>NC_060076.1:51115000-51437500 GCF_922984935.1 Meles meles
CAACCTCTATTATGTCCACTCTCTCCTCCATTAGACTTTGCCCACTTACTCTTATTTTGGAAAGACTTTGCTATCCATGGCTGCTAACATAAAGGATTACTTTTCCTAAGTCTATTTATATTTTCAATTGGTATTTAAAGCCTAAAAGTTATAGAAGGAACTCTAATAATGGCACTGTCAGCATCATCTGGTGGGTGGAAGAGAGGGGGTAGGTCGATGGACAGGAGAGAGAACACTGGTGTCTTCCCAGCTATCTGAATACATGGATCTAAATATTACTCCTTATACACTTGGTCCAGTCTGTTATGCTCATGTATTCAATAAACACTTAATAAGCACCTGCCATGTGTCAAACATTATGTCAGCTGCTAGTTCCACAGAGAGGAGGATTTGGACTTAGAGCTGATAGGGACGACTTTAAAATATAGTCCTCTTCAATAGGTAACTTCAATTTTTTAAAGCACCCTAGAAATGGAGGCAGTCCATGTTCATGCACAAGCAGGAACATGTGTACGTGCACGTGCGCACTCTCTCTCTCTCTCACACACACACACACACACACACACACAGGAACAACCAGAATACCTCCAGCTTGAAAACACCCTTGCTGCTGTGGAGAGCTGGGTGGGAGACTGTATCTGTCTAAACACGGAGAAAGTTGGACACACGCTTCTGATACCAGCCCAGCCATCCACACCGAGTTAAAGTCAGGAGAAAGTACATTTAATCTTAGAAAGATAGTCCAGATGGCACATACCCTCTGGGCCTATGGCGCTCTTCATGTGATTGGAGCTCTCTGACCACACATGAGAGGAAAAGTGGCTCCCTGATGACTGCCTGGGAAAGCCTCAGCTCTTAACCAGCAGCCACCTCTCAGAGACATACACATAGTGACCAAGACTAGAAACATCATTTCTGTTTGACCCAGAGAAAATGCTATGGTGTTCTGAACACACGGATATCCATAAAGACCAAGAGCCCACCAGAGAACACCCTAAAATGTGCAGGGTACACTCATCCGTACACAACAAGAATTGTGAATTAAAGATTTAAATTACTAACCACAGAAACTTCTAGAAGGTGCTCAGGAAAATGACACACTCTTATGTCCCTACCAAACCCATTTTTCCCTTCTGTGTAAATCTCATACCTACTTTCTGAATGAGAGATGGCTTTCCCCCACCAGTATACCAAAATATCTCATAGGAGATGCACCTCCATTCATCTCTCACTTTTAAGATGAAAATCTGATTTTGGCTCTTTAACACGAGATGAAGAGAGTGAGTCATCTCAGGCCACTGTCCATTGGCCCTCTCTGTTGTTTTAATTAGCATCAGTCTACACACACTCAGCAGTGGATGGTTCGCCCAAGAAACCCCTGGCTGTGCCCTGTAGGAGAGGGCTTGCCTGTCAGTCTGACAATTGGCTGGTGGGAGATCAAAGCACTGAGTTTATCTGGAACAAATGCAATAAAGTTTAGCCTAACAAGAGTTCTTGTCTTGGAGTCAGTATAAAGGTTGTAGAGTAAATTGAGCTCATCTCATTTAACCGTGCTCAGTACTTTGAGGATGGGAAGTAACACCTTGTGTCCTATCCCTTCTGCTGCCCAGGAAGGACAGGGTTTAGTGGCTGCAAATCCCACAAGATCTTTAGCTGGTTCTGGGTGCTGACTTCTCAGCCCATCACCGCATGTGGATGTCATTACAACCCCGGAATGTGGTTAGACACTTAGGCTTGTTTTTAAAGTGACAGTAAAAAAGCGGAACAGAAATGACATCAATTATCAGCCCATGGCAGTAGCTGTCCACTGGGTCTGCCTATAGACTAACAAAGAGTCATGGGATATTTGAGCAGGATGTGGTGACCTCAGACACAGCCTGTTCGTTTTGCACATGTGGAAACAGAAAGGGCAGCCATCTTGCCCAATGCCACACAGCTGGTGGGTGATGAAGCTTGGAGGAAAACCTCTGGATCCCCTACCCAAGGCCCTTACAGGCTGCCCATGCCAAAACCACTCCGCTTTTTCCAATCTGGGGAGAATGGAGTCAAACAGAAGGGGTAAGTATCCCTTGCCCGGGCAGTTAGGTTCGCCCAACTGGAGAATGGTGAGGTTAGGTTGGAGATGTGGGACCAGGTCAAACGGATAGGAAAGAGGCCTCTCAGGATTCTAGGTACTGGATCTAGTTTTTTTTGGATCTAGCCTGTGACTCTATTTTACTGGCTGATGGCTGGAGAAGATGGGCCCAGTGGCTCTCCTCCTTTTTGGGTCAGAAAGGGACACCAGGCCTGCCATTCAGATCAATATATGGGACATCTTTGTGACCAGCAGAAGTACCCTGATCTGGCCTGCAGCCTGTATCCTTTAAGTGTCAAAGGAAGGCATTTTGTTGACTGAGAAATAAGCCACATCTGCAAATTATTGTCAATTCCCGAAGGCAACATGTTACTTCTTCCATGTTACTTTGCAGAAGTAGAAGAAATATTGTTCCGAAACAGCATTCCCTTTCATATCTAGGATGTGACCTTATCTTATAACAGTCTTCATCCCATCAGCAGACTTGAAAGTCTGGTTCTGGTTCTTGAAACCTCTCTCTTTGAAACCAGAATCATCGATAACATGGTTTAGCTTCCACAGAGATTTGTTCCAAAGAAGTATCTGCAGGCTAGTCTCTCGAGACAGCATAAAATTGTGTGGACTAAACCAGTGATTGGATTGATTAGCTAAGACTCAAGGTTGGGTAAAAAGGAGACCCAGGCAGGACCAACCAATGAAATGCTCTAATTGATTTTATGCATGCGGAATGACACACATACACTGGAGAGCGTGCTATAATGAATCTGCATGCTGTGTGCATACGGATTTCACGGTGGATCCATTATACCACCCAGTCATTCCAGTTTCTTGCACCCAGCAACCCGTGAGCCAATCCATCACCATGATGTGAGGGCTTGCGAGCCAGAGGGGCAGAGACCCTGAAGCCTGCAGTTGCATCACGTCCCCTTTGGGAGACATTGGCAGTGCGGCACGTGCACGTTCTGGTCACGCCACGGGGCTCTTTTCAGTGCACAGAGCCTTCTGGACCCTGAGCCTGACCATGCGGCTGGAGTTCCAAAGCCCTGCTTTCAATTACATTTAAGTGGATTTGACTAAAAGTTTGAACTGATGCTAATTGGTTTTCAAAACACTGGGTTTTGAACAATAAGCGTTCTGGTCTTGCCCATGTACAGCGCCTCACTTGGAACATGCTGCTGGGTGGCAGGGCAGGCATGGCACCCCCTTACCTGGCCGGGCAGGGCTCCAGACCACAGGACTTGAGGAGTCGCGGGGGACGGCGGCTGGTCACACACAGGTTCTCATCAGCAGGCTCCCGCGTCTGCTTGTTCAGGCAGCTCACCACAGCCTCCTGGACACCTGTGCATTAATCACACTGTCATGCCAGAGTGGGCGTGAGTGGGGTTATGAAGTGTGGATAAGGCAGCTGCTGGGAGGCCTCTGTGATGGGTAGACTCTGGCTGCATGTCAGAGATTGCAGCATGAACCCCAGGGCTGCCCATCTCGTCAGGAGTTGCTCCATCGGGGAGAAAGTACTCGTGAGCTATGGCATCTGTAAATGTGCCCCTTGAGGAGGACTATATCCCTCATGGGAGAGCTTGCGCCAGGACTCATGAAATGCTTTAGGAAAATGCCACCAAAGTTATATGGCTGCCAAAGCTGAGAAGTGATAATTTAATGCAGAAGGAGAGGAGGGTGAGGAAAAAAAAAATGGCCCAAGAACTTTACATGTTATATTTTAAATCAACCGGAGATGGTTGTATTTGGAAGGGAGGCTAAGAGCTGAGTTTTAATATCCAATATTCTGTAAATGGCTGTTCTCTTGGGGCCTTGCACTGTGGGCTCCAATCTTTGTTGGTTTCCTTTTGGATCCAGTTCGTTTCTTTAGTGACGGGGGCAGCTTTGGAAGTTGGAACAAAAAAAGAGAACTAGGGGCAGAATGACTATATGCATGAAACACAATCTTTTCTACATCTGTGGGAAACAATGTTCCCACTGACACTTGCATGTCTCTGACACAGAGCTAGGAAAGCAGGAGTTTGAGCTGGGACTGGCACAGGGTTACTGGTGAGTCTTTCCAGGTGGTGTGCAGGACCCCTTATGGAAATGTTCATGGAGCAAGGAAACATTTAGCTGGGTATAATAATGACCAGACATTTCATTCTGGGGCCCATAGTCATAAAAAGAGTTAAAGTCCACAGGTTGTACATTATGAGCCAGGTGCCAAATGTTGACAGCGTGACCCACACCATGCAATTCTCTCAATAACCCCATGAGGTGAGCACTATTTTTGTACCATTTGACAGATAAGGAAACTGAGGCTTAGAAAGGTGGAAAGACTTGCTAAGGTCATAAAGTTGATACATGGCAGGGTAGTGTCTTAGCTCTGGAGCTTTTAATGACAGCGCTCACATTTAAAAATCCTAAAAGGCTGCTTACATCTGCCAGAGATCTTGGGAATAACCTAGACATCTGTCCGGGATCATTTCAGCAAAGTCAGCGTAAGGAGGAGGCGAGACGGCACAGTGTTGATAGTCTGCTTTCAGTCACACAGAGCTGTGTATATAAAGATATGTGCATCTAAGTATATCTATCTGGAGCTAAATATTTGTATGTGGTTTTGGTAAAGCATGTGACAAGACTCATAATTAGTTTTATATATAAATATACATTTTCTTGTTCTTATTTGTCTTACTTTATCAGTTAGTACCTAATAGAGTGCGACTGCCATATACTTGTTAGCCCTGTTGCTTCTTTTCTCCCATCTACTCAATGTTTCTCCAAGGAGTTATTGCTCCAATCAATAGCCTAAGGCTTCAAGGTCACTCAGCAAGAGTATAATTTAAAAAGTAACATTTTAAAGACTTTATTTATTTATTCAGGAGAGAGAGAGAGACATACACACACACAGAAGCAGAGGGAGAAGTAGGCTGCCTGAGGAGCAGGGAGCCCAACATGGGGCTCGATCCTAGGGCCCTGGGATCATGACCCGAGCTGAAGGCAGACACTTAATGGACTGAGCCACCCAGGTGCCCTAAAAAGTGACATTTGAAAGCCAGAATCTGAATCACCTCTCTTTCTTCCCAGATGTCTGACAATTAAAATATTTTTAAAAAATCAGTCACTGCATTTACCTTGAGGCCATGAATGTAAATTTTCTTCTTTCTAACTTTTTTATGAGTTTCAAAGTTTAATTTAAATATATCATGGCCAGTTCAGGGTGGAGCATTTGCGATTTATGCTAGACATTCAAGCTACCCCATCATATTCTGTAATGCTGGCAACAGGGTGTTGCTCTCTAGGTTGCAGCTGGGATGAGCCATCTGAAATTTATGGTATGATGATATAGCAAAACATTTCACAAGAAATTGTTGAAATCATCACTGATACTTCCCTCTGGAATAGTCTGGCATTGTTAAGGTAATGACAACAAGGTGCTGGAGGAAGTGAACTCTTCCATCCAGAATCTAAAGCTGTGGTTTTATCAGAAATTAGGTTTTTGGGGCACCTGGGTGGCTGAGTCATTAAGCATCTGCCTTCGGGTCAGGTCATGGTCTCAGGGTCCTGGGATCAAGCCCTGAGTTGGACTCTCTGGTCAGTGGGGAATCTGTTTCTCCCTCTCTCACTCCCCCTGCTTGTGTTCCTTCTCTCTCTGTCAAATAAATAAAAAAAATCTTAAAAAAAAAAAGAAATTAAGTTTTCAATTCTTTTCCCTGCTGGGTAATATTCAAGAGATTGTAGACATTGCTTTAAAATAGATTGTTTTTTTCTGCTACTGAACACTATGAAATGGAGTGGATGACGTCAGCAGGAAGCCATCACAGGTCTTGTCATCTGCCCTATTGGGAAGTGCTTCAGGTGTGGGGATGTGTGAGGGAGGTGCTCTGTTTCTACTTTGTGGGTCCCTAGTTCATAGCACTTAGGTCCTTCTCAGACTGCACAGAACAAGTGTCGCAAGGGCTAGAGTTTCTAGAAGGACTTCAGTATAGTCCTCTCTTAGATATATGGAACACGAAGTTTTATTACCCCAAACAAGTAAATCTTAGCTCAAGAGAAAAATCACCTCCGAGATGGTTGAGTGCCAAGATTAAGTGGCCTTCTAGAGTTACTAAATTTGAATCTAAAATACTATAAAACAAAATACTAGGCCTCTGACACCGTGTTAAATGGCCATTGCCATAGCGGCCAGTTGCCTAGGCATTCTTAGGCGGGGCCTGGGGTGCTGAGGGAAGCTAAGGACAGAGCTCTGTCATAATTAAGGAGTATCTGGGACCAGCCCTGTGATCAACACACAATACATTTTTGTGGCATGATGAACAAAATGCCTCAAGGGCAGGGCATTCTAAGCATAGGACGCCTGGGGGAAGGCGCACAGAGGGAGGGAGCCAGGGAGTGTGGGAGTATGGGAAGTTGCAAGAGGGAGGGTGTGTGGAGACCTCACCTGTGAGGTCAAAGCATACTTGGCCCAGTGGAGTGGGGCCAGGATGTGAGAAGTTAGCTCATCAAGTGCATTTTCTTTCCAAACAGGCTAGGATTTGCACTTAGGAGGACATTTTAAACCAACACAGAACACAGGTTTAAGTACCGTACGTCGCGATTTTTGAGTTTTCCTTTCTTGACAGAATCAAAGGAGAGAGGACTCATAAGGAAGGGGAGCGGCAGGTAAGGACTTCACCTTTCACTCTTGCTGAAGTAGTTTCAAGTTTTCCCTCAGCTCATTTTAATGCTGATTTTACCATCGAGGAGTTCAATATAATAAAGCTGTTCAGGTTCAAAGCCACTGTCCTTGACCACAACTATGAGCTCACGTATGGGAAATTCAAATATAACAAGGAGATGATAGTGGGACGCGGGACACATATCCAAGCAGGTTAGGCTCAGTCGTCCACAAAATGGGATTTGCGGTGTTTATATCTGCCAGAACAGCATGATTGTTCCATGATATTTGATGACAGCTTGGGGAAACACAGCCACCAACTGCAGTCTAAATTACTAACTAGTTCCTTCTGGTTGCTACCTCTGCTAGGTGAAAGGTTACTTCTGTGTCTATCCAGTTTCTGCTCTGGAGATAGGGAAGACAATGAAATGAGCTCGACCGGCCTTACGACCCAAAATTGATTTAAAAATCTCTCTGTTAATCCTGCATGCTTTTAGCTGGTTTCAGCAAGAATGATCAAAAATATATATAACCTTGTGGGTTAGATTTTGGTGAAAGATCAAAGTTGATAATACAATGTTACTGCCAAACACTGACTTCAAAATATACATGTCCCATGGAGCAAAATGATTTTTTAGTGCATATGGGCATCATATGGGCCATATAACCCAAGCATATTTTCACCACTTTGGAATTTTCAACTCTAACGTTTTAGGTGTAAATATATTACCTTGGCACAGTTACATAAGTGTAGGTAAGTGTGCAAAGTTGTTGACAGTTAAAGACATAAGACATTTCAGTAACTTTACCCTGCCTTGGATATAAAGGATGTACAATTTATGTTATACAAAGACACTCAGTTCCTACAGGCAGAGATCAATTGTGTATCAACCATCTAAATCTTATATCCAAATCAGTTATCTTCTGAAAACATCTGAAATTAAAAACATTCCACAGGCCCTCTACACTTTGAGTTTTATACCCCTGGTTGATCAGCAGAATGGTTAGAATCTTAAAGATAAAGGTATCTGGATATTTATTATTCTGTAACTGTGTCTAGTTTTTCCATTTGCTCGTAAAATTCCAGGCTTGACTTGTAACTGAGAACCATAACTGAGAGACCACAAGTCAATTTTTTTTTCCCAAAGCACATGCATTTTAGACTAGAGATAATGATTGTTCCATTCAGGTGATCATGGAAATTGGGGATAAACGCACACCACCTGAACTCCTGAGTCACTTGTTATATTGGAAAGAAGCCACTGTGGGCATTTGGCTGTGGTCCTTCCACCTGACTTCTCGGTTCCTGCCCAGGCTTGGGGATTCTCGAAGCTTTATTGAACACTTCTCCCTTTGTGACCATGGAAGAAAAGATGTCCTCAGTGTGTGTGGAGAACCCCTTAAGAACAGAGATTAACCAAGTTCCAGGAAACTCTTCCAGAATCAGATGGAAAGTTTTAGGTTTTAAAAATAAAAGTGCCCTCCATTAAAACACTTAAGAATTTCACGGTTTGAAATTGAAAGACGTAGAAACAAACAGGAACCTCAAGGTCAAAACTATTAAATGCTTTCTCAAAGATCTGATGGAGAAGAAGGATTCTTTGCTAGTACGTACTTGTTCCACTATTCGTTCCTTTTCAAGTGCATGTGAACATTTCGGGCCCGAGTACGTGTGCATTCTCAATAATGACAAAAGGCCTTTTTAAAAGAGTTTCCAAAATGTCACGGTTTACAAAACAGTTTTGGAAAATAATTTTGATATTTTTTTATACCGGTTGAGAAACTTTGCTGGCAATGCAGAATCTTAACATGCCAAAAGGGTTTTACTGATAGCCAGTGAGAGGGGTCTGGCAGGAAATTAGCCAGCATTTCCTCACCTATCAAAATCTCTCTTGGGAGTAGACGTGGGAGGCAGTGGCATTATGAAACTGATGTATTTTCTAAAGTGCAAGAAAGATCATAATCATGAAGAATTCATTGCTGACTTAAATGCCTTCCTCTCCCCCTCCAACCACAAATCTCATTATCACACCTGAAATAAAGAATCACTGAATCTGTTACCATTGAGGAATATCCCTAAAGACCAGGTTGATACATATTTAACATGAGTTAAATAATTCATAAGGGGCAAGCTTCAGGAATTCTCTAAGTGCCTAAAGAAGTGTGACGTGCTGATTCTAGACAGAGAAAGAGATCAACAGCAGGCCTAATCCCAGAGGTCACTCACTAGCTGTGTGATTTCAAGTCAGCTTCTTTGGATCTTTGTTTTCTCATCTGTAAAATGGCGGAGGGGTCAGCCTCTAAAGTCCTTTCTGGTCCCAGGTAACCAAGGTGTTAAGTGTGGTTTCTATACCCTTTTCCCTTTGTAAAGAGATACTGCTTCGGGAAATCAGCCGAATCCATCAGGGAACTCTACCCTGTTCTGGGGGAGAGCAGAATGTTTTGTCCTCTTGGGCCTTGGTCCATACCACAGGCACTGAAGCAAGGACACAGATAAATAACACTGAGTGCTGAGAGCCTTGCCAGGTCAGCGTCAACAGAGTCTCTCAGTCAGATACACTGGGATATATTGCAAAACATCAGAATGACAACTGAAAGCAAAAGCGTGAGCTGTGCTGGCTGCTCAGGCCCGAAGAGGACTACATCTGTGTTTCATTCAGTGTGCCTTACATTTACAAGGGCTTCCTCCCCCCGCCCCCACACCCCCTGATCGTCCTGGACGAGAGGTGGTCACGTGACACAGTCTCCTGCAGGGAGAGAGGAGAAAGGGAAAGGACAAGAAGATGGTGGGGCTCTGGACCAGAGGCCCCCTCCTTACCTCCTCCGCATGACTCGGAGCACGTGGTGAAGCCTTCGTATTCCCAGTCGTACAGCTCGTCCAAATCCTGCAGGCCCCCAAAGAGGCCGTCCGTCTCTTCGGGGTTCAACTCTGGAGCGTCCCCCTGGCACGGTCCTGCGTAACAGGCGCGCTGGGATGCCGGCTTGGGCCCTTCACATTCGTCAGCAGGCAGGTCAGCCACCGACTGAGAGAAAGACAGCAGCACCTGGCACCGCACAGTTCGCACCTGGGTCCCCACACCGCAGGTGACCGTGCAGGCCGACCAGGCTTCGGGGATGAACCTGCAGCCGGCAAGCAAACAAGAGGACAGGATGAGAAGCCCCAGGTGGGGGAGCCAGGTGGCTGTGGAGCCCGGCATCCCACCTGTCGCCCCGGCCCAGCGCTGTCCCGGGATGGGCTCAGGGCTCTGCCGCCCTGTCCTGCGATGGGTGCTTTGGTTTAGTTCATGAGCTCATTTGCCACGGTTTCTGGATTGGTTTTTTGGTGTCAGATGAACTCCCAGCTGGAAGGCATTCCAGCTACAGACCACCTGCTTTCTCCCTGCCTCGCACCCACAGTGATACTAGCTAGCTCTTCAGAGCAGGGACTCGGCGCTTCTTCCTCTCTCTCTCTCTCTCTCTCTAAATCCCAGCACTTGTGCCTTCTGCGAGACGCTGGCTATTCTTATAGCAGACTAATTCTGATCCTAAAAAGTATCACAAAATAAGCCCTTGGAGATATTTAAGGAGGGTTTTTTATTTTTTATTTTATTCTGATCTGGATCTCATATTCTGTAACTTTCTTTTGCTTTTCGGCTCAATGTGCTTCCCAAGATTTATTTATATATAGAAAGGGGTTCTTTTTTGTAAGTTTCCAAGAATGGAGCAAAGTCTTGTTCCTCACACATTCTTTGAATTAGTGTGGACTACAGTTCTTTTTATATCGTAGAGAAAATCCATGCTACAAATTTAAATCCACAGACGTGGCACAGTAAACGAGAGATTCTGCATTTGTACAAGTTTGGTCGACAGCCCTCTTCTCCCCCAACCCCTCAGAGAAGCCACACTAGTGAGCATTTGGTTTTTCTCTGAGTTCCTCTATAATGTGGGACAGTACCCAAGTTCCCAAAAAAGACTCCCTCTCATTTATCAACAATGGCCATGACTGCAATGACCTTGAGAGGTATCTAGGGAAAAAATGTCCAGAGGGAACTATGAACATTTTCAAGTTAGCATAATAATCTGGAAAAAAGCACTTTGGAATAAAAAGTTTTTATTTTTCCATGATCCTACTGCTTTCTCACAGAGTCATGCTGTGGAGGCATGCAAACCTGGTCTCCTAACCTTGACTTTGGCAGAAAACAAAAGGACCGATAAGAAGATTATAGCATTAAATCCTAGCAAGTGCAAATGTTTCAGATCTAGTTTAGGGAAATAGAAGTTCTAGCAGGAAACTGATCCAAGTTTTCAAATTGGAAGGATCATAACAAAGATGTTTCCTGGGCCTGAGCCTGGGCTGTGCCTGGAGCTGGCCAGGAGAGCCAGACTCCCCTGACCCCCAAAAGCTCACGCTGTCTGAGGCATGCATGAAGAGCCATCCCCTAGGAGAGAATGAAGGTCACATACAACCTTGTCTGGAAGGTGGATGAGGGAGGAAGAGCCATCAGAATTATTCCCAAGAAATTCTCATCACAATGTCACCTCCCTCTCCTGTCTTTGAATGCTTGATCTATCTTCTGGCACACAGAGAACTTGGGTGGGGGGAAACAGTGCCCTAAAAAAATAAAAAGTCTCCTTCTCTTTAAACAACATTACCTGTAGGATCTTTTTATAAATATAAAACCCAACTCTGTCATCAAACTAATTGTAACCTTCTCACTTACACATTCACATATATCTGTCTGGCTCCTGGAATAAGAATTACAACAAATACACAAGCACTGAATATTACAACCCACGTGTAGACATAAAGAAAAATGCAAACTAAACAATTTTGTATGTAAGAAAAACCAAAAAGCAAATGAAGGGTCTGCCAACCTTGACAATAGTGTGTGAATAATGTTTCTTATTTAGTAATGTCGTGCTGAATTTTATTTATTTTTTTTTAAAGATTTTATTTATTTATTTGATAGAGAGAGATCACAAGTAGATAGAGAGGCAGGCAGAAAGAGAGAGAGAGAGAGAGAGAGAGGGAAGCAGGCTCCCTGCTGAGCAGAGAGCCCGATGCGGGACTCAATCCCAGGACCCCGAGATCATGACCTGAGCCGAAGGCAGCGGCTTAACCCACTGAGCCACCCAGGTGCCCCTGAATTTTATTTTTAAATTAAAAAAATGACAAGATTTCAAAAAACATTGTACCCTATTAGCTTTTCCTATGCTGGAAGAATTAATGTTCTGTCGCCTCTAACAGCCATCTTCAGAGACCATTACAAGACAACAAGGATAATCCAGCATTTTCTGTAAAGGGCCAGATAGAAAATATTTTAGAGTTTGTGGACCCTGTTTGTGGGTCTTTGTTGTTGCAATGATTCAACACTGCCAACAAGCTGTGAACACAGTCATAGACAATACGTAAGCAAATGGGTGTGGTTGTGTTCCAATAAAACTTTATTTATAAAAGCTGGAGGGAGGATGGTAGTAAAAAGGTCTGAATTTGGCCTGTCAGCTGTAGTTTCCCAACTCCTGCTATAGGAACTTTAGTGGAGATACCAAACACACCAAGATTCATAAATGATCTTCAAACTCATTTTAAGCCTTAGTTCCCATCTTTTCCACATATACAATTTTCTAAGAATGGCAAGCAGTTAAATTGATACATGTTTTATCTTCCAAAGTGAGTCCCAGATGAAATCTGGAATATAAATGACCCACAAACCAAACCCTCTGCTCTCCTTGCCTATCATGTCCACCACTTTGCCTTTGGTGTCATTTCAGGACCAGGAATATACACCAAAAGCACACAAAGTAGAAAGGGCACATTACTGGAGCCTCAGGAATTCATTGCAATGCTTGAACCTTGTTTATTTTGAAGCATCATTTCAATGAAAATAAATTGTGCGTGTGTGTGTGGGGGGGGGCATACACATGGACATTTGTTTATTTTTTTTAATTATCTGGACCTTTAGGGTTAATAGCAAAAACAATAAACATCTATTTTATGTCTCCCAAGTGAGAGTCTTATCAAATGTCAAATAGCCTTTCTGGCTTATCTCCCAACCCACTATCCTTAGGTCTTTGTCAAGTTCACACCAATTAAAAATGATTTGGCTTTTAAGCAGTGCTGTCTTCTGGCAGTCATCTTAATTTCTCCAGTGCATACACTGTATGATATAATATATTCTCTCTTGTTGAAGGCAGGAGATCATATTTCAAAAGAAAAATATCTAATAGAGCAAATGGCCAAGTGAATAATAACTGTTTTTCATACGAAACTCTCCCCCACATCCCTAGATCTCCCAACTCTGTGTTTACTATCTGGAGCTTTCTGGCCACAAGGAGAAAGAAGCAAGGTCAGGTAGAGGGCAGGCAAATGAGCTTGGAGGTCTCCGTGTAAGGCTTAGGAAACTCGGTTTGCCTAGTGCTTGCTGAGCTAGAATCCTTAAAGTGGGACATTTAAAATGGAGTCAGTAGGGTTTTGTGTGTGTGGGTTTTTTTTAAATCATTTTGATGTACAAATATTTCATGAAAAAGCTCTTACTATTGAAGTTTAATTTGGGTACTTTTAAAAGTTCTTTTTGTTAGCAGCACTGTTGGGGGATGAATGCAGAATGACTGGATAAATGAGTTCTTTCAGAGAAGGGCTTGAACTTGAGAGGAGACCAATAGCATTTCTGCATGTAGTCTTCCCATCCCCAGGAAATTAAAAAAGAAACCTGGTAAATAGATGATTTATGTTTCTGTCTGGTCTTCAATTTGCAAGCTTAATTGTTCATTTCATGAACAAAACGCTTATCCTTTCATTGGAATTATTACCATAGTCCCTTTTATGAAACAGAAAGCAGTGATAATCAAATTCACTTGTAAAACCCCAACGTGGTTTAGTTTATATGTGGCAATATGAAGTCAGAAGCAGGGATCAAAATAATAATAACAATTGCTTTATTAATACAGTGCTAAACAGAAACCATTCACTCTTGGCTAATTAATCTCGTGTCACTGCAGATCTTAGCCAGAGTTCGGCTCCAGTGTTATGCACACATGGTCTATAACTAAGTTGTTTTTTGTTTTCTTTTAAGTAGGCTCCACGCCCAGTGTGGGGCTTGAACTCACAACCCCGAGATCAAGAGTCGCGTGCTCTCCTGACGGAGCCAGCCAGCCTCCCCTAAGATTTTTAGCTTTATCTTTTCTCCTCTTACTTTCCTCTCCTTTCTCCTATACATGTTTATTTTTTAAAATTAGCTTTTTAAAATTAACATATAATGTATTATTTGTTTCAGGGGTACAGGTCTGTGATTCATCAGTCTTGCACAATTCACAGCACTCGCAATAGCATATACCCTCCCCACTGTCTGTCACCCAGTAACCCCATCCCTCTCACCCCTTCCCCTCAAAAAAAATCATTGGTATTATTCAAAATAAGAATAAGTTTATAGGGGTGTTATTGTAATGCTCCTACCAGCCTCAACTCAGTCTCTAGTTTCAAAATGCAAACTTGAACTTTCAGGAAATCACATGAGAAATACTTAGGGGCACCTGGGTGGCTCAGTCGGTTAAACGTCTGCCTTTGGCTCAGGTCACGTTCCCAGAGTCCCAGGATCAAGACTTGTATCGTGTTTTCTGCTCAGTGGGGAGTCTGCTTCTCCCTCTGACCTTCTTCCCTTGCATGCTCTCTCTCTCTCTTTCTCAAATAAATAAAATCTTTAAAAAATACTTAATTTTGGCTTAGTTTTTGATATTATATTTCATCTAGATATCTGATAGGCTTTGCAGATTTCCTCGTCCTCTTTCTTTTATGAGAGTCGTGGCAGGATCTCAAGGTGAGAAGAGAGGAGGGAATGAACTGAATAGTGGAGGGAAAATGATAAAAGGCTTTAACACAGACCCAAGAGGTTAGTGGGTGCCCTGTAAAGCGCCTCCTTCCTAGTTACTGCAATCTCGCATTGACTGTGAACTATTTTACACTCTACAAATTACAGAAAATGGAAAATGCAAATCATTCTTGCCCACAGAATTGCAGATTAATTGTGTCTAGTGGAATGCAATTGCTGTCTTGTGAACAGACCCGTTTTGCATCCACTTGTCAATCCATTCCAACATCTTGTTTGCCTAAATATGTATGGTTCTTTGAAATGTCCTTTGAATTGGTCAGAACATCTTCCTGATACCCTCCTTAATTAATGAAGTAGACAAAATCTTGGACAGATGTTCATTTTATAAATGCAGGAAAATGCTGGCTTTTTACCCATTGTAAAATTTGATCATTTAGCTAGTGGCTACAGAAGGATCTGGAAAATAGTATATTGGAAAAATAAAATACTGTATAAGTAATTCTACCCCACATTAACCAGAGAGTCTTTTACATAAATATATTGTTTGGAGACAAAAACAGTCACCACACTTTGTTCGTAATGATGCAGTTTTTCTACATTGCCTCATCTATTTTGAAAGCAATCTTCTTTTCTTCCTTCTTTTTCTTTAGTTTTGAAAAGTTTGTTCTCCTCCTGATTCTGAGCAACCCCCATTCATGGAGTAAAATCTTTAGGAGAAGGTGCAGTTTCCTAAACCAAAGCTAGGCATTTTTGGCATCTGACCTGAAGAGGCATTTAGAAACTTGAGCAAAACAAATTGCTGTTGGGTGGGACAGAAACTTGGAAAATGGAACAAGAGACACCTTCTTTCATCTGTCTCAATTTTACGTGAGATCAAAGACTTCAAGTTAACTTTTTTGGTTTAGTGTCTCTCAAAGTAAAAGATTTTTTCAAAACCCTCCAAAATAAATCAACAAACAAAAACCTTTGGAAGCCTACAAAGGGAAGGCGACTCTAATTGAATCACTTTAGGGATTTTAGAATTAATTGTAAAACCCTTAGCACCAAGACAACCTACAAAAGATTCTTTAAAAGTATAGCTAGGGCATTAATGTTTTAGGAGAACACTGATCCAAAATAGGCCTCTCCATTCACTTAGAACCACACCTAAATCATTCCAAATAAATAACAATCTAACTTATTGTGAAAGATCTTTAGTCAAGGATACTTGACCTGAATATGGAATTATGAAAATATTTCTCAACTGCTTTTGTTCACTTACAACTCTCTGGAGCTCCAAGTAATTCTTGCTAGTTAGGCAACTCATATTAAAGTCTCCAAGCACAGGGGCACCTGGGTGGCTCAGTGGGTTAAGCCTCTGCCTTCAGCTCAGGTCACGATCTCAGGGTCCTGGGATCAAGCCCCACATCGGGCTCTCTGCTCAGCAGGGAGCCTGCTTCTTCCTCTTTCTCCGCCTGCCTCTCTGCCTACTTGTGATCTCTGTCTGCCAAATAAATAAATAAAATCTTAAAAAAAAATAAAGACTCCAAGCACAATTTTTCAAAGGTGTCCAGAACACTCCACAAAACATCTGATAGCACCAGTTTTTTTTTTTTTTTTCATCAGCTCCTCAAATCCTTAAGCATCACACATGGGTGGTGAGAGTCTTTCATCACTAGGAGGTGATTCTATCCAAGCATAGACCAATTCCAGAAATTAAAATAACAACACAATGAGGATTTTGAATCAAACACCAATATATCTATTTGAGAAAAAAATTTAGGCACCGCCCTGTCTGATGCTCCTGGCTGGTAAGAAAGAGAGAAAGAAAAATGAAAGAAAGAAAGAAAGAAAAGAGAGGAAGAGATAGATAGATGAAGGAAGGACCCAATTCCACACAGACTAAGGCAGTCGCAGGAGAGCTATATTTAGTGGCCTTTTCCAAGAAACAGACCTCACTTTCTCAAGATAATGATGCCCTCTTGGGCTCCGTGAGAGGCAGCTGGACTTTGCAAAAATGCCTCCATGACTTTGCTGCAGAAGCGCTCAGTGCTGGAAGTGGGAGAAGAAAGCCTGGCTGGATTAAAGGGCACATTCTCCTTTCAAAGAGACTTTCTACTAGAAGGAAAACGCTGCGGGGTATCCGAGCTCTCTCAGAATTCTAATGCATGAGATTTTAAGGGGCTCTGTCAAGGCCCACAGCCACATCCTTGAGGACTCTGTCACATTCGTCTGGCAGTTCTAACCTCTCTTCCTCCATATGGTTCCCGACAAGGTATGAGAACGAGTCTCATTAAGGAGGGCTCTTGTCAACTATCAGGAGTTTGTTCTTTAATTGTAAGAGAAAAGCCAGCAGAAAGACAGGTAATCATCAGATTTTGAGAATCCTGGCCCTGTAGTATCTGCACTTCCCAGTGTGCCCTCAGCTCTCTTGTTTCCTGTGGCATCCCACACAGCTGACCATACCTTTGCTCTTGACTTATTTTATCCTCGTGACTTACAGGACCATCACCTCTTGGCTTTCTTTTCTGGTCAATTCCTTCTCCATCCCCTTTTCTAGGTCTTCCTTCTGTCCTTGAACTCTAAATGTTGCCGTGCCTTGGAGCTCTGTTGGGTGCTGTCTTCTGATGTGTTCAGTGATTCTTGGTTTCATACACCACCAATGTGTGGGCAACTTCGAAGTAGTTCATCTTTAGTCTCTGCCTTTTTTTTTTCCTGAACTTTATACCCAAACTACTACTACTACTACTACTACTACTACTACTACTTCTTCTTCTTCTTCTCCTCCTCCCCTTTTTATTTTGGTAAGTTTTGGACTTGGGAGCCATTTTACTCTTTGAAAGGAGTAAACACTAATTTAACATAATTAATCTATTTATCAAAAACTTATCCAATTCTTATGTGCCAGCCACTACCCGAAGAGCTTTATAAATAAAAACTGTTAAATCTGGGGCACCTGGGTGGCTCAGTGGGTTAACGCCTCTGCCTTTGGCTCAGGTTATGATCCCAGGGTCCTGGGATGGAGCCCTACATCGGGCTCTCTGCTCAGTGGGGAGTCTGCTTCTCCTGCCCTCCCCACCCCTGCCCACCTCTCTGCCTACTTATGATCTCTGTCAAATAAATAAATAAAATCTTTAAAACCCACCAACCAAACAAACAACTGCTAAATCCTAATGTCAACCAGGTAAGAACTATTCTTACCTCCATTTAATGATTACTAGATGGATGAGGAAATTGCAGTCATTCACACAGCTAGTAGGTATCATGCTCTGTACACTGTACATTGCTCTCTTTCCTGATTGACACTTTTACTTTGCTATTTCAAAGGCTTCTCCAACCAAAAATAACCAGAATGGAACTCTTGATTTCCCTCCTCAGTATCTTACTCCTCTTCCAATCTTCTCCATCACGGCACATGATTCCATTAGCTATCCAATTGCTTGAGTACACAGTTAGGGGAGTTATTCTTGATGCTTCATTTTTTCCAACTCCTCGCTTCCAAATGGTTCCCCAATTCTCCCTCAAAAATGTATCTTGAGGGGCGCCTGGGTGGCTCAGTGGGTTAAAGCCTCTGCCTTCGGCTTGGGTCATGGTCCCAGGGTCCTGGGATCAAGCCCCGCATAGGGCTCTCTGCTCAGCGGGGAGCCTGCTTCCCTTCCTTTCTCTCTGCCTGCTTCTCTGCCTACTTGTGATCTCTGTCTGTCAAGTGAATAAATAAAATCTTAAAAAAAATGTATCTTGAAATTCATGTACTTTTTTCCGTCTCCACTACCACCACCTTGATATAACAAGGACAACGACAATAATAATGGCTAATGTTTACTGATGTGCTTTAAGCCCTTTCTATATATTAACTCATTATAACATTGTTAGGAGATGGATACTGTCAGAAACTTTGTGAAATGAGTGAAAGAGATCCTTTCAATAGAATGTTGACATTGCCTGGAGACTTTCAGTGTGGGAGGTTGTCAAATTCTATGGAGGTGTGAGGCTTTGTCTTTGGCTAGACAGAGGTTTCCTTGTAGAGGGCTGTGATGACACAAATGTTTCCAATGCATAGTGATGGAAATTTCTTTTCTGTTCATGTCAATGCAAAGGATTTTGGTCGGGTAGAAAATACAGTTTTTCTAAATCTAATTCTCATTTGAACAAGTTTTAACAATTCACTAGTTCCCTTAATGATTTAGGAGTTAAATAAAAACATTGATATGTGCTCATTTTTTTATTTATATGGATCGCAATTTTACTTTTTTGAAAATTATGTTTTAACAGTACTATTTCATCCCAATTTATAGAGGATAACATTGGGGCACAGAGATTTCTAATGTTTAGCGCTACTGCTAAATAAATGAGAAACCATGGCAGTTGACTTCAGAATCCATGCTCTTTACCACGTCACCATACTGGCTGTCAGGCAGCTATGGAAGCCACGACCACTGAAGCTACTACCTCTCTGTGGGACCACCCCAGCAGTCACTAGACTGTTTTATTTTATTTTTTTCCCTTCTCTTAGACCTTACCAAGCCATTCTTCATGCTATAGCTGGAGGGGATCTTAAAATGTAAAACTTTAAACAGTTTCTCAGTATACCCAGAAGCAAAGCCAAACTACTTACAGAGGTTACATTATACCCTTCTCCATCTTCATTTCCTGCTCTTCTCCCCCTGGTCACTAGCCTCCAGCCACACTAGTCTTCCTCCTCTTCCTTAAATGTGCGTAATTCTTTCCTGACTCAAGATCTTGGCAGGTGGGTCACTCCCTGGGGGACTCTCCTTCTTTCTCTCAGCTTGGAATAACTCCCACTCATCCTCCAGGCTTCAGCTGACAAGTCCCTTCTCAGAGAAGACTTCCTGACCTGCCCCTCCCCTTGCCTCCCCGCCCCCCACCCCTGAGCTGCTGGGGCTCCTGTTAGACTCTCTAAGAACCCCTCTTCATTTACTCATAGTGGTTGTCAGCCTCTGAAAATCAAGTGTGAATCTTTATGTAATAACGCTCCCTTACCATACCAAATCTCTGTGAAGGCAGAGCTTCCCATAATAGACACTCAATAAATATACACTTTTAAATGAGCAAATGAGTGGACACACAGAATGGTGAGAGTTGATGCTATGAGTGAGTCGGTATTGGGTTGGTTCTTGGGTCTAAAGCCTGAAAGCAAGCTAAAGAGGACACAGTCTTGAAACTCAAAAAGAAATTAAATCATACCTCTCCGTTCCAGCTATGGGCCCTAGCAAACGAAAACTTTTTCCTGTTGTGGAAGTTTCTTTTGGTCTTTTTAAAAAATGTATTGTGCCCAAATTTAGTAGTGGGCTTCTCCATTTTATATTTCTTATAGCTATGCTCAGGCAGTATGTGCTGATCTCATTTTGTTTTGATGGGTTATTAGGTTATCATGTAGCTTGAGGCAAGTTTAAATTCTATGTCTATCACACTTCAATCTCAATACAAATGCTGTTTTATAGAAGACAAGGATTTGGGGGCAGCTGTGAGCCAGAGGCTACCTTCAGTGATTTATCCATAACTCTGATGTCACATGGTCTTATCACACAAGCAGCTACCCTAGTGAAGGCTCTGAGGCATTTTGGAGTTGCTCTTACGTTAGGAGCAAGAAGAGCTCCTCTTTTTCATCTACTCTTTGAAACTCAATATACACAGAAAAAAGAAAAGATAGGCCACTAACTGTAGGTAGCAGATACAAACGGAGCCAAATTAAGTCTTCACAAACAGAAAATGAGGCTATGAGAGTCATTTCAGATCATCTTCCTTTCCTATTGCTTTTCCGACCTACGCACACAGAACGCAATTTAGAAGTTGGATTTTTCCTTGAGGCTGGTCTGATTATTTAAAAAGCCATGTCCCAGGGACTCACATGCCATTATAGCTTACAATGCTATTAGTGCATTTGTAGTTTTCAACTTAATACCAAAATAGAGTTTTTAATGCATATCATTTTCCCAGATTTTGATAAAAATCTAAAATAGTGTAAACTCAGAATACTTTCCATGGACCTTTTTTTTTTTTCTCATGTGGAGTGAAATTGGTTTATTTTGCAACTTTGTGAAGGGTTCTTTCCTTTAATTCAACAAGTTTGGCAAAGCTTCCCAACGAAAAGTTCAGTTCATTAAAAATGACCTTAATGGACTTAACATATATTGGTGGTGACAGGATCCATACTTTATTTTGGCAGACGCGGATCCCATTAATTTGTCTTTGTCACTCTCTGGGGCAGAGCTGAGCAATAGTTCAGATCTAGTTTTCTGAAAGTAGCTACAGAATGAGCAATCAGTGGAGGCATTGGGAGGGGCTGACCAATTTAGAACTTCTTGGTTTGCAATAAAGCCTTTTCTAATGACTACATAAAAATGGCTCTGTCTGCTCTGCCGAGGTTGTTACTGATATTTCTGTCTCGGTGCACGTTGGGAGCAATCTATGGAGATTGACTCTGTTTAACCCAGAGTTGAGAGAGGATGCTTTTCCACCTAAGCTCTTTCTTAACTTTATTAATTTTTGCAATTCCCCATAGGTCCCTTTTCATTCAAAAAGATGTAACTAAGCTTTCTCCTCTAGAATAAGTTCCGCTGGGAGTGTGATGCTTACAACAGAAAAAGGCTCGATGTACAGAAGAGAGGCAAGATGGTGGTATTAGCTAGGGAACCATTGGCTGAATTTCAGGTTAAATTGTACTTTTCTCTCCCATACTAGTAGATACAACATCTGCCTCGATTTCTCCATTTGTAAATAAGTGACTATTATATGTTTTTATTCCCTGCAAGTTTCTCTGGGAAGAGGCATGATGCTGGAAAAGGCCCAATCATAATCCCAGTTAATGAAAGTTATGGAAGGAAGAGAGCTTCCTGCATACTGGGTACTTTATATGCACTAACTTGATCTTTGTAATAATCTTTGTTATTTTGCTCATTTTGCAAATGAGGAAGTTGCATCCAAAAGGTTAAGTGACTTGCCCAGGGTCTCCTGTAGCTGGTGGTGGACTCAAGAAGAACACCAGGCCAATCTGTCATGGAAGCCCATACTTTACCCCTGCTGGGGCATGTGCTCTGTACGGAGGTCTGATCAATAATTAAACCACTTTTTACTTAGATTTCAGCAGGGCTGTCTCCTTGTTTGAGCCCACAAACACACAGACTCAACTCTCACTGACTCACATACTCGGCAGCATGGTGTATTGAAAAAAATTTCAATTTTAGGAAATTACCTATGGTTTCTGCAGCCTGTTCTCAATGTACAGGTGAGGTCTGCTGAGGTACGTATTTTGTATGTATACAAAATACCTGATCATTGGCTATGTGAAAATATCCAATAATCCTTCCTCAAGTACTGGTTTTGGAGTGAAAGATTCAACTAAGTTCTATTGCGATCTGCCAAACATCAGTTCTCATCAACATCCCCCAATTCTTTCCATGCATGTTGCGTTCTTCTCTCATTTATGCTCATATTTGTGAATTACCACACCCTAGCTGAACTATGCTAATATTTTAACTCAGAGGAACATATGGTAGTAGAGAGAATTTGGGAATTCAATAAATAATTTTCTTAACACTTCTTTTTAAATCCGTAACACTATCACGCTGAGCATACCGAAACACCAAATTGCATTTTTAAAATACAGCTCGCTCACTTGTTCTATCTGTGGATAAATGACCAACGTTCAAGACTATGGACACAATCCTATCATTCCTGTGATGACGCACTCAAGGTTCCCTGAAGGCAAGGACTACTGGGTTTATTTTTACAGTATTTGCAACTGGCGCAAAGCTTGGCACAGAGCAGATGACTTATGAGCAAATTTAGCTTCTTTCGTTAGGAGATGTGAACAATTTAGCAGGTGTGTGGACTCTCCATAGTCATCTAAAATACCTAATCAGCCAGAGAACTTATATCAAGTGTGCTCTCGCAAAGAATATGATGGAAGAGAATGACTTGGGTAGATGGGAAGGAAGCCAGAAAGGAAGGAGTTGAAAGTGAGCAAGGTCATGACTATTGTGGGGTAAAGGCTGGTTGGGCAGTATAGGGCTTTAGTTCTACAATGTGCCAATTCTCAAAATTAAAGACTTTTGTGTTTTTTTTTTTTCCATCCTGTAATTCTAATGCTCAACCTTATTCTGCTTGAACATCCCTTATGTTGGCTTAATGATCTACAGATCATATTTAAACTGCTTGATCTTAGATGAGATGATTTTTGATTCTCAAGATATATATATATATATATATATATCTTGATATATATATGATATTCCTTTTATTTCCTGTGGCCTGAGATTCATGAAGAGAAAATTATTCAGGCACCTTGTGCTGAGGATATAAACAGCAAAAGTATCTGGATCCATTCCTGATGTTTGAGTCCTTGAATATTCTTTGGGGGAAAATATAAAAACACATGTCACACAATTAATATTTCTAGTCACTTTCTTTTTTTTTTTAAATATGAATTCACATTCTTAACTGCTGAGTTCAGCCATCCACATTCTCAGACAACTTTCCTGGATATAAATATGGACTCATGTAAACATACGCTCAAATATTATATATTTAAATACTATTTCCAACAAGGTAAACAAGGCATTTAATGACTCTAGGATCACCATGGCGACTCTTACTGGCTTTCCTTTCTGTATCTAATTCCTTGCGGGTTCTGTTCACACAGATGCATGACAGGAATTTCCCTTTGCTTCTTATTGAATCAGCCCCATCACTAAGCTGATGCCATCTGGCATCCAGATATCACTGTGGCCTTTGGCCTGCTTGTTTTCCTTTTGCTTCATCTTTTTTTTTTTTTTTTTAAATGGCTTACACCAAGGTTATTTATGACAATGCATTTAAGGTCTATAGTGTTGAAGCATAAAAATGTTTTCTTAACCGTGCAAATAAAGGTGTTAACTGAAAATCTGATGAGATAAGCCAAGATTTTTTTTAAGGGCAAGATAGGCATAGAGGGCCACCCAATCCTGCTTTTGAGAGGACGGCACCATTCACTCCCTACCCGGTACATGCTAATGTCTGAAGGAGGGTTGGCTTGCTGAAATGGTTGTGCTGGTCACATAGTGTCCAAAGTAGTCACCTGTCACCTATTGCTTGCTCAGAGCCCTCCAAGCAGAACTCCTGGCAACTGAAATAAGTCAGGGAGGAAACTGGCTTCCCTAGGTACCCAATGGATCCTTCCTCCCTCTTTCTGGAATGACTTGATTCAGAGAGCAGAAAGTCCAAAAAGAGAAAGGCAGGACATCAGGATCATCTAGGCCATAGCCTTTTCATATGCCTTCTTCAACAGATGACACCTTCCAGAGCACTGAGGGGCCTATTAGCGGCCTGAGGGAGTTAAGGAAATGAACAATTTCCTTCCTATTCCAAGCAAGATCAGGCTTGTTAGGAAGGCTAGTTGATCAATTTCCCGTGCAGCAACAGTAGACCTGCTGCCTACCTGGGTCCTAGAGGACCCCCTTGTATCATTTCTGTTCAAGAAATGGAGCTGTCAAAGCCATCGCTGCGTGTAGTTGGCTTGAGGTGGTGGTTGTGTTTCCGCAAAGAGCTCCACAGAAGATTGAAAGTAAGTTAAATATAGGAGATGGGAATTCAAGTCAGTAATGTATTCAGCTTCTACCTGGTTAATGAACAGAATTATACTACCACATTGCAGTTCTGATCCCTCAGCAAATAAGAGTAAAATTCTGAGGGCTTCAAAAATACCTAGAATGCGATTCCCATATATTTGACAATGGAAGCAACCAGCTGGGCTCCATCTGATATTTAAATCCTAGACAAATCAAGAAATGGACTCTTAATTATAGAGAACAAACTGATGGTTACCAACGGGGAGCTGGGTGGGAGGAATGGGTGACAGAGGTGATGGGGATGAAGGAGGGCACCTGTCGTGACGGACCCTGGGTGACCCATGGAAGTATCGAGTTGCTATACTGTACACCTGAAACTAACAAAACACTGTAAAAAATAAAAGAAAATGATAAAAAAAGTAACTGAGGAAATCTAAGAACTAACTAACAAACTAACAAATAATGAATCCTAAATGATATTTTCATCAGTTGGAGGCAAGCATAATGGTGCCATCCTCTCAGAAATAAATTTCCATCATTCCATCTGCCCCTTTCTAGGGCTGGAATGGGATGGCTCTTAGCCTCGTAAAAATGCAACTCAGACCAGAATCTTATTATTTATAGAAGTCTGTCTCTTACCATAATTCCTTCTGTGTTAACTGAGTAGCAGGAATATCTGTGGACTCCTTAGCAAGGATCCTCAAAGGCAAGTTCACCTTACTGTACTTATTTATAAGACTGTCTGTGCTTTAGTGGGTATTTACCCCAAAGATACAGATGTAGTGAAAAGAAGGGCCATATGCTCCCCAGTGTTTATAGCAGCAATGGCCACAGTTGCCAAACTATGGAAAGAGCCAAGATGCCCTTCAACGGATGAATGGATACTGGATTGGAAGAATAAATATTGTGAAAATGTCTATGCTACCTAAAGCAATCTACACATTTAATGCAATCCCTATCAAAATACCATCCATTTTTTTCAAAGAAATGGAACAAGAAGATATGGTCCATATATACAATGGAGTATTATGCCTCCATCAGAAATGATGAATACCCAACTTTTGTATCAGCATGGACGGGACTGGAGGAGATTATGCTGAGTGAAATAAGTCAAGCAGAGAGAGTCAATTATCATATGGTTTCACTTACTTGTGGAGCATAAGGAATAACATGGAGGATATTAGGAGAAGGAAAGGAAAAGTGAATTGGGGGAAATCAGAGGGGGAGATGAACCATGAGAGACTGTGGGTTCTGAGAAACAAATTGAGGGTTTTGGAAGGAAAGGGGGTGCGGGGTTGGGTGAGCCTGGTGGTGGGTATTAAGGAGGGCACATATTGCATGGAGTACTAGGTGTGGTACATAAACAATGAATCTTGGAACACTGAAAAAAAGAAAATTAAATTAAAAAAATAAAAATGTGGCTACAAGGAAATAAAAAGATTGCCCATGCTTAATCAGCTTTCCTAGGTAAGGCCCCACGTGACTAAGTATCTGTTCAGGGTTAGATCTTATTCATACTGTCCTGTTCGAAGAGGAGAGACAAAAATACCTCGCTTAAAGATTCTTGCCATGGGTTGTCCAAAAAATCTGGTAAAAACATATGCCTGGATCAAGACAAACCATGGCCACTAGTGAAAAATCAATTTAGAGGGTATGCCTCTCCCAAATGGGTTAGGAGATACTTTTTTATATCACAGGAAGATATTCACCACGCTGTTCCTTCCTTTGTGCCATATGAATCAAACACATCATAAATAAATCTGTCTATTGCTAGAAAAAAAACAGTCCACGTTTACAAGTATTTCTTAAAAAAGCTGCAACTTTATACAACGAATTCAATATATTAAGGGCATTACCATGTTGTGACCTAGTTGTGATACTCATTTCAGATATTCTTTTTAATAGGTTTTATTTATTTTGATTTCTTAAAAGATTTTATTTTTTAAAAAAATACTATTTATTAGAGATAGAGTGAGAGACAGAGAGCACCAGCAGGGCAGAGGGGCAGAGGGGGAAGGAGAAGCCAACTCCCTGCTGAGCAGGGAGGCGGACACGGGACTCCACCCAGGACCCTGGGATCATGACCTGATCAGAAGGCCGACATGTAACTGACTAAGCCACCCCCGCACACGATTTTAGGTGTTCTATGGCTGATATCTGCATGTGCATCTTCTACATGGCATTTAGCTCAGGGGAACAACCATACCAGTACATGCTTCTGTTCTATAAAGTTTTAGTCATGTCTTGGAAATTCAGTGTTTACTTTTTAATCGGAGTTTCTTTCTTTTCTTTTCTTTTTTCCTAAACACACCTTAGAGTGGTTACTTTCCAACATATCTTTGGCCAGAGTGCTAACCAATTATTATTATTTTTTTTTTCATTCTGGGGTGGCCACAAGCATCCAGTGTTCACTAACAGCATCTCCATATGCTAAAGACTTTAAGCTACTGGTTTTCCTATATTGTTTAATGAGACAGGCTGGCGATAATATTTTTATTTTACATCGGGGAACTAAATGATATTTACTGTTTTTACTAGGAACTCTTCCATAGTAGACCAGAGCCAAAGTGAGAGATAATAGTTCTAGACCACGATTCAGGCTTCTCTGATTGGTTCAGAAGAGATGGCCACAGCTTCTAAACATTACCATTTAATTTAAGCAATGTGAGTCTCTTCAGTGGGGGGAAGGAAAAGCCTTGCTGACAGTATATCATTTGTTCATTATACTACGGAGACTAATTACAGGTTGCTGCATACATCTAGAAACTAGTCTATGTGGTTTAGAAAAGAAAGAATTAAGACCATGCAAAATTATGTTTTTTAAATTCAAAATCAATAAAAAAATAATGTGACATGTCGGACCTTTCCTAGGGTTCAGTGCGCTAAACATGTAAAGTGCATTAAGGTGTGGAAACCATATACCTTTCATTACATTATTCTACAGCTGTCACTTGTTTCGTTTTGGTATAAAAGTAATTATTGTTCTGAGCATAATAGTATACATTTCCTTTACCCGAGACCAGTGCTCCAATTACAATCTACTTCAATTCAAATTAATCATGCCAAGATGGCAATTCCATTACACCGGGAGTAAAATTTAATAATCTAATATATGGCTATAGTTTCAATGGTGAAAACTATGTGGTTAACTACTTTAGGGATTTATTAAGATTAAAGTTAAGCATAATGCATCTTAATCAGATCTTTAGTTGGAAAACACTCGTTACAAAACATGGTTGACCAGGGTCTATGTAATCCTTCTGCAGGGGCATTAAGCTCCACTTAAAACCTTCATTTTGAGAGCTATCTAATAATGGGAAAGATGTTAAATTATTGATATAAGATGTTTTGATTTAATTTCAACTTTATTATATTATTTAACATCTGTTATAATGCGATACTGTGTATAGGGTTATGCTTCAGACCGAATGACAAAATATTGTGTACAAGAGAGCAGAGTTTATTTACGTAGAATAATACATCTCATTTTAAATGTATCTAACCCAAGAATGCATATAAGGAACAATTAGTTCCAAATATACGGCATCTTTCTGTGTCTTAAACAGGACCTTAGTGGATAAAGAGCTAATTCCCATCTAAAATAAACCACTTACTTCCTCTCTAGCAACAAGAAGGCCTGTCCAGCCGGGTACTAGCCGGAGAGAAACAAAAAGTTTTAAGCCTTCATATAGTCATGTAAAGGTTGCACTGTGATCTTTAAACACTGCCTTTCCTCCAAGGTTCTGCAATGATTAATTGCTTTTTTTTTTAAGTCATTTTTCCAAAAAGTAGGAAAATGTGCTGTAGTAACTTCAGAGCACAAAATTAATTTATGTTTTGCTTATTGTCCTTTTAAGTCAGAAATGCATTGTCAAATGTGAAACCAAGTGACTGCAAAACAAATTTCATTTCTCTACAAATGAACTTTGGTCACACCAATCTGGAGTTTGAAATTCTTTTTTAATCCTTTGCTGTTTTGGGTGTGATTCAGAAACACAATTCGTGGTCTGGCACACCATATCAGACTGAGATCCAAACAAGACGGATCTGAGAAAATTCTAAATTACTTTTGAATATATAGATTACACTGTTAATTTTTATCTCTGGTGAAATTTAAACTACAGATTGAATTTGGAAACCATTTCATATCCTACATGCTAATATACTTCCTTTGCCTGCAGACATATTTTACCAATGCTTTACCTTTTGTGAGTGGCTACATTACAAAGCTGGATTATAAGGAATGTGAAAAGCTGTCCAGACTTTCCCATCAAATCTATGTTGCATCGTCAGAGGGAGCCTGGGCCTTCTCACCTTTACCCTTTGGAAAAGAGGAGGTCAGATTTTGGAGAAGAGGGGTTGGCACTCCCCCTTCATTTTCTTACTTCCAAACTGAAAACTATTTAGAGAGCAAACACGCAATCAGACATTTTGAGAAACACTTGGGAACTGATAAATCTCCAATGGGACAGCCCTCAAAGTTCATTTGGACCCTTGGCAAGAGGATTACACCTGGTTCAAAGCCTAGGGAAGCCACATCCAGTGAGACACGACTTTCTTAAAACCAGTCAGTTTCAAAAGCAAAACATCTTGTGGTTTTTAAAACTTACGAGGGCTCTTCTGACACAGCGGCTCCTTCTTCTAGCTCTTGAGCTTGCTTGTACCACGGAAGCTTGGCCTCTACTGGAAGCTTCTCTGAGAATTAAGTGCATGCATATAAAAGAGAAGAGGTTAGAACCAATTTGGAATTTTACAGAAATTCCTTTATCTCCTCACCAGTTTCTGATTTCACACTACCTAGAAACAATGCTGATAACCACAAGTGGTACGTTTTTAGGTAAATTTCTGTTTCTGATGATGGTTATATCAAGAAAAAAAATTTTTTTAAATGTTTAGTACTAGTCTTTTTGCTGCCCTTTTATTATGTTGAAGAGCAAAGGGGAGTTTTTTTTTTTCTTATGAAAGTCATTAGTAACACTGACTCGACATGTATACAAAGAGTCATCAAAGCATTTCTTCACGATTTCCTGTTAAAAAGATAGAATATTTATCTTTAGAGATGAACACGAAGTGCAATAAATTATACTGTAATACTTCAACAAATTCTAACTCATTTTTCCTTTTTCTTTCTGGTGAAATGATCTATGCCATATTGTCACAAACAAATCAGGCTGCCACTCCGAAATTCACAAAACATTGCTTTAAGTCTCTGACTCCTTCCATGCCCCCCTAAGGCTCACGGACAGCCAGAATATGAGCAATTTAGGGTCTGCGACCCATAATTTGATGGCTTCACCTCTTTATCTAGCTTTGGCTACACAATTCAGGACAAGCTTCCTAACTACTTCCTGGAAAAAGAAGAAAAAAAAAACCCCAAAAAACTGTAAAGGAGAAAAAGAAAGAGGTTCTAACGGCTCCTACAGAAGTAACTGCCAAGATTCCCATTTTGACATATTTACTAGGATCATTTATAGGGATATTTGCCTTTATAGTATGAGCCAGTGAAGCTCTATCACCATTTTATGACATATAATTGTAAAGATGAAAGAAATATGTCTCTCTATGCATACACCATAGAATTATATGGCATTTTAATGATGTTTAGAGAACCACGCTCACTACTTAGTTGTGAAAATCCAGATTTCATTCTCGATAGTTAACCACAAACTGCTTCTCTTTCTCTGAAGTGGCCTGGTAAAGACAGAGCTAATAAATAAAGGACTATTTAAGTTAGGGGCATCACTTCTTGTCCTCTGTGTGCAGCAATCGTTTCTTGTCAGAAGACAAAGCAAGTGAGAAACATAAAACCGCTAAGGCCGGAAGGATCTGCTAATGTTTAAACACAGGGACACAGGCCCCTTATGCATACATCGTTTTACAGGTAGCCCACGTCTCCCAACTAAGTGACTCAGTCAGCCGTGCCGTGTCTGCCAATTCTGTTTCAGTGAGGAAGCGTTCAGCCGGCACTGTGAGGCCTGCCATTCTCTATTGTCTGTTTGAAGTGGATCCTGTCAGAGGTACTGGTGGCCTCTTCCTCCCGTAGGTGAGGACACTGATGATAGTCAGGAGTGGAAGGTGACACGTGTGGAGAACTGACTGTATTAATTAATTAATTAATTACTCAGGCAGTGAGCTAAGCATCCTGTCTGCACTATATCTCATGTAATACTCACATATCTCTGAGGTAGTTACTATTACTAGCCCCATTTTACAGATGAGGAAACTGAACTTCAGTTTACTGAGAAATGGAGGGAGAGATATGTATTTATTACAATGAATCAGGATTTGGGGTATTTTGAGTTTTATTTCCATCATATCATTTAGATTTCATGATGCCATTCACTCCCACCAAGGGCACCCTATAGTAAATAAAGAGGTACACGGTGGCTGATTTTCTGGGAAATGTAATGGTTGAATTAAGAAACAAAAGGGAATCATATTTAATAATAGGAGGTAGCTTCTAATAAGGAGTTCTCTACTTCTGAATTGTTTGCGACTTGGGTATTTTCTATTTTCTTGACGCGGTTGGCAGCAATATCAGCAAAGTAAGTCCAATCAGCCTAAGTGCCAGTCTGTGCAATTGTAACAAACCTTGCTCACTCAGTAAAACTTCTCCAAAATTTGCTTTTTATAAACTATTTGCAGTATCTGTTAAATTCCAATTTATTCCAGATTTCCATTTCAAATTATGGTTCTGGAATCTTGTCTCGTATTAATGTTTTAATTTTCAATTTAAGAAGCAACTCCTTTCTGTTTCAGCCATGAGCAGTATGAGTACTCCTAATGCCTTTGCTGCTTCCCAAAGTAGACACTCTCCGATTGACCACATTATTTCTAACAGCAAGAAAGGTGACTAGTAAATTACACATGCATTTCTCCAACATCTCTACAATATCTCCTTTCAAGCAGATGCAGTTGATACTTTTCAGCAACAGTCTTCAAACAGCTTCACAGCCCAGGAGAGAATTATGTATGTATGTAGCACTTAATAACAATTTGCAAGCAAAATGATTGGAAAGATTTTTAGGAAGAGTTAAGCCCACTTAGTAGAGTCTAAGGTCCATAAAAGGGTTAATTGAGAACACTAGGGACCTTTAAAAATATCCCAGGAATTTCAAACAGTCCGCAAAGAAGACACATAACAATGAAAAGATCCATAATGGAGCACCTGTTGAGTTACCTTTGGGTTTATAGCAGGGAGTGGGTATGACGCATTCCTCTTTTATGTGGGGCTTGGTTTTGGGGCTACAACCTCCTGTGTGCATCCCACGATGGTCAATGCAGAGGACCACTCGATACCTGAGGCCCTGGCCACATGTCACCGTGCACTGGAAGGAGAATGCAAGAGAGAGGAGACTCATAGCCAAGCTTTGTTTCCTTTGCCTCGTTTCTCACTCAAGAGTCTTTTAAGGGCTGCTTTTACATAAGGACTCCCGGTGGTTTTGTACCATTTCTTACCATTCATGGAGTCTTTGTTCTATTTGGTATTTAGGGTGAAGGTGGCTGAAAATTCAATCACTTTCAATTTCTTAGACTTAGATTAGTTCGGCAGCATTCCTTAAGCACCCCTGTGTGCTGAGTCCCAAACCAAGCCGCAAAAAGGAGAAAAGAAACTGTAGAGTGCGCTCACTTTTGATTACTAACACTGCATTTGACTTTATTTAGTCACTTCGTTAGCTCCCACATGGACATTAACCCTTTGTAAACTGCCATATAGTAAATTTATATTGCAGCATGGCTGATCCGATTGATTATACTGACATGGTCAAAAATGTTTCAGGGGGTTGACTCAATGGCCAGATGTAGACGGCACCTCAGTGCTTCTAGACGCCAGGGAGCAAGTCTAGATAGAGAGAAATGTCACAGCTCTGATCCTGCTGCCCCAAAGCCACACGGTGAAGTGAGAAGTCTTTTGCCAACTCTGTGGCTCGGGGCACAGAGTTGACCTCCTCATCTTTCTATCTCTTTTGCCATTTCAAACCTTTTGCATTAGCAGCCAGGAAACCCCAAATAACATATTATTTAAGCTGCTGCAACAGTTTCCCTAATGTTCTAGAATGTTCTGCTTTTAATTATCCTACTTCCTCCCCGTTCTACTTATTTTTCCATTTCCATTTCATATTTTTTTCAATGAAAATACAGATACTTTTAATCAGAATCTACTCTTTACCCTTTTTGGATAAGAAATAACCCAAAACCCAACTGTGGTCTACTGAGCTCTATCATCGGAGCACCTTCTAGACATTGCGGATCAGTCATTTGGCCTCACTGAATCTTGACAGACCCTGGCCTCTCTTTGCTACTCGAGGGAATGTTATGAGAGACAGAGGCTTCTTGGAGTAACTTGAAGAAGTTATGTATATCTACATGTTTACACCGGCTATGCTGGGTTTGGGGCGTGCCTATGTCAGGAGCTAAACTGGATGGCTTCTGGACACCTCAAGAGCAGTGGGGAGCTGCCCAGGGTAGCCAGCGGGGTCATGGCGATGAGAGGGAAGAGTGGACTTACTCTCCTAATGAACAAAGAAAGAGGGCACAGTTACCGGAGACCACTCCTGTGCCAGCCATTTAGGACAGTCAAAAATGTTGCAGGGCTGCACGATGGGCATCTTAGGGGTGTACATGCATTTCCACTCTTCCACTGAGGTGACATGCCCCTGGATGTCCTCCTCCACACAGGAAACTGCCCGGCTCTGGATGCCCCCCCCACACGAGGAGGAGCACGCGGTCCACGGGGTGGCCTCCCACCTACAGAAGCAAGGGGAGTCATCAGGGCGGACATGCACATTGCCAAACCTCCTCAGTGACCTTTCCGACCAACCCCGTTCCCAGTGCCTATTGGGGCAATCAGGTTCTGAGAGGCTACGGTCCACAGATCGGAAAGCCATCTAATACCTAATAGCAGATGAGGGAGAGCAAAGGATTCAGTGTCGGCAAAAGTGCTCTGGAAACCTCGAAACTCTGCGAAAGTGTAAGAAATCACTCTTTTGAGAGTTGTCCACAGGGCGACCTGGGCTGTCTGTAACCTACTCAGAAGAGGACTATTCAGTCCCTCTCCTTATAGTTTGAATATATATTCTGTGTATCATATTTATATTATTTCATATTTTATAAATATATCCTGTATCTTTGTTATATATAATATTTAAAATATTTACATATTTAAAATAGATATAATATTTAATATAGATACTTAATATTAGTATTTATAATATTAAAATATAAAAAATATATGTTTACTAAATGTCACTCAATATCTTTGTCAAGATTACAACTGGTTACTCAGTTAACACGAACAGTTTGCACCTGGGCTTTATTTCCCATTTTCAATGCATTGCTTTATCACTTAGCTTCTGGAAACTTTTACATTGAGAAGCTCATGAATGGTCAAGGTAAACCAAACGTTCATCCCCTCTCCCTTGTTTCTACAATCATCAGCTATGGGACTATATGGACTCAGCACAATTCTGATGTTGAAACTAGCCCATCATTACACTAACAAGCAAAATTAATAGTGTGAGGTATTATCTTCTCATTCCTTAACTGTTGAGGGATACTGGCAGTTAGCATTTCCCGGACAAAGAACTGTGGGAATTGTGAAGAAAGTTTGATTTGGATTGGAAAACTGAATTGTGAAGAAAGTTTGATTTGGATTGGAAGGCTGATGGCATTGGAATCTAAAGATACAGTTACCTAAGGGAGAAGATTACAATATTATCAATAACATTTAAGAGAGTTCCATTGATTTTTTTAGAGCTCTACACAGCTCTGAAGCATTTGGGACCAGAAGCTGACAGATATTTTTGCCTGATTCTTTTCTCTCATCCTGCAGATTTAGAGAATATAGAATTTTTAAAAATAGAAATACTGAGACTGAGCCTGTCTTTCCTGCATATGTTCTGCTTGTTGCTGAGAATGGCTAAGGAACTTCAAGATTTCTCTTACAATTAGGAGGCATATAATTTTAACGAGAGAGAAACAAAATGTCACCAAGTCGATCTACTTGGAAAGTTAAATGTAAAAATTTTGCAAAGGCATACCGTGGAGATATCAATTATCCTTTAAGTAAGAGTTCATGTATATTGGGAACCTGACTTCTCTTTTGCATGAGCGTGGATATGGTGTGTTTCGCAGTTAACAGAGGATTTTCCTCCACATTTTCTCTGCACCGTTTGAGTCTAGGCAACAACTGTTACCTCTATTGCCAACAGCCTAAATGTGCTGCCAAGTGCTATTGTTTTCCTATGCATATTTCCCCAGGAGAGACAAAAGAAAATGCTATTATGGGGAAACTGAGGCCCTCTCTTTGGCCCTTAGAGACTTTATGAGCCCTTTCAAGAGAATGAAGCAGCTCTGTAGAGGGTGTCTCTTGAAAAGGCTTAGATCGATTCTCATTGATCTCCGTGTAAATCTCCGGAGAGCTTCCCTCTGTATATGGATAACAGGCCTGATTCAGAATGATATGTAAGTACGTATTCACATTAGATTTGATCTGACAGTGAAGTGGGAATATATTTTTGAATGCACATTTAATCTCTTAGAACTTTAAGATGCCATAAAAAAAAGCACACTTTCTAATCGGTACTCAAACGTCCCTAAACTTGACCCTTCTAAAGAGACAGTGATTAATTTCTGTCTCAACATTTGGACCTGACCCATAGTGTGATTTCACAAACAGGAATAAGTATTCTTTTCAGTGTCAGCGGTCACAGAAAGACAAATGATGCTAATATTATTCTAAGAATTTATAATATGGGTCCATCATACCCATACTTCTATATGTGAAAAATTATTGTGTGAATCTTGCCATAATAATAGGGTTATGAGGAATTTCAAGGCAAAACATGTCTGAGTGCTTTAAAGAAAGTATAATAAAAGCTGAGAGAAGCCATCAGTTGGAATATCTTAAAACAGGGACCAGGTAAGTGCTTGGGGGGTGGGGGTGGAGAATAAAAGCACATATACAAGATCCCTGCCCTGGAATAATAAAAATGAGTTCATATACCACGTATTTTAATTCTGATAGCTTTAGATTTTTAAAACACATAGTATGTTTAAGAAATTCTCAAAACTAAGAGTGATATGGAAAATTTGTGTATGCTAATTATGATTTAATAAGATTCCGTTCTCCTATTATGTTCAGGTATATGTCCCAAAGACTGAAAGCAAGAACAAAAATCTAAAAATTCATTAACTTTGCTTTGTTATCTATACTTGTGGTCTAAAACCCATTTAAATAATCAATATGGAAAGCCTTCTGCCTTGATCAGAAGGTAGCTGCTATCTGAGAATCATTTTTGACCTCAGTTTTTAACTCTGGGTCATTTTGGAGATTCAATTCTTCTTGTAGAAACATATTTGTAGAAATTGCTTCCATTTACTAAGATTTTATCAATTAAGCAGAACTTTAGCAGAATCTAACTTTAGAATTAGCTCAGTAACAGAAGTGCAAGGAGTAGGAAATACAGTCTGTTTATTTGTGATTGTCCTTTTCCACTGTGATGCACAGACAGGCCAATGTGTACACAGGAGAACATTAAGGAAGCCCATTTCAATCTATCATTGAGAATATTGGGCTTCTGACATTTGGGGGAAATTAAAACGTATAAGAAATGAAGTTTAACTTAAGACAGGCATTAATCATACCGGAGAAATACAAACAAGAGGGATCACAGATATGAAAGAAACTTGGGGGTGCTATTATAAGAAAAACACAAATTCAACGTTGCTCACCCCTGACATCCAACTTTTTTTTTATGATAAAATATATGGCCTTCCCACAAACAGATATGTGTCCTGTGGATACTTATTTTACAGATACAGAAACTGAAATCAAATGAAATCTTGGTTCAGTTAAATTCATCTTCTTATATTTTCATTCCATTTCTTTTTTCAAGAAGCACTTACTATAGAAGTTTGGTTCTGGATCAAGCCAGCAAAATGATCTATCAGCATTCTAAAGTCACTTATCATCTTTATCAATATAGTCATAGAAAAGTGGGAGGGAGCTAACTAATAGTGGAAAAACTTAAAAAGATTCAATGCCCCTCTCTACATGCTACTGTTAGGATGGTTAAAAGTGGGTTCTGTACCAGTCACTGGAAATATTTAAGTAGAGGCTGGATGACAGTTTGCACTGGGGTACATGTATTATCTAAATCTCTGTGTGCATACCCGTGTGGTATGCACTAAATACACATATGGATATTTGTGCAAATACACTCGTTTATAAATGTAGGGCATATGAGCGTGATTGCTTGGAAGGAGTAGGACAGGGAAGCCTCTCTGGGGAGCTGAGCTCAATGACCTCATGAGCCCCTGTTTGGATTCCATTTCATGAAGCGTTTGGAAATTTTCAATCAAACTTTTTTTTTTTTTTTGTAGTTCAGAATAAAGTTATTTTCTAGGCTTGGTTTGGTTTGAGATTCAGGAAACTACCATGGATTATTCACACTATTTGTGATCTAATGGAAACTCTGAGTTCTAAAGAGGAGCTGATGCCCTCGAGTCCAAGTGAGCAAGGAGGATAGAGCAAAGGCATCTCCTAGCACAGGGGTTCCATCAAAGCCCGATTCTAATTTATGTTGTCTGGAGACCTGTTTCCAGTGCGGCAGATCACACACTCAAGAACTGGCGTATTTTCGAGCCTCTCCAGTTTTCGTATGAATATATTAATAAAGAGAACAAGGTCTCTTAAAAGTTCCTCCGTCACTTTTTTTTTTCTTGTTGAAAAATGGCCCGTCCTTTAAAAAAGCAGCACAGCACATGGAATTGGGTATTTTGAGAAAAAAATGTCCCCCAAATGTTCTGAACAATATCATTGCCTTTTGGTACACAATTATAATTTCTCTGCAACACAAAGAAGATATTTAAAGCCCCTAGGCAGAATAATACCACATCTGGAATCCCACATTTGCGGTTCTGGGATAATGCCTCTGGCAGTGTTTGCTTAACAGTTAGCAACAGGGCTTTAATGCCTAGGGCCCTACTGCAGAGAAACAGAAAAGGACAAATGGAATTAAAGAAAGACACAACATAACCCGTACACTGTATCTAATCAGAGTCAATGACTGTGTCCACTTCAATGTAATAGGATCCTATCTTAAAACTGGTTTTTGAATGACCAGCTTAGAGTTTGAGCAGAGGCAGAGCTCAGGATGGGTTGCAAAATATGCTTCTACCAGCTTACTTTTACAGGAAAACACACAGTCTACAGCTACATAGATACATAAAAGAAGCAGAAGGCTGATTTACTAATTCTAGCATCAGGATGGTTGATTTACGTACCGAGGAAGGGGATGGTAGAGGTCATAAGGCATGATCTGCTTGTATCCGTCACTGTTAGGAACAATAATGCCAACCCTCTGAGTAGAAGGTACACACAATAAAATAAACACTAAATGATTACATTATACAAGTTTTGTTAGACAAATGCAAAACAACATTAATAATCGTCTCTGAAAACAACACTACAACAGTTCAGTATCTTTATACTCGCAGATGCGTGAGGATGGGGCAAGTTCAAGGGCAGCATTTACTATAATTAGTTCTCTGATCCAAGCAGGAAATACCACTGGAAAGGGTGGTGGCGAGAAAACTTGGCACCTCATCATTAACTATGACACAATAAGCTTGTAAATGTTCTTTAATCCCCCCAATTATACATCCTATGAGGTCATTATTATCATCATTATTCATGTTACTTCCAGATGCTCCACAAGCAATTACAGTTACTGTCTCACTCCTGATGAAAGAGAGAGCTCAGTATACGAGTATGTACCTGGGGATCGCCAAAACTCGGGAATGTGCATGAGCAAAAACATTTCTTCCCTTGGCATATCTCAAGATTTTAGTAAATATCTGGAAAGCAGTCACTGGGTTATTGTTATGAAGGGAGAGAGAACGAGTGAATATAGTAGGCAACTAGCAATCAAAGCAAGTTTCCTACCAAGATAAAAGCAGAGAACTTAAAATGGATAAAAAATATGAAAAATCTTTTTGTGGTCTATAAAAATGTGATATAATGTTAACCACTATTACAGTGCTGGTTGTGATGGTCGTGACCGTTGCTAGTCTATCTGGTGCCCTGGGAAACATGTGAGATTCAGAGACAATCTAAAGGAGCTATAAGAAATGACTTTATAGGGTGTATAGCTAATGGATTCACAAGAAATGATATTATAGGGTGTGTGGAAGTCCCCAGAGGCCTTACGGACTCTAATAAACTACATTAAACTGCTTCACTGATTTCAGCTAAAGCTTCTAATTGGCAAGATTTTCTTGCAGCGTCCCCTGGCTTGTGGAAGATTTATGACGTATTGGTCTCAGATAAAAGGGCTATTAATAGACCCTCCGTCAAGAGTGGGAGACAGAGAGGGCTCAACACACAGCTGTCAACCGTGGTACAGAACAGGGTAGGGCATGAGCAGAAGAGATGTATTATTGTAACTGACGAATGATAGGAAGTCCCTCTTTTGAATAATGAAGGAACTCACATAGCCTCTAGGTATCCCTGGGGGAGAAGGATGGGTATATATTTATATATCCACATTTGATATAAATGTTGATGTTTTTATTTAAATGAATAAACTAAGGCTTCAATTTTAATTTCATTCTCTGATATAGGATGACACAATATATTTTTTATTTTTTTAATTAATTTTTTATTAACATATAATGTATTATTAGCCCCAGGGGTACAGGTCTGTGAATCGCCAGGTTTACACACTTCACAGCACTCACCATAGCACATACCCTCCCCAATGTCCATAAATGAACCACCCTCTCCCACCCCCCTCCCAGCAACCCTCAGTTTGTTTTGTGAGATTAAGAGTCTCTTATGTTTGTCTCCCTCCCAATCCCATCTTGTTTCATTTTTTTCTTCCCTACCCCCAACCCCCCCCCCCCACTATGCCTCTCAAATTCTTCATATCAGGGAGATCATATGATAATTGTCTTTCTCTGATTGACTTATTTCGCTCAGCATAATACCCTCTAGTTCCATATAAGTCATTGCAAATGGCAAGATTTCTTTTCTTTTGATGGCTGCGTGTTCTTTTTAGATGGCTAGCAAATCTTAGCTTTTGGGTAAAATGGGTGAGCTCGGGTGGATCAGATAAAAACAGCACTGACTTGAGATGATCATAAATAAGAGGGAGTGATAAAGAGGGTAATTTCTGAAGAAATGACTGAAAGGTATGAGGATACATGAGAGAAATTAAATTTAAAGGACAAGGGGAAACAAAGCTATGAAAAATAGATATTTTTCTATTCCCAGGAGAGACAACCATTGGCATATTAATTTGCTTGTTTATCTTACATGACTGAATTTCTATATTTATCTGTATGATTAAAGTTTTTGTACTCATTTGCTAGGCTAGATTTTCATTGCGTATGGATGGGCATCTCCATAAAGTAACAATATTCATGAAACTCAATGCTGCCTTTTGAGTAAAGTCAAAATCCTGCAGCTCTAACAGAAAAATGGAATGGATCCTAACATTGAACTTTTCTCCCTGTTTTTCCAAGTTAGAGAAAGTTCCTCTTCTTTTCTGCCTTCTTCTGACAAAAAAATTGAATGTGAAAGACTGATCCTATCTTTTATTAGAATCATGTGCTCTTTCCAATAATTCTTTTTTTTTAAAGATTTTATTTATTTATTGACAGAGAGAGAGAGATTTCAAGTACGCAGAGAGGCAGGCAGAGAGAGAGGGGGAAGCAGGCTTCCTGCTGAGCATAGAGTCCAATGCGGGGCTCGATCCCAGGACTCTGAGATCATGACCTGAGCCAAAGGCAGAGGCTTAACCAACTGAGCCACCCAGGCGTCCCTCCAATAATTCTTACGTTTAGTAATTAAGGGAATTTTCTTTTTAAAGGAGCTATATTTTTTAAAGAATTCCAACCTTCCAAAGTTCTTCTAATAACTTTGGATATACATCTAATAGAAGTTAATTAAGAAATCATCGAATTGACTTAGCTATTATATTTGAGCTAACCCAAGCATTTTTACTCACACCAACATCACCTTCTAAATGCAAAATGCAGTCTGTTGTCTTCTCTTCTGAAAAATTTTGATTTGTTATCCTCAATATTAGAATGAACGCTGCAGATCTCTGCCAACTGATTTATCAGCTGATGATATTTAAAATGGAGTCAGTGGCATTGGGGGAAACAGGCTAGAGGAGAAGTGGAATAAAAGGGAGTGTATATAGAATTCAAGATGTTGGGCTTCGCTTTGGACTGATTTAGAAATTGTGTTTTTGTTTGCACAAGGACCTCTAAATCTGGATTCAGCAAAACTATAGCTATATTTGTCTTTCTATGGCATGGGTCATGATGAAGACTCATAAAATCATTCTGGGGCACCTGTGAAAACAGAAAGATGTCAAAACAGTGGTGCTCTGTCCAGTCTGGTTAATGTATGCTCATGTGCATGGGCTCTGCTCTCTCTAGGGGTTCATGCTATGGCCTTGGCCTTTCATCACACTGTCACAGAAGGGTAGGCACTATGCAGTCAAATGCTCTACCCCTGAGCTATACCCCCAAGGGTAGGCACTATGGCCCAAATGTAACTTCCCATTGCTTACCTTTAAGACACTTGGCCTTTTTCTTAGGCAAAGTGTACATATTGAAGAATGATGAAAAGGATGCCATTCAGGGACCTTAAGAAGCTCTTCCCATGTTCAGGGCTTGGGGTGTGTGTGTGTGTGTGTGTGTGTGTGTGTGTGTGTGTGTGTTGTATGTGTGCATGTGCAGGCATTCAGACATGATAGGTGGGAAGTCATGGAGGAGGCAAAAACAATTTTAAAAAATGATCACAAGAGAAGATGTAAGAAACAGTTGGTTTTGGGCAAAACCATATATTCTTCATTGCTTTAACTATCATGATCACGCATACACTTCTTACACTGGGCAGCGACCTGACTCCACTGGACTCTCCAACATCAGAGATTATGGTGGGAAAATGAGAAGATGAGGATGAGGTCATTCTCGACTCAAAGGGTGTCAGTAGAAAAAAAACAGGGTACCTCCTCCTTTCAAGGCACACACCTTGCTGAACTGTGCAATGATGGGAGAATGCTTCCGTGTTAAGACAGACTCATGTAATGAAATATTATGCAGTCATAAACATGAAGCCTTTTGAACTATTTTTAATGACATAGAAAATGTTCAAATGTAATGGCAACTGAAGAAAATTCAATGCAAAGTAGAACCTACCATGTGAAACACAATACTAAGAAAATTCATGTGTTCATAAATCTATATAATCACTTTCATAGTTCATATATATGTGTCTATGTGTGTGTAAATAACATATATACTTATTTATATGTATTTACACATACATATGTCACAGAAATATATTAGGAAAAGATAAAAACAGTTGTTAGTTCCTGGTGTTTGCCTTTGTACTTTTACATTTTTCTGTTTTCCAAGTTTTCTATAATGTATAGTCACAAGAATTAAAATATTTTTTTAAAGATTTTATTTATTTCTTTGACAGAGAGAGAGATCACAAGTAGGCAGAGAGAGGCAGAGAGAGGAAGGGAAGCAGGCTCCCTGCCTAGCAGAGAGCCCGATGTGGGGCTCGATCCCTGGGATCATGACCTGAGCCGAAGGCAGAGGCTTTAATCTACTGAGCCACCCAGGTGCCCAAGAATTAAAATATTTAAGCAAGACAAAATACAAGTTTGAGAAAGTATAAAGCAGGAACATTTAAAAATATGATATAAATGGGTGAAATGAGACCATCACCTCAAATTCTAAGTGTCACTTAAAGATTATCGAGTCTGTTTTGAAATCACCTCAGAAGCTATTTTAGAACCATATCCTTGACTTTAAATGGCTTCAAAATCAATCCATATTCAGGCTCACACTATTTAGCAAATTTCTCTCCAAGAAAAATCCTAATGGAACTATCTCTATGAGAGCCTAATTTGTGGGGTTCTGGGTTCCTTCTATAATGGAAATGAACCATACCAAGTCCTTTTGGTGTTAAATGTCCCTTTCTGAGAATCTCTGATGACCTCTTTCTTCTTCTCCTGAGCTACAGACTTCCGGACAGCTGGATACTCTCTAGCTTTGTCAAGCTCAACGTGTCCAGATAGTTCATTATCTTCCCCCGTGATCATGGTTAGTGTTCAGACACTACCATCTTCCCCCAACCCAGGCCAGACTCTACAGGATGTCTTTGGTTGCTTCTCCTTCCTGTGCTTCCTACTGGAACTCAGCTCTGCCAGTTGGGAAGTCTGACCAAGGACATCTCCTTGTGACACAAGTTTGGGGCCTTTTGCAGTGGTCAGCTAACAGATTTCTGCCTGCAGGCACTGTCTGCTTCAACCCAGTCTGCTCACTGCTGTCATAGAAACCAGTATTTTATTTCCCAGCTCAAAAATCTTAAGTGGCTCCATGATACCCAGTGAAATTTCTTAGTCAAGGTCTATCTCTTCTAAAGCCAGTCTTTCATTTCCCTTTCAACATCTGGCCAGAAATTCACTCTTCCTCTTCCAAACACCCACTGCACTAACTCCACTTGTCACTTTTAAGTATCTACTAAGTTCTAATTATGTATAACTTTCCTTTAGTTTAATATCATGGGGCAGAATCCATATTGGTTCTCTACTGAATCTCTTAACACCATGCCCTGGGCAGAAGCAATTAGTGCATATTCGCTCAAAGAAGTCATGCTGTTGGTATGCAGACACAGAAGCAAGCAGTACCATCCAGAATTAAAGCAAATAAACAGAACCAGGTCAAAGAAACTCCCCAACCAACCGTCAGTCACTGGGCACATTTTTAGTTTCATTCCTTGCCTTCCTCTAGTTCTGCCATCTGTGCAAGGGGGATAAACAGTTTTGGGGCGGGGGGAGGCAGTTAAGGAAGGCTGCTCTGGTAGCAGAGGTGATTGGGGGATTTGGGGAGGAGAGAGGACAGCTTAATGACACCTGCGCTTCTAGCCGGCTTGGCTTAACTCTGCATCTCTTCCATTGGGTATCTCCCAGAAATAGCCACGACAGCTCGTAAAGCTCTCCTCATTCTTGTCTCATGTGTCTTTCAGGTGTCATGATGCTTTGTCACCATACAACTCTCTCCGGGCAGTGTTGGGGCCCAGTCCCTGATTGATTCTGCTTTGCCTTTGCCATGGTAGCAAGCATCGAATCTGTACCAGTTAGGCACTCCATTAAAAAAATGAATGAAATTGTGGGTGGTGGAGGGAGCAACGGCACAGAAGAGAGTATTTTACCTTTTCTTGACAACTCTGGGGCAAGAGAAACCCATCTCTTCCTAAGCATCAGTTTAGGATGGGGCAGGAGAGAGGTGACCAAAAGTTGGAAAAGACAATAATATTCATGTATTCTTGGGTCGTAGAGCACAAAGGATCATGGTATAATAAGAAAAAGGACCCCCTGAGGAGCTGGGAAATGGACAGTCAGTTCTCCTCTCTGTCACTCTCTGTGATCTTGAGGGCCTTACATTTGAACTTCTGCCACAGCTAAGGACTGGAGGAAATCAGGAGTTTTAAGAAAAAGTAGCAGCAGGGGCTCGGAAACCCATCTCACGGAGCTCTAGCTCACCTCTCCTCTTCCTAGTGGCTGCTGGAGGCAGAACTTGCAGCTCTGTGGACCCCAAATTGAAAACTACTGAACTAGGTGATCATCTCAAAATCTTTCCTACTCTAATATTTGGTGACTTCTTAAAGCACCATGGGCCTCCCTAAGCAAGATGGGATCCAGCAAATGAGAAAATATTCTGTAAAGAGGTCATAATCTTTTTTTAAACATTCATTTATCTTTTGGAACCAGACCCAAAGAACCCTGTCCATCATCCAGGCTTTGAAAACATTTTTAAGGCACATATTCATTTTTCTGCAGTAAAAGCCACTGGGGAGTTTTTGATCATTTGACCCCCTATATTAAGTTTTCCTCACATTGCTACTTCTGTGGTTCATATTCTTGATATTAATGAACGCAATTTCGGAATTGCTTTTAAGTAAGTGGGACTAATATTTCTTTGGGGTTTGTTTATCTCTTCCTCTACTTCCTCAAGTGATTGGTCACCTTTTGGATGGAGTAAACATCAGTATTTATGCTTATATAAAAGAGGCTTGTCTAACCTGGGTGTGTAGTCTTTTCAAAGACCCAGAGGACCAAACTTCCCATAGACATGCAAAGTTGTTAGTACTGTACTGATTGTGGGGGCCTATGTTGGACTTAAACCAGATACTATGGGGTGCTAAAGGCATCATGAAGAATAAGGTATCAGTAGCATGAATGGCGTCAGCTGAGTTTCCATTCTAGAGGAGGTTAAGTCTGGAACTGGAAGCACTTAGATTTACAACACAGCTTTCTTTTGCACAATCTAACCTGGGGCAGATCCCTCAACCTCTTTAGCCTTCAGTTTGTTTATCTGGAAATACAGATAATAATCTCTGTTTTGCTAACCTCCCAGGGATTGTAAAACTGAATTGAGATAATAGATGTGAAAGCTCTTTATAAACTTCATAAAGAAGTAATGTTGAGCATGTCATTTTACAGCTTTGGCTCTCAGTTTGATAATGATAGCTGACTTCTGTTGAGTGCTTGGCACCTTGCTAAGAGCTTTATGTATATTATCTCATTTAGTCCTTGTACCTACTCTCCTACAGGAATATTTTATTCATTTTACAAGTAGCAAAACTCGGTTCTAGAGAAGAAAAGAAGTTACCAGTTAGTAAAGCCAAAGTGAAGGAGGTTAAAATGGAGGATGATGCGAATACCTGTTCCATTAACTTGCAGGTTAATTAAGAGAATTACATAAATAATTACACATTTCAAAAGTGTAAGAGGTATTGTAACAAGTGATTATCATTTTGATATATAATAACAATTATATAACAAAATAACAATAACAATATAACAATATAACAATAACAAGTGATTGTCATGAGCTGGTCTGGTAGAAGGACTGAAGTGCCCCAATAATGGAGTTACAAACTGATTGTCTGATGGTGTGCGTGAGAATGTCACTAAAAACTTGAAGGGTATGGCCATGCATCCTAAAAAGAATCAGAACTCTGCTTTTTTACCTCATTAGAGATAATGAATGAAAGTGGACACGGGATTTTATGGTGATCTTTTTTCTCGCTTACTCGTTAGCATCTCAGAGCAATATATTCAAATAAGGTTGATTGAACAGAAGTTGGTACTTTTCTAAATCATTTACATCTTGTAGCAAAACAAAAAGACTTCGAAGATGAGGAAAACATTTCATTATATTTTAATTGCTAACGAGGCAACCATTTTCTAGCTCTTACATTGAGTTCTCCTTTTTTGGTGACTTGGCATAAATCCCATTGGAGTTAAATGGCAATGTCTCACAGCTGGTTAAATGGGGATTATTAGGCAGTTGCACGCTGCGAATTATGGAGATGCCAATTATCTTAATTTCTCATGGTTGTTGCATTTTAAAACTCTGATACATGTGATTTACTTTGATGAAGTTTTTTTTTAAGGAATTCATGTCTCTTGCTGTTAGAACAACAGAGAATTCCATTTCTAGACCCATAGAAAATTCTGGGGTCCCATCTTTTTCTGGTCATGGAGGAGAAAGCTGCTTTCTGAAAAGTTCAGCAGTTTCTCTCTGAGGTAACACCAACATTATCATAATCATGATCTTAGTCATAATAGCTGTAGCAACTAACATTTCTGAGGGCTTATCATGTGTCAGACATTCTGCTAAGCTCTTGAAATATCTTAGGGCATTTATTCCTCATGATGACTCTGTGAGGTAAGTACTGTTATTTTCCTCATTTCACAGGATAAAAGATGGAGACTTAGTAAGAACACGTAACTGGCCAAAAGGTACTCAATCAGTAAATGGCAGAGTCAGGATCCCAAGCCAGCCTCTTCACTCCAAAGCTCCCCTCCTAATCACCAGTCCGCACTGCCATTGGACTAGTTAGTCACCAAGTTAGCGTGACCAAGTTTTTACATGCCCACTACACATAATGGCTCTCGAGATGAAGATTATTTCTTTAAAATTGCATTAAGATTCAATCTGAGATTTTGTTCGCAATTTGGATCACGGCCAGGGATGACTTACGCAATTTGCTGTCAAATTAAATGGAGCTGGACAAAAAAGTCCACTGGAACACACCAAGAATGGCTGCTCGGGACAAACAAGTTTGGGCATTTCCTCAGGACTATTGCTCTGAATCCCTTGAGGGAAGGGGGAATCTGGATGCAGTTTCGGCAAGGAACAGATTTGTTTGCTAATGATTGTGATCCTGATAGTGTGATGAGTGAGAACTTTTTTCACTTTTCCAACCCTTGCCAATTTAAGCCCCCTTCATTACTGCCTTGGAGGGAACATGGGAGACCCGTGCCAGAACAGATCTGCAAAGGTGCGTCTCTGATCTTCTCACAAACAATGTCTTGCACAATTTCCCCCAGACAGCATTAACAGTCATTCCGGTCTCATAGACTGAGCTATATGAGGCCAAATGTAGTATAGCTTACATTTAAAGCCAGACTGAAAACATAAGGTGCTTATTAGCTGAACTAAAATGATGCCTTTTTAATTGTTACAGAACTGTAGGCATCACATGATGGATTTTAGCCTTCACCTGAGAGGCAAAGATGATATAAAGCACTGCACAAACAAACAACAGAAAAAGGCATTAAAAAAATTTCTCTGTGGTGTAAGACAGAAACTGTAATTATGGCAGGCACGAGAGAGGAATTTATATTCGGTTAGATTCTAAACATCTTAGTGATGGGGGAAAGGGTCCATACTCTTGGGTGAAAGGAATGCAGTGGAAAACAAATGAAACAGTAGATCCCTGACTTATAGGTGGGAAATGCCCTTGGACTTCTGGGCATACCCTAGCTGGGACCACCACCGGAACACTGGAGAGAGCCTATGATGGGATTAGTGATGTCATAGCTCTGAGCCACCAATGAGAAACAGTCTTAATTTTAGCTAAAAGCCATTAAATTTTTACCTTCACTCTCTCTTCCCCTCCATTAGAAGTGTTAAGTTTTGGCTTCCTTTTTGAGACCACTCTTGGCTAGGAAACAAACCATTTTACCACTTCATAAAAATGACTGCGTAAAAGACACCAGCAGAGAGCAACAAAAGCTCTCTTGGGATGGAACTTCTGGCAGCCAGGTAGGCTCAAATGTTGGTCTAGTAGTAGAAGGGACTCATATTCCTGCCTCAGCAAAATGTCAAGTTACTACATGTCATGGATATTCAGGCTTGCTTTAGAATAGTGGAAACCATGAATGCTGAATCACTGAATTCTAAGTGTCCACTGTACACAGTATGATCTCATCTATGTTACGACCTATAGACAAGACTGGAAAGAAACATAGCAAAAGCATTAACACTGGTGATTTGTGGGCACTGGAGATTGTTAGTGAGGTTTACTGTGTTCATTATGGGCTTTTAACTCATCGACATTTCTTAGTTAGCATTAAGCACCAGAAGGAAAAAAAAGCCATAAAAACATAAAAATTATCTTGAAAACATGGGCTAGGTGTCAACCATCTCCTTAGCTTCAAGAACCCTTAGATGAGCCAATCCATAACCATGCGAACCAGAGGAAATCATCAGTGAGTGAAACGAGTAGGGGATGTCATTTGGTTCACTAGTTCAACTATAAACACTTAGTTATTACAAAGTAAATTACTGTAAACAATGAGGCTGTTTTGGTAAACAAAAAAAAATTGGGCATCAAGGATTATGGCAAATGGTCATCACAGCCAATTTATTTCTGGTTTGTTTTGGTTTCCGATGTGTGCAATGAGAGAATTCCTATTATCGCAGAGAAGCAGATATGTAGTGGTAAGTTCTAAACAGCTCATCCTGCAATCTTAGGATACTTATTTTTCTGGCCAAATAGACATATTGAAGAACTTAAGGATGAGGGCAAAAAGTAGTTACTTTGGTGGGATAACATTTTTATAACTGTTCCAACAATGCTTATAATTTAGCTGAGCTGAATCAGTTAAAATTAGTTTAACATGTTTGACTATATGAACTTCTTGTGAGTTCTTGTTGAAAACACTTCAAAATATACCAAATGAAATTCAGGGAACCAACTCTGTGGAGTGACAGGTTCTGTAGGCCAAGTCTGAACACCGCTAACTTAATGCAACAAACAATCCTCTCACCCCCATTTCGTGGGTGAGAAAACTGAGGTCCAGAATGAACCAAGGGCTCCAGACCAATTATTTAGTGTACTTTTTGCTGTCCATGGTACTTCCCAGCCTTGACAGGCAATAAACTTGGCTGTGTGAATGGGATTTTGCTTTCAAATAATACATAACAGGCCCCCAATCCTAGTCTCACACAAGTAAAGTGAACAACTACCTCAAGGGCTTGATAAAAGGAATTTCTTTTGGAATTAAAAAAATATCTGACTGTCGGTACTAAGGACGTCTACATTTTCCCTTTTGGGGGTTTCTAATTTTAGACACAAAGGTGATAGTTTAATGTCATTGTGTCACTCCTGATTTGACTATGAGGCAGTTATATCTGTAGTTAGAAAGCAGTTTCTTGAGGGTTTGACTCTGTGATGTCTAAAGGGAGGGTAGACGTTTGTTACACAGTATCTTCTCTGGAACCATCACTTCTGTTTTCTCTTGGAATTCAGAAAAGTTGCTTTGACTCCAGGTATGCAAATAAGGACAATGAATTTCCCAGTGATCCTGAAGTATCTTAACCTTGGGGCAACAAATCTACATTTCCTAAAGAGGTTTCCTCTTAAATCTCTCCTACTGGTAAGTTTTAATTTTTACAGCTTTGTTTAATCACCTCTGCAATAAAAAAGCAGCTTCCTGACATTTGCCTCTAACTTGCATTTTCTTTCTCTTTTCTCAGTTTTCTTTTTTTTCCCTTAATAGCCACCTGTCCCAACATTTATACATATGCTGTATTAGATGTTTTAAAATAACATAGGATGGAGACAAAGCAAAAATTCCAGAGGCAAACCTCTTTCATTATAACATGGCCTTTTGCTTTTGGATAATAAGAAAGAGGCCACAAGTATGACTCCAACAGAGAAGATAAATAAAAATCAGGAGCCAAAAAAAAAAAAATTGAGTAAATTATAAACATTTTCTTAAAATTGTTACGCTGAAAAGAAATTTAAAAAAAAATCAATCTAAGAAACACTGCCCTCAGATTGGGAATACACATTACCTTAAAGGAGACTAAAGGAGTATAAACAAATAAACAAATAAAAAACGAAACAAAAAAAATTGTTAACAAAAATACTTTTATCTCACAACTGTCTTCCACGGTCATCTCTTTATGGGAGTTTTTTTTTCCCCAGTTGTGGGAGTGAATCCCTCATTTCTCCTAGAAATTTACACACAAATTATCATGAAAACACAGGTAAAGACTTTCAAAGTCTTCCTCTGGCTGAGCCCACCTGTCTGAATTAGGATAACTATGCTTTTTTGCATAACTGGTCTTCTGGTATAGATATAAAGATGTATAATAGAATAACTTAAAAATAGGGTTGAATTGCATTAGTTATAATTATCTTGGCTAAAAGTGCTTCATACTCTTAATATTTCCAAAATAAAAAAAGTCCAAGCAAAATTTTAACACCTCATTCAGTTTTTAAACCGTATCCAATTTTCAATACATAATTATCTGGTGTAACATGAACCTAAACTAAATTAAACCTCACCTAAATTATATAATTATAAAATATTGATTCTGTGTCTTTAATGGAAACCTGTCAGTCGGAGTTCAGTTTTATGAGCTAAGTATTTGAAACAGGCAATTTTGTATCATGTGTAGAATTTAGAATCCATGAATATGAAACAGACAGAGTACAAGAAAATAAACTTTCGGAAGTTAACAGCAGAAAACAAAAACTTCAAAGTGATTTTCATGCACGTTGTTCATGTACTATTTCAAGTATCTCAAGTTTTATTTTTATGTAGCTATACTTACTAAACTATGATTTAAAAGTAATATTGAGGTGTTTCTCAGAAATCCAAGGAGCTGGGGGAAGGATTTTTAATCTTTTGGAGTTCACGATCAGTTTTCCAGAAGAATTTTTTTTTTTTTATTTCTTCTCTCCTATGCATGGATAAGGAAGCTGATAAAGACATCTACCAGGAAGTGTTGCACCTACAAAGGCGAATATCACACCACAGATAGACTGCTGACCTGGACTTTTATGACTCCTCATCATCTGAGATGTTTCATTAATCAATCTGATTCTTAAATCTAATTGAGGGCCAGTCATGGTTTCCAAAAAGCCATAGCTGACAGTGAAAATGTCAGGTGCCTCTTTAGAGCTCCTAATTTAAAAGAACTTTAAGAAAAATCTGACTATTGACAATAACTCCTGCTTTCTCCTTAACAAAGGCTGAATTTGTTAAAATTAGAGTTATGGACCACCCCTGGCTCAAACAGGTCAACTGTGGTCCTTGAATATGGTCTGCTTTGATCACGTCAAACTCCAGTGACGGAGTTAAAATGGAAAGTCTCCTCGGAACACCGCGCCACCACACTGGCCTGGACCTTGTTAAGGAGAGACAGAAGTACCAGAATCAAAATAAATCAGAAGAGAAAATAATGCTTAAGAGAACTCCCCAAGTGGAGAATTGTAGACCCTGAGAGGGCATCATCTAGCTTCAAGACTGAGGGGCATGGGTAACCAATAATGCATGATTAGGAATGGACCCTGGACAGCGAAGCTTATTTTTCATTAAAAGATTTAAGAAGCTTAGCAGAAACACGATTTGTATTTATGACAAATAAACTGGTAAATTTGACTGACCTGGCTGGGCAAGGATCCAAGTTGCACTCTTGAAGTTTGGGTTTGGGTTTGACGTTCTCCGGGTAATAGTGGCAGTACTGATCAGCAACCACACGGTTGCTCCGAAGATCGTAACACTCGGCCGATGTCAGCTGGTAACCTGTAGTATCAAACCATCCAGGCAAGTTTAAGACGCACCAACCGTGGTAAAATATAATGCAATAGACTTCTTTATGCTTTTTGGTCATCTCACATTAATGGAAATTCTTCCCCAATGGTTCAGTAATTTCCAGGACAAAAGACAGATAAATGGGAGGCTCATTAATTTTTGCAGACCTCCAATATTATTTTTCCACTCGAATTTTAACAATTAAATTTTACTCTAAGGTTTGGATTATAGAAGGGCAGAGCTAGGTAGTAAGACTCTGCTGTAAATCCTTCCTTATTAATTTGCTTTATATAATTTGAAAGTGTAACAGAGATTTCTGTATCCAAAAAAGATGATCGGTGTTTATTTGCCAAGCATTAAGTTTTGCAAGGATGCAAAATTGCCTCCATTGTATCTGGGGCATCAGGGAGAATAAACTCCCAAATCAATAGCATAAACTCTAACACCGCTCCCCTGGATGAATGGGGGATAATGGGATTCAACGCAAGATCTTGCCAGCCACCTGAGAGTATCATCTTTGGCCATACTCAACCTGAGTGGGTTTGGCTGAGTAAATGTAGGATGAATCCCTCCAGAGCACCACCACCACCACCAATAATAGGACTCCCCTAATGTTCAGTTTCTTCTTCACCTGAAATCCTTTGCCATTGCTCCTTCAATTAAGTCTCTAGCTGACATTTTTTAGTTTCTGTGCACACATTTCCACTGTTTGGAGAATTCTTTTAAAAAATAGCATTGCTGAGTACTACCTAGTAGTATTCATGATGTGTGAGACCTTTCCCACCTGCCTCTCTCTCATCTTGTGCATTTCTGGTGAGGCGGTGATGAAGACTGAGATTCTTAGCATGAAAAATAAAAGTACATGGGGAATTTTTTTTTTTAACTTAGGCTTTTGTATTTTCTAACCCTAATCAACCTCCAAAATATATATTCTCCCTGGCAGGTGGTTGAGTATTGTTATTGCTAGATATGTGTTACCAAGTCAGAATTAGAATAATTAAAGACTTGCCAAAGATTTTAGGAAATCAGAAGAAAGCTTATAAACCAGATTTCTTGGCTTGGGGCTGTGTTCTCAGACCACCCACAAAAATTAATTGTTCATTAAAGACCCCAAAAAAGACCTTTTAACAATTTTACTGTAAAGATGAAAAGCATGGAAAGTAATAGGTAAGAACACATGTTCCATTAAGCTTTTTATTTTATAAGAAAACCAAAGAGAAAAATCACCTTGTAAATAGTAAGTATACTTTTATTTTTCAATTATATTATACTCTAAAGCAGATAATGTTATGATAAACTAAGCATTTTATAATTAAAATTATAACATAATTTTATAAGTGAATCATTTTATATTTTTATAATTTTATAATTTTCCATATAATAATTTCTACTCAAGGACAGAATTTATCATGTAGTAAAATGTGGGCATAAGCAACAAGTAAATCATAATTTGTCAGCTTACAGATGTTATTGTCAGTCTACCTGAGAGTGTGTGAAATGAAGGTGTAGGGCAAAAATGAAATAAATGACCAAAATGGCCAGATAATTGTGTTTTCAAGCATTTCACAAGGTAATTGGATTAGCAGTTGTTTCTTTACACTTAGCAAGATGGTCAACCCCTTGAATGTGGAACCAAAAATATAAAAGGGAACTCAGAGATCACTTCTTCACTCATTTTCAAGCTGTGGTCCACGAAGCGGGAGGGAAGCTGATTTCCACATAGCTTCTATCTTCATTTTGAGTAATACTCCTTTTATCTGGGCTTCCTAGTAAGATTTCCTTTGAAGCAAGGATTTGATTGCTCAAAACATTTGAAGACCACGAATGCTTCTCCTTCTTCACTAAGATGTGAGGGAAATAAGGCTGAGAGGGGTTGGATATATATGAATCTAAACGGAGTTGCTTTATTATACAGCAAGGCATTGCCAACGTTACTGAAATTATACTCCATCAGCAGCTCTATGTGAAGCAGACATAGTGGGCATATTACTGAATTGTTACTTCTCACAAAGCATGGCTTGCATTAAAAAAGAAAAGAAGAAAAATAATTGTTCGGATTTCTTTCCTCAAAACTATTTCCTCTGCTAGTCATTAACAGGTGTATCAAAATAACATATTCTCAGGAAACATCCAAGTAATTGGCATTTTACTTCTTATAAAATTCGTTTTTCTCTTCTGGACAGACAGAACAAATGGAAACACTATTTTGTTGAAATGCTTAGAATGTCAAATTAATAGTTATTTAACAACCAAGTAGAACCACGTGAAGGTCTTTTTGACTAACTGCTTTTAAGCTAAAACCTAATGTTATTCTTAGAACTTCATTTTTGGGGGTGTGTTCACATTATGCTGATGAAGATGAATTATTTCTTAAGTTCTTACTGTCTAAAAACTTAATAGGTAATAGTTTGTCTCTATTTTGAGGTACCATCCTTTTCTCTTGTCACAATAATCTAGTGATACCCTTGTGGATTAACTACTTAATTTACCACTGTCCAACTAACAGGCTTCTTTGAAGGTGGAGCCAGAATTTTTTGATGTGCTGTTTTTTAAAGGAATATACATACAATTTTATGCTCATTAAACCAGCAAAATTAAACAATTCTTATAATCCACCAATACCGGCTCCATTGGCAATGAAACTCAACTACTCATACGCTGCTTATTACCATTCTGGAAAGAATTTTTGTAGTAGATGCCAATAGCCACAAAAATTCTGAAACTCACTCTTGAGAATTTATTCCAAGGAAATAATTTGAAAGGAGCGAAATACTTAGGTATTAAGTTATTCATGACATTAAAATAGGAAAGTTTAAATGGACTAAATCTTCTATAGGGATACGGCTAAATAAATTATAAAATATTTTGAAGCAATTATTATTTAACCATTATAATTATCAAGATTAGAAAGTAGGGGGAAATACCTTTTCCAGTAACACAAAATGCAATCGGTGTTGCAGATGTGACAGAGTAGAGATAAGAATTCATTATGTGACTTTTCAGGAGAGCTGTGTTTTCATGAATAAAACAGGCAAGTGCATTCCACTTATGGCACAGATGATGGGATAGGGTTTAATAATAATGGAGTCTAAGTCTATAGCACAGGGGCTTTTTTTCTGGTAATAAACTAATTCCTTAATTAAATTAGTCTCTGATTGTTTTTGGACATAACATGCTAAGTAGTAGGCCTGACAAACACTCTTTATTTGACTTCTGAATAAGTCAGTTCCCTTCAACCAGGTGAAGAGTTTATTCTCAAAGGAACAGAATAGAGTCAAGGCTGTTTCCACTAATGGAACTCAGCCAACAGGAATTGTTCATAGGGCATCCAGATGGAGGTATCCTCCTTACAGGAGGACTTCAGGATTTGGCCCCATTGAGTATAAAGAATCAGACCCATCACAGCATCAATTTCTTCCATATGGAAGTGACTATTTTCATAACAGCCAAATCTTCCTCACAGAAGCCAACATTGAGAAGGGTAAGTGGACACCATTACCTCCTCCACAGGTTGCTGAGCAAGGAAAGAAATCTGTCTCCCTCCATCGGTGGATGATGGGCTGGTAGAAGATGAACTGGACTGTGCTGTCAGCGGGCCCCGAGTTGTGGATCTGCAGGAGATAAAAGCAAAGTGAGAAACCGGTATGACAGGGAGGGATTTTCTTGGTCCCTTGCAACTTTAGACCAGAATGCATGGTGGCCTGGATGGTCTTAGGCTGCATGAAGAACTGCATTGGGAGAGAAGTGGCTATAGCAATATCATCGATCTTACCCAACAATCGGACACCATCATGACCATCACTTTTCAGCTGGGTTGTTATGGAACAAGGGATCACAATGTCTCTACTTGTGATTCAGGTAGGATCTTTATCCAGGCCACTTACTCACTCTCTTTCTTTCCTGTGTTTCCAGCTTCTCTGGTAAAACAGGAAAATTATGTGGATTTTTATATGTGATGTATGTATGTGGATTTTTATTTTATTTTACTTATTTCTTTATTTTAAAGATTTTTTAAAATTCATTTGTCAGAGACAGAGAGCAGGGGGAGAAGCAGGCAGAGGGAGAAGCAGGCTCCCCACTGAGCAGGAGCCTGATGCAGGACACTGGGATCATGACCTGAGTCAAAGACAGATGCCTAAATGACTGAGCCACCCAGGCATCCCATATATGTAGATTTTTAAATGTAGGTTACAAAGTAGACAATTTGTTCTGGGGAAATTATAAATGCCAAACACTGCAAAAAAAAAAAAGAAAGATCCTGTCTTTAGTTAAGAAAAAAGAATTAAAGAATTAAGTGGCTCTGCCCACTCGGAAACATGGCGTTTCCTGGCACTTTCGTGATTCATACATTTTAATGTGCAGAGTTACCAGTTGGAAGCTTGCTAAAATGCAAATTCCTGGGCTCTTGCAGGGCAAAAGCAATGGAAATATTGATGGTCCAAGTACCAAGCTTTGAAAAACACCAACTTACACTACAAAAGCAAGTACTTTGAATACAACATGTCCTTATGGAAATTACAAACCCGTTGCATTTTGAAAGAGGGGAAGTGAGGCAATAATTCTTTAATAGTTCTTAAAAGTACAAGGTTGAGAAAACATAATCTAAAAGAGAAGGAAAAAATACCCAACAGAAGCAGGGTCTTGATTTCACAAAGATCTAATCACATGCCATATAACACTAAGACAGTCTGGAAAGGCTTGGACTAAAGAAGTTCCATGGACAACCAAGAAGGCCACCTCTTCAAGACAGTAGAGGTCTAACAGTAAATCACGTGGTCTACAACTTCGTTCGTGTTTTCAAGTGTTTCAAGGATAAACTGATGGATTTGGCCTTCAGGTTTTTTAAAAAAACAGCCTATTTCTCTGCTACTGAGTTGAACAACTGGATTAAGAACTGGATTATACATCGAGGAACACTGGAACACAGGGAGTAAGTGTTAAACCCTAGACCAGTTTTTGGACTTTGGATAAAAATGTTGGAAATATTTGTCAGATAATATGCAAGAGCTGGAAAAGGAGAAAGAAGAGAGAGAGAACTATAGAATATCTCATAATTATGCTGGCATTCTGACCCATGGAACATCGAGGTCTTTCTTAATTAGAATAAACAGTGATGCAATCACTTACTTTAAAGCAAAAACAGCTGAAGCAATATGGTATCTTTCACAAAAGGAGAGCAAAGCCTACAGATTAATATTTTTCAATTCTATGTGTCAGATACAGGATACCTAATTGCTTGCTCAGAGATGTAGTATTAATCACATTCTTTGGAAACTTTCTCTCTCTCTCTTTTTTTAAGCTCACAAAAGCCTATAGCTCTCTTGGGATGTGTGGTTTCCATGCTGGAAAGGTATTAGAAGAGGACTCTCATTTGAACACCAAAAAAGACCAGAAGATTTATTTAGGCTTAGAGAGATGGATTGTTTTGCAGAGATCCCTTTTGGGATGCTTGAAATTAAACTAAGTCCTAGAAAAGTGGAGGAAAAAACAAAAATGGGAAGGATATAACATCAAAATCCTTGGAGAAACCTTGTTCTAGAATACCTACACAGTGTCTGGGCTCAGTTTTTGATTCGGTTAAAGATGAAAAAGATGGAACATGTCAAATTTTCAGCTTCCTGGAAGTTACCAGTAAAAGTACCTTGTGCCCTGAGAGTAAGGAATGCATGTCAAGAAGGTCTAGTGTTAAGAGGGAGTGTTAGTTAATGCTATGTTGAAGGAAATAAAACCAGGAGTTTAGGGAGACTATAGTTCCTAATGAGTCCAATGAATCTGAAGTACACGACCATGAATGCAGAGACAATATACCTAAATTTGAAGAGATTGGAAATGAACAGGGGTATTGTTTTTTCAAATAGATAAAAATAGTCATGATGTATCCAATCTGTGACCACATAATCTTACTTGGTTCTACAGTGATAATATTCCTGGTTCTCTCTTCTCTATAAGCACCCTTTCTTAATTATAACCAACAACTACACAACTACCACAGCAATCAGCACTTATTATGTTCCTACTGTATGCAGAGTACATTTTATTTGTATTAAATCAAATCTTAGAACTACTCTTTATTATCTTTCAACATTTGCGTTATAACGAGAGAGATGAGTCTCAGGGAGATTGAGTGACTTGCTCCAAGCCACACAGCTAGGGAAGAGGAGAGCTGGGATTTGAATTCAGGTCTGCCTTGGCTTGAAAGCTGCCATTCTTTTCATGGTACCAAGCAATTCTGTTAGTTAGCATTAGTGCTGTGGAGACACAGGTATTTATTCTTAGTGGTGGCCTTGTACTGCTCTTTTCAGTTTCCTCTTAATTTTTCATTTGAAAGGAGGAAAAATATGTTTAAAATAAAGAGGCTAAACTGATGACTAACTCTGATGGCCTAATTGCTGCTCACAGAGATGAGGTGCCATGTTCCTTGTTTCTGGTCTTATTAATTCTGGGACCTTTGTTATCATTAGCTCTGGAGATTTATACACCCTAAATCCTCAGACATCAGGTTCTTGTTGTTCCGGGATGTTGAAAGCTTCAGTTTGACACATTAGAATTTAGTTTTAGGGAGCTAAACACATCTGGCATATGTAATTTGGGCCTCCTTAGTTAATAAAGGAAAAGAATGTTCTGAAACAATCTTTTCTTCCTATAGTTACAATGATCCAGTGTTTCTAATTTAATAGAAGGACTTCTCACACTGAAAGGAAAAAGAGAAGACAAAAACTGGTCACCTTGCATAGCAACTGATATCACTGTCATAAAAGAGTCACAGGACAGGACAAGTGTGTGAGTGGGTAACGGATGAACATTAGGTCCACATAAAATCGAAGGAATCAAGAAGACATTTCAAATGCATGAAAAACATCATCAAGTACACAAAGGATCTCCCAGTTGATGCATTATGAAATGCCATACGTTTTCCCTCTCAGTTGGGAAAAGGGTAACTTGTGAACCTTGGCTGTTCCCCTACTATGTTCTTTGCTCTCCCTAGTGTTGTAGAAACCTCTGCCTCAGACAAGCCAGCAGGGGGTTGGGAGTCAGGCATCCCCTCATGCTCCTTGGCTGCTGAATGATGCCCAGGGTGTTGTTTCATGCTGTTCAGAAAGATGTGTGAACGCATTATCTGTGTCTAATGCTCTAATTGATGCAAATGCAAATCACAATTTTCCTACTATTATGGTGACTTAGGTACTCATCATTCTGCTTTTCTCTAGGGTGTTCTTCTGTAATTTCTAGAATGGGGACCAACGGAATGGGTACCTTAACTGCTTTCACAAGGAGAGCTAAGTTGAAAGTTCTAGTGAAGGGTGGACCATGACTGAAAAAGACCCTGTCCTGGCTGAGAAAGTCCTTTTCTCTCATTGGGGCTGCAGCTTTAGAAGGAGGCACATGCATGTTCAGGAAGAAATACAAAGGCCTAACCTAAGACTGTGGTGGCAAAGAAGGACAAGGAAGAATCGTCTTCAGATGGTATGGAGGTAGAATGCACAAAATTTAATGTCTAACTGGGGGTATATAGGAGAAGGGGAAATCAGTGTGAATCAAAGTTTTCTGATGTGGCTGGGTGAATAGCCCATTAATTCTGCAAGATAGGAAATAAAGAAGATTAAGTAGGTTTCTGGGGCTAGACAGGTCCAGTTTTGGACACGTTGCGCTGGTTGTGCCTATGGGATATCCAAGTGGTGCTAAGTAGAAGGCAGCTAGATGTATAAAATGCATCAGCAACACTGTCAACTACTGATATGTGAACAATAGTACTTGAATCCAATTCTCTATTCTCAGTATGTGTATTAACTCTTGCAGGATTACTAGGGAAAGGAATACAAATGGTTTATCCAGCAGCACTCTAAGGGTTGCAAAAAATAAAGACATCTCTCACTACTGTATTTGTACACTGTATTTGTACACTGAAATGAAGTGATTTAACCACCCACATCATCATTTCTCCTGTGAACTATCTCTGCTGGTTTTGCAGCTTCTTGTCCACATGAGTGTGGCTGGCACCTGGACCGACAGACAGACAGACAGAGACAGAGAACAGTGCTCTGGAACCCTTCTTCCATCCAACCTCACTGTCTATCCCATTTTCCTATGTGCGTTCTTACTTCCAGCTGCCACAGGGTCATTGAGTCTTAGCTTAAATCAAATGTCCTCTGGCTCTAGGTCCCATGATGAAAAATTTATGGAGTCCTGGACACATTACAAGTTTTACAGCTTTACAGCTGAAATCCTTCAGGTCCTCCTGACCCACTGAAGGAAAAAAATATGTTTTATTTTATTGTGATTCCCAAACATTCTTCTAGTATGTACATTTCACCTACAGAATGGATATGTTGCTTCCAGCAATGTGTTTTATATTACCTTGAAGAGTAGGGAAACTCTGATAGGAGGAAACAGAGAAAACAGAACTTGTAATGGGACATAGGACCAAGTCTATGGGTCATTAGTCTGTCCTTCTCTTTGACTGAGAACACCTTATGTGAGTCAATGACTCTACCCTAACTTGTTTCCAAAACAGTTTCTATCCTCCAACTAATGATGTGCTGGTCTTTGTTTTTATTAAATTGTATATGTATATAAACACACAAGAATTTTCTTAGGACCTTAAAAATATCATCTGCTCTTGAAAAATCCAGGATATACTTTATACTCATGAATTAAACTTATTCCAGATAATAGAATTTCTAAATCTATACCCAAACTCCAAATCTCTCTCTCTGTTCAGGAGACTCTAAGTAACGCTTTGGATATGTCTTGAAAATAAGGTAGCTAGCGACGTTTACCTTGACAATGAAATCTGCGGTGAGTGGTCCAGTCATTCTCAGTATCTCTTTGTCTGGAAATTTCTGGAAGTCGACACTAGAATTGTCCACAAGAAAGGTGCCTGTCGAGCTGAGACTGTTTTCACCTTTAGCCCCCTGCAGGGTTTTGGTTTCCAGATCTACAAGTTCAAACACATGTAAAGGGGAGAAAGATGTTCCCAGGGCTGCCCCAGACCACATGCAAGCACATTTCATAAAACAGTCTACAGCTATGTAAGGGAGAAGTACCATCCTTTATATGGCTGATGCCATTGAAATTGGGATAGAACCAAAATTTATGGGTGCCTCGATTACAGAGGAGTTTATGTTGCAAGTGAAATTATTTTAAAACTCATTAGCCAAGTGTTCAAGGCTCCCAGTCCAGAAATCTTTGACTACCCGATGATCACCTTAGGGTAGCCCACATTTCCACCATCCTATTCCTTAACTAAACCACGGCTATACATATCTTACTGATTTCGGTCTCTATGGGTCTCTGTTTAGAATACCCTCTAGTTTTCTTTTGATCCGTGAGATTCAGGGTGCTTCGCAGAGTTCCTCTCAGCACCTGTGTGACTTAATAGCCATGTATTACCTTGTGTGTATTTGTACTATCTGTTCTCTTACCGCGTGTGTGCTGTGGCTCGCCATGAAGAAATGATAGTAATGAGGACAAAGAAGTCAGCATTCTTTTTAGTTCACTCTCTTTTTAAAGTCTTGCTGGGTACCTAATATAATATTATGTGCATATATGATATTTTGTTAACTGCCAAAGAGAAAAAGAACGTCTTGATTCCCGGAGCATTCCAATCTGAATTTGACCAATGATAAAGGTGATGAAACGTCTCTTGTTGGAGGAAATGTGAGCAAGCTGGGGATGGTGGTAATGACACTGTGTATTTCAGAGCAGGTTAAATGCTCATGTGATTGAGAAATGATTTAAAACAACTGACCACTGTATGAAGAGGGACAGACTAAGTCTAATGGTTTCTCAACTTGCATAAGAATCCGTAGCTTTGGGGGTGCCTGGGTGGCTCAGTGGGTTAAAGCCTCTGCCTTCAGCTCAGGTTATGATCTCAGGGTCCTGGGATCGAGCCTCACATCAGGCTCTCTGCTCAGCAGGGAGCTTGCTTCCCCCTGCCCCCTGCCTCTGCCTGCCTCTCTGCCAACTTGTGATCTCTGTCTATTTATTTATTTATAAATAAATAAACTCTTTAAAAAGAAAAAGAATCCTTAGCTTTGGCAGAAGGATATAGTGCCAGGTGAGTCTCTGGGTCTCCTACCCCACATTCAACAAGAATGACTCCCTTCTTCTATGTCTTACAGATTAGGGATCTAGGATAGTTTTAGGACCTCTGGAGGTACTAAATTATTCCAAGTGTTGTCTATTTCAAGCTGGAATACCAACAGATAAAGAATGTTGGTGTCCAATGAAATGCCCACGACCCTCAAATGAATTCTGTGTAGCCCTTTTTCTGGAGTAGGTCAGGCTCCATCCCCCTGACCTAGAGAAGAGAGGTCCTCACAGAAGAACAGGAGGAACACCAAGGGGGAACAGGAGGGGAAACCACAGCTGTTGTCGTCAGAACAAAGCCAACATCATAGGATCTCCTTCCTCTAGCCTTCATTCTTCAAGCCACCTTATGTGAATGTGTACTCATTTGTAGATATAGCTCCAAGACATACATCAACTTAGTTTTGGAAAAATCCTGGAGGTCTAAGTCTGATCTGAGCAAATGATTCAGTTTTATCACCAGATCTCCCAGCTGTACTTCCCAAGGTGCTTCTGGTTGAAAATAAGCTGGGGCTGGACCAGACTGCCTGCCTAGTCTTTTTCTGGTTTGGCCCCAAATATTTCAGGTTAGTCCCATATTAGACCAGCTTCTGAGAGTTAAGTGCAAAGGGTTGCAAGAGAAATAGGGTGTCATTTATTCACATACTCATTTTACATTATATTTTATATTATATTCCAGATACACAAGACCAAAAGTCCTTCTTGAGTTCCATGTATGTTGTCAACAGGACGTCCGTTAGGGGGAAAAAATTCCATTTTGTTTTCCATCATTTACAAATATCATCCGCCACTTCACCTATTGAGTTCTTGGGACAATTAGAGCAAATGAGGCTCAGTCTTTAGCTTCTTAGTGATCACATAATTAGGAAAACTGGGAGGTTCATACATTTATAAAAATGAATTTCCACTTCAATCTATTCTTTGGGAGTCTTTCTTCTTCATGGAGGAGTCAGTCCCCTACTTGGTGATGATCTTTGCCTGGAAGTTTTATTCTGAGCAGGCGGGTCACTGCTCAGAAAAATACTGTTTTCGAGTGGGGTTGTTACATGAGCAGTTACCTCTGTCCAATCCTCCAGGGGGGAAGCAAATCATTTGAACGGTGATAGTGGACACACATGTATCATCCCTTGACATGTGAACATTATATTTGGGGGGAGGGGGTTGTTCAGGGTTAGAAAAGAGCCTGGACCCATATAAGGTGACATATCAGTTTCTTCTGGCTTTGCCTGAACTGTACCTTATTCCTTCCCTTCACGTGACCCCTCAAATCCCGCCCCTCCCATGAAATGTATTTATTTTTATTTTTAGAAAGACTATAGTAGGCTATCTGAACTTTCACAGGCTCCAATTTATCTTCCTCTTGTTTGTCTTTCTGGAATGATTTCATTTATAATCCAATTGCCAAAAGATAATGCTCGCTACCTAAATTGGTTTCCTAGGCATGTGTGTGGGAGGGGAGAAATTACAGAAGATGATAGATGGCTCTTTAGGAATCCAGGAACAGTCACTGCGGAGATCAGAAATGCTCAAGGGACCAGCTGAAGTCAAGCCTTTCAGCGGAACTGAATTTTGTAGAAAATACAATGTATCCTCTTATACCCCTTCCCTGGTTTGTGGCCTCTAATTGTCTGATCGTAATTTACAGGTCTACCTCTAAACAATAGTAAATGCTAATAATAAAAAAAGAAAAGATGTGGCTGTGTACTATTGTCTGGGCATGAGTGAAGATATCAATTCTTTCTAAATTCTGGTGGGGCCATGCTACCATTTGACCTTTAGGGTTGTGACTACCTATCAATCCTCAATCCCAATAGCTATCTTCAGTATATGAGGGCTTTGTATTGTCTTTAATACATGGAATGTTTAATCACACCACTATGGCTTTCTGTAAAGGTCCAGTTAAGGCTGTCTGGTGCTTCTATGTCCCCTGAATTGATAAAATAATAGAACATGAGAATAGGAAGAGAGAATGAAGGTGAGGAAGGGAAGGTTGGAAGGAAGAAGGGAAAAAAAAAGGAGAGGCAAGGCAAGAGAAAGACTGAGATTGATTGGAGAGGAAGAAGAGAGAGAACGAGAAATAGTATTCACAAAAGCTAAACATGTGCTTGACTCATGAAAAACCTATTGGGAGCATCTATTTTGTATTTTTCAGGATGAGTGTGGTTAGAGATAATTACCCTGAGGTTTCTGCTATCTCATCAAGCAGCCAAAAGATAAACAGAAGCGCTCAAAATATCATATTATGATAGAGTGGAAGGATTTGCACTTCTGTATTTTAATCTCTTCTGGGAACAAAAAATAATAGTGACTAAAATTCCCAATACCCAAAAGAAAACAACTGAGCTTACTTACACAAGTGATCAGGTCCTTTTAAGACGAGGCGAACATGCCTGCTTCCATAAGGAACAGCAACCACAGTATCATCCACTAGAAAGAAACAAAGGGGTATCTTAAAGGCACATAATTTGATACAAAATTATCAATTAGCTGCTATATAAATGTACTGACTTATGCACTCCCCCAAAGGACAATCATCTTTTAAGTGTTTGAAATAGGAACTCCAGTATTTGGGAATCAAAATTTCCATTTCCCTCAAAATAAAACATGCCAATGAAGCTCGTCACTAGTTATGTTATGGAGGACCTGACCTTTTAAAATACATACATATAAATTTTGATATATTGAGAATTGAATTTGCAAGTTTCCATTTCTGATTTTAAAACCTGGTTTTACATTACTAAACTTGTCCAGATTCTGAAAATGAAAATAAATTTGAATAGTCAAAGGATGACTGTATTATATCAAGATCCGAATTTCTTTCTAGCAAAGTAACTATCTTGGATTATTTGGAAAAATAAGAACAGGAGAAATCATCTTTGTATTTGTTAAATCTCTTAAGGGCAGAAATCATGCCTCCCAGTTCTTTAAAATCCTTCACCCTATGTAATATTATATATAGTAAGTGTCACAGGAATGGTTATGAACCTTTCCCCTCACCTACCCTCTCTGCTTGAAAATTATTATTTTCTGCTTGAAAATAAAAAAAAACAACTTTTTTGCGGGGGGGGCGGGGGGGCTGAATCACAGCCAGATTTAGAAATGGATTACTTTCACTCTACTTGCAAATTGAGATTCAATTCACTGGAAGCAGAACCTACTTTTTTTTTTTTTTTTTTTTAAATTAGAGGCATATTCTATATTCAAACACATCCCAGGCATTCTCACTTGTGGCATCTGTGACAATACCTCTCATTTATCTGCCACTAAGAGTTTCACTTTCTAAATTCAGCATTTACTCCTTCACCCAAAGCTTGTGACACAGGCAAAGAGGATGCTACAATCTCCATTTCATGATGATGAAATAGGGCCTCTGAGAAGTATCGGCAGAGGCCCATGGTCAAAACAGAGGAGGGCATTCCAGAAGAAAAGGAAAAAAGCAGGCACTTTAAATTCACCAGCATATTCAGAAGCTCTGTGGGATTCTTCATTTCCCGCATATTTTTCTGATATTATACATTATCATGCTCTCATTGGAAAAATTTAGTTTTCATAAGAGTAATCCTAAAAGATAACCCAATGTTCTGAGACTTACCATTATCCTTCTTTAGGAGAATCTGATTTCTACAAATGAATCTCAGAAGTTCCCTAACTTCTCTGATCTTTAGTTTCCTCATTTGTAAGACAGGGAAAACCACACTTGCCTCACAATATTGTTGTAAAAAGATACAGATATTGATATCAATATATAGATGTATAGCCTGGAACACAGGAGGCATTTTGTAAATATTACTTTCCTCCTTTTCTTCCAAATCTCCTTAAGGACAGGAACTGAAAGACTGTTTATTTTTACAATGATTTTAAACCCTCCAACATAGCCAGTTGAATGAGAAAGAAAAATCATATGCTCTCAATTCTTTCCCTAAAGAGGTTACATTTACCAAGTTCTCTCCAATGTTGAATATTCCACTCACACTACAACCTTCTCGCGGTTTTAATGTCATACATTGTTGAAGAAAAGGCTGAATCTCAGAGAGCCAAGACTTTGTGGCTGTAAGCACAAAACATGTAAGGAGAATATAGAAAAGGAACAAAAAGTGTTCAGACTGGGCCCATAGGGCTTTAAATGTCTTGCATAAAGACATGGATTTTTAAGTTTACAAAAGAAACTCAAAGCAGTTAAAACAATGGGATTTCTGGAAATAGAAAGTCTTTGTTTATCCACAGGTCAAATAAAGTGCAAGTAAAAGGGAAGCTTTCTGTTTGGCTCTGCAAGGCTCAGCGGCAGGCTTCTGACCCACACACAACTCAGGCGGCCTCCCTCTTGTTCTGGTGAGAAGCCACTCGCATTCCACTTACTGGGGCATTAACCCTAACTTCTGGCTGATGCGTTAACTTTGTATGCTCCCCAGGGAAGATGGGGAGAAACCCAGAAGGGTGTTGGGGGAAGAGGCTAGGATGGAGACAGGAGACGGGGCTAGAATGGAACGTCTCTTGATGCCCCTGCACCTGCCTAAGTCACAGTGAAACAGTGAAACAGTGAAACAGGGAGCATCGCAAGCTGGTGCAGACTTGAAGAGTCTGGCACAAGGCACAGGAAGTCATGGTCTGTTCTTTTGTGGTTCTGTAAAAGGCTGTAAAAGGCTGATGGACAAGAGACAGCTCATCAGGCAATCAGCAAGTTCATGCCTTTATTCCACAAATATTTTTCGAGTGTCTCCTAGTGTCAGGCTCCCTCCTAGGTACCAGAGATTCAGTGATAAAAAAGGCCAGCCAAGCAGCAGCCCCACAAAATGGTCCAAGAAAAAGGGACTCAAGATAAAAAACAAGGGAAAATACCACATGCTATGCCCTGCTCATGGAAATCCATAAAGCACATTGGTTTCTTAGAAGCCCTGAACTGAGGGCGCCTGGGTGGCTCAGTTGGTTGGGTGACTGCCTTTAGCTCGGGTCATGACCCTGGACTCCTGGGATCGAATCCCACGTCGGGCTCCCAGCTCATTGGGGAGTCTGCTTCTTTCACTGACCTCTCTCCTCTCATGCTCTCTCTCTTTCTCTCAAATAAAAAAAAAAAAAAATCTTAAAAAAAAAAAAAGAAACCCTGAACCCAAGAACTTCATTTCATTCTATGTAACCCAGAGTATCCCCAAAGAGTTTACCCAGAGTATTTTTATTAACACTGTTAACACTGATACATCTCAAAATGTAATTTAAGAAGTGGTGATCTTAATTTGACAGAAAGATAGGAAAAAATCGATATTATATTCTCACATTGATAAAAAGCCACTCTTTAGTTGGATATGTATTAATAATTGTCTTACTGGGGATAAATTCTCAATAATGAGGGATGGGCTGAGGGATTCTTCTACCTGGCATCTATCACAGTAGTGAGCACAGAATGGTGTTGAAGAGACATTGGAGAATATGTGAGTAGTCTGGCTTTATTACCCCTTTCTTTAGTGATTAATTCAATAGGTTCGGTTGGTGGGGCAGAAGGGTACACCCTCTTTCATTGGACCTCACATTCCTGAGGGTGCCCTTTTCCACAAAGACACACCGCTCTATGACCAAGAGCATCTGGCCTAATCTATTCCGGCTGTGCGACAGGACATCATGCCAGTCGTCAGGACTATTTCTAGGTTCTTAATCAACAATTCTGGAAGACCTGCTTCAGAGATCAAATAACATCTTTCTCAATTAAATCGACAAGCTTTCCATGAGAATCATAAATGCTGTCATTTCACAAATACCGGTTGTAAATGTCTTTTCTCAAGAAAATTGTAAAGATTCTACCTAAAATATTTCCTCAAAGAATCTACAGCTATATGTATATTCCACAGCTTTCTACTGAATATTTTTATTTGTTTTTCAATCTCATCATATGTAGACTTTTTTGTGTCATTCATTGCCGTAACACAAAAAGGTCATAATGATAATTTCTGAAGAGACAGGATTTCCTATTCTGATATCTGAGCTTGCCTTATTGTTAGACCTGTTGATGTGTATGTTTTTAAAGAGTCTTCCCTCTGAGTCTATGAGACTGGTAATTTTTTTAGGCCAAAGTGTCATCATTAATGTGGTTGGCTATGTATAAAAATAGCAGTACATACAGTCACCAATCTGAGGAGGTTTTCGTAGTATGTTTTTTTATCTTCATGCTATCTTTATTACCTTACAATGCATCCAATGAAATAAGGTGAAGCTGAGCATTTGAGCCCTTCAACTTCTCCCCACCAAGGTTCTGGGTCATTACACAATGGAGGACTCATACCCAACAGGCGAAACAAGATTGATCTTCCTCAGTGGTTGGGAACTTCATCCTTACAGCCGTCCATGCCAAAAACTTTGGAGCCAATCTTGACTTCATATTTATATCTAATCAGTTAGAAAATCCTATTGTCATAAGAGTCAAAATACCACATTTCACAGACTTTAAGACAAACGATCTCTCACATTCTAATATATGTGAAATCAGAAATTAGCCCACAATCAATGGTGACTTATATTCTTTCTCACTGAGGCAGTAATCCTGCCACAGTTCTCTTTGCCTGCACAGTTGCTAACACCGAAGTTGTTAACCCAGTTAACTAAGTTGCTAACACCAAAGCGGTCAGTATCAAACTTGCAAAATGGGTGTCAGCAGCTTGGAAGAAGATTCTAGGATAACAGGGGGACACCCTTATTGGAACTAAACAGTTGTGGGAGATGAGGAATCAGAAGTGCTTAATAATGCTGCCAAAGTCAGAGTCAAAAGCCAGTTACGCAGTTGTAAACCTGAGTTAAGAGCCCAGCATCAAGACTTCTCTTTCCTGATAAGATGGATTAATAGCACCCAGACTTAGTTTTCTGCCTGGAAACAACCAAAAGTCAGAAAATTATATAAAACCATGGTTTTCAAGATGCTGGACATCAGGCAAAGAAGGGTAGCAATCCGTGAGAATCAGGAAACAAGGTAGGTAAGTGTTAACACTGACCCAGCTTCCTGCTTCGAAAGATTTTCCTGGCTGCATCTCAGGAGGTAGGAACCCCAAGCCTGGAGGATTCCTCGAGCTGAGACAAAGTTGAGAATCCAAGAAGATGAAGGTTATATGGTATAACTTTATTCCATATGTTCAAAAACTTAAGTACATACATACAAAAATCTTCAGGCCCAGAGAATGTTCAATGGTGAATGCTACCAAGCATTCGAAGAAGAAATAACATCATTTGTATACAGTCTTTTCCAAAAAACAGAGAAATCACTTCCCAAATCATTGTATGAGTCAGCATTACACTGCTACCAAAAACTAGGCAAAGAAGGTATAAGAAAAGGATCCTACATGTAGAGAAAGGGGAACCCTCCTCAACTGTTGGGAATGAAAGCTGGTAAAACCACACTGGAAAACGCATGGAAGTTCCTCAAAAAGTTGAAAATAGAGCTACCCTATGACCCAGCAATTGCACTACTGGGTATTTACCCTAAAGATACCAATGTAGTGATCTGAAGGGGCACATGCACCCAACGGTTTATAGCAGCAATGCCCACAATAGGCAAACAAATGAAAGAGCCTAGATGTCCATCAACAGATAAATGGATAAAGAAGATGTGGGGTGTGTGTGTGTGTGTGTGTGTGTGTGTGTGTGTGTGTGTGTATAAAATGAAATACTATGCATCCATCAAAACCCACAAAATCTTGCCATTTGCAATGACATGGATGGAACTAGAGGGTATTATGCTAAGCATAATAAGTCAATCAGAGAAAGACAATTACCATATGATCTCAATGATATGAGGAATTTGAGAAACAAGACAGAGGATCATAAGGAGGGAAAAATGAAACAAGATGAAACCAGAGAGGGAGACAAACCATGAGACTTAATCTCAGGAAAAAAAACTGAGGGTTGCTGGAGGGAAGGGAGGTGAGAGGAATGGGATGGCTGGTGGGTGGACACTGGGGAGGCTATGTGCTATGGTGAGTGCTGTGAATTGTGTAAGACTGATGAATCACAGGCCTGTACCCCTGAAACAAATAATACATTATATGTTTATTAAAAAAAATTTAAAAAAGGATCCTACAGACAACTATCTCTCATGAACATAGATATAAAAAAACCCTCAAAAAAACCACTGGCAATTCAAATCCAGTAATCTATATAAGGAATAATATGTTATGACCAAGCAGAGTTTATCCCAGGAAAGCAAGGCTGATTCTTTATTTGAAAAGCAATTAATGTTAACCATCACAATAAAAGTCTAAGGAAGAAAAGCCATATGAACACAATCATTTGAAGCAGAAAAAGCATGACAAAATTCAAGATTCATTCATTATAATAACTCTCAGCACATTAGGAATAAAAAAGAACTTCCTTAATGTGATAAAGGCATCTTCAAAAAATCCTACAGCTAACTTCATACTCAATGGTGAGAAACTGAATGCTTTCCCTCTTAAGACTAGAAATGAGATAAGGATATCCACAATCGCCTCGTCTATTCTTTTTCTTTTTTTTTTTGCCTCTTCTAATCAATATCATATTAGACATGCTTGCTAGTGAATGAGGTCATAAAAATAAATAAGTGGTTTACAATTTGAAAAGGAAGAAGTAAAGCCACCCTTATTTGTAAAACAAGATGATAGTTTATGTAGAAAATCCCCAAACTCTCAGAACAAATAACTGAGTTAGCAAGTTTGCAAAATATGCAGCCAACACTTAAAAATAAACTAGCAATATAGAATTGGATATTGAAATAAAAAATAAAATGTCAGTGCAATAGGACAAGAAATAAGGGTACAAGTTTAACGAAAGTAAAAGGATATGCACTCTGAAAACCAATAAAGGCCTATGAAAGGAATGAGATAAGACCTAAAGAAATGGATAGCCATGAAGTGCTCATAGGTTAAGTGACTTAACATAGTAAAGATGTCAATTCCCCATGTATCAATCTATAGAATTAATAAAATTGCAAATCAAAATTTCAGCAATATTTTTTATTAATACGGACAAGCAGATTGAAAAATTTATATGGAAGGGCAAAGAAATTAATATAGAATAGCCAAATGAGTTTGAGAAGAAGCATAGCATTGGAGGCATCAAACTATTTTATTTTAAGACTTCCCTTAAAGCTATAGTGACCAAGACAATGTTGTATTGGTGAAGGACTGACACAAAGATCAGACGAGAGAGTCCAAGAAAAGACCCATGCAGAAATGGCCAATGGACTTTTGACAAAGTTTTAAAGGCAATTTAAGAGAGAAAAGGACATCTTTCCAACAAATGAGCCTGGAAGAGTTGGACATCATTATACCTCTCCGACAAAAAAATTAACCTGGATATATCTTATAATACTGAGATATACCTTACACAAAAATCAACTGAAAATTCGTCATTGATATAAAAGCTTAAATATAAAACTGTAACAATTTTAAAAGAAAATATAGGAGAAAATCTGTGACCTGGGATTAGGCAAATTCTTACGTACAATGTTAAAGGCACAGTCCTAGCAAGAAAAAACTGATGACTGGTCTTCATCAAAATCAGAAGTTTTTGCTCTATGAAAGCTAATATGAAGTCAGTTTTGGGGAACAAAAAGGTACCTATGGAGAGAAAATATTTTCAAATCACACATCTGACAAAGAACATGTACCCAGAATGCATTGAGAATTCTCAAAATTGAATGGTAGGAAATCGAACACATATAAAAACTGGGCAAAGGACATGAACCGACACTACCCCAAAGAAGAAATAAGCACTTTCATGGTGGGCAGTATAATTTTACTCCCTTGCTCCACTAAAGATGACCATGTCCTAATCCCCAGAGCCTGTGACTGTATTATGTTAAGGAAGAATTATAATTGCTGATGAAATAAGACGGGTAATCAGCTGATTTTAAAGAGATTATCTTGGATGACCTGGGGGGGACCAACATAATAACGAGGATTCTTTAAACTGGAAGAGGTAGAAGAGGATCTAAAGATTTTACACTGCAGACTCCAAAGATGCCAAGGAACATAGATAACCTAACAGAAGCTAGAAAGGCCAAATCAAAGAAAATCAATTAGCTCCTAGAACTTCCAGTCCTGCTTAACACTGAATTCATCTTAGCAAGACTCATTTCAGAGTTCTGACCCTCCAGAAACATAAAATAATGTGTTGCTTTGAGACACTAAGTTTGTGGCAATTTGATACAGCAGCAATGGGAGACTAATACAATATGAAAAGATATTCAACATCCTTAGTCATCAGGAAAATGCAAATTAAAGCAATGATGACATATGACTATGTACCAATTAATATGGTTAAAAGAAAAAAATACTGATGATATCAAGTGATGGAAAGAATGTGGAACAAGTGAGACTCTTACACATTGCTGGTAGAAATGCAAAATAGTAAACTACTCTTGAAAAAAGTCTAGCAGTTTCTTAAAATGTCAAATATGTATCTACCATATGATCTAGATGTTCAACTCCCAGGAATTTACCTAAGAAGTATGAAAAGCATATGTCCATACAAAAATATGTACATGAACATTCATAGCAGCTTTATTTATAAGACCTCCCAAGTGAAAACAACCCAAATGTCTGTCAGCAAGTGCATGAATAAACAAATTGTGGTACGTCATACACTGGAATTTCTATACAGCAATAAAATAAAATAAACTACTGATACATGCTACATTAATGAATCTTAAAATAATTATGGTGAATGAAAGAAGCCATTTGGATTATAGTATGTACTGCATAATTCCATTTATGTAAAATTCTAGAAAATGTAGTTAAATCTATAATGACAAAAAGATCAGTGGTTGCCAGGGGACAGGGCTGGCAGAGCAGAAGGGAAGGATTACAAAGGGCACAACAAAACTTTTGGGATGAGGGGTATGTTTGGTTTCACAGGTGTATGCATATGTAAAAATTCACAAATTTAAAAATCCAGTCTATTGTATGTCATCTATACCTCAATACAACTGTTAAAAAAAAAAAGAGTCCAGTACCAATGTATTTTATTTCTTTTGTGAATTCTTTTTAAAATTCTGTATTACAGGTATCCCCACGACAAGTGGAAATTGAGCCCCAAAATGATTAAAAAGAAATTACAGTTTGGTATCTCAATGTGGTTTTGATTTGAATGTCCCTGATGGCTAATGATGATGAACATTTTTTCATGTGTCTGTTAGCCATTTGCATGTCTTCTTTGGAGAAGTGTCTGTTCATGCCTTCTGACCATTTTTTGACATGATAATCTGTTTTTGGGTGTTGAGTTTGAGACGTTCTTTATAGATCTTGAGAAAAAGTTTTATTTCAGTTTGTTTACCAATTTAATAACTTATTTCAGGTCTTTTGTATGTATGAATAATCCAATCTAAGTGTAAAGTAGATCTTTTAAAAACTATCACGTCAGGAGGCTTTGTGTCAGGATTTCTTAATTTCAGTGGCAGCTTTTCTTTCTTCCATAGTGGTGCATAAAATAATAGCCCATCATTCAATCGGTGAGGTCTTAGATTCACGGAAATGCAGTACAGAATCACTCCGTATCACCTCCACCACCGCTGCCCATAGTCCAAGCCATCATCGCCCAGGGCTGGCTCACCATAACAGCCTCCTAGTCAGGAGACCAACTGACTGAGACCAACTATCTCAACACAATACATAGAGTTATCCTTCTGGAAATAAATCAAGTCATTCCTCTGCTCAAAATCTTCCCATGACTTCTTATCTCATTCTGACTAAAAGCCAAAATCCTTACAAAATCCTACAATATCTGTGCCATTCTTCATCCCACTTTGCAACCAATCCTGCCTTCGTCATTTCCTATAGGCTTCTTTAAACTGACTTTAAGTCACATGAGCTTCTTTGCACGTCAGGAAATACGTTGAGATTTGCGTTTACCAAGGACCTTTGTATTTGCCTCTCTCTATGACTGGAATTCTCTTTCCTTTGACTTTTGCGTGGTGACCTTGGCTCCAGTTCAGATGCCATCTTAGCAGTCAGTGAGTTCTTGTTTTTTACCAATCTATATAGGATTGCAACTCCCTGTAGCACTGTTGCTGGCAGCCCAGCCTTATCTCCTATTCTTCTTCCCTGCTTTACTTTTTTCCCAAGACTTCTATCACCACATGGAAACACATTTTATTTAGTTTTTTGTTTTGTCTGTTTTTTTGTCTGTCTGTCCCTGAGGAGTTTTGGGATATCCAGGTGATTTCAAAACACTCAAATTCATATGAGAGTTTCGCAAAGCTGGAGACATTAAATTGATAGCAAATAGACTGGCTCTAGTTCTAAGTATATTGCATATACTTGGAAAATATGTAATGGGGTACAAGCCAGTACAATTTGCAAGAGAGCGAGCCTTTAATTTCAAGAATCAAAAGTTAATGTTAGTTAAATTTATTTTGTTTTGTTGCTGTCAGGCTGGGGAAGTTGAAAGGAAGTGACCAGGAAAGATGGAAAGACTATCAGTGGACAGCCTTTTCCTTTAAAGGGGGGGAAAGTGTGCCTTGATCTAGCTCTCTTTCTTGTCTGTATTTGTATTAGGCAATTACACTACCTTTTGATACAAAGATGGTTTCTTTTTTATTTGCCAGCAAATGGCAGCCATTGGATAAGTTCCTCCTACTTTTCTTTTTCCTTCTGGCACTTCCCACCATGGTCTTTCTCCACTCTTCTGTTTTCTCTTTGTTCCCCCAAGGCTTGATAACATTAAAAAAAAAGAAATCTTGGATGTAAGTTCAGAAGAAAATGAGTTCAATGTGGGGAATCTGAGTGCTAGGGGTTCATAAAGAGCACGTGGTTGGCCCACAGTGTCTTTTGGCAGAGTAGAGGGGAGAGAGCTGGCGTAGGTCCACCGGGCCTTCACGGGTGGAGCACTGCTCACCTGGCCAGCACCCTGGGCCCCGCAGAGTGGTGTACTCTTCCCTACTTGGGGGTCACCTCACAGTCTGTAAATGTAGAGCAGAAGATTCTTCTGGGGTGGAGAAAACATAAGCAAGCCACTTTATTCAGCATCTGCTATAGATTGTGGTGAGGTGTGCATGTATATTGGGCTTTATTGAGATAAATCATTTTGTCACGAGACATCATCAGCACTAAGGTAAATAAATCAATTGCGCTTTGTCCTTATGGATAATCATCAGGTTGTGCATTATATAATTTACCTACTTTCTTAGAGCGCTTTTCATTGAAACATCTATTTGCAGATCTGGGGATGACTTGTGGCTCTTCATTTGCTTTGGTTTGTTCTTTCAGAGCTTCTCCACATTATTCCAGTGATTGAGGCCCCAGAGATCCCTGATGACCGCCCCCTCCATACCTATCCAGGCAGAGTGTTCAGGGAAAGAGCAGGAGTAGGAATGGAGGGAGGGTCCCTTACCCTTAAGCCCACTATACAGCAGTTACGGCACAAAAGGAAGCCATCCCCTTTATCTGTGCCTACCAGAAATTCCTAGATTCCTAGATAATGAGCATTGATTCACTTACATGACAAGTGAACTTACATAGCAAGATTTGAGCTCTTCCAGGATTTCTTAAAGAGTACTATAAGCGTGACTTCTGAAATGTAACTCCCCCCACCCCTCCCCAATATCCCATGACTTCAGAGATTTATAAAAGAAAAGAATCATGCCTCTATCCTCTGGTTTTCATCTTCCAAATTCTTTAATTTGTCATCGTAGAGAAGAAGCTACCAACACATGAAAGAAAAAAAATCTCACCTGAATGTACTATATCAATGTCTAACTTAGCTCATCTTTCATTTTCTCTGCCAGAGTCTTTTTTTCCCCCCACATTCACATTTTTCACTGCCGGCAGGGGTGTTAGCATGTCGAGTTCCCTAAGCTGGTACCTCCAATGTTCCTTGTATTTAAAAGTCCCTAGTCTTCCTTGCTACCACCTCTTCTTCCCCTCCTAGAGCCTAGTCCTTTGGGAAAACTGCCTTTTCCTGACTTCTGGGAATAGTTCTTTAGTATCCACTGCCTTTTTTTCTTGCCTACAAGTCCACTGAAAGCCAAAGACCCTGCCAAACATCAATTGTTTTTTTCCCAGCTAGTCAACAAATAGAAGAACAAAACCACATTCAGTAAAAGATACTCATTCTCAGTTCCCAAGCCAGGGGAGACATGTGCAAAGATAATCAAAGATCTATTGAAGGATTCTGGATAATGGCAAAATCTGGAGACAGTCTACCAAGCAAGGTCAAATTATTCTAAAAAACGTATGTCTTTGATTACAAGAGTTGCCTTATTTCTATCTTTTTTCTGAATACCCAGGGCAGTGATTGTGACAGAAGACAGCGTTTTGTAAAATGATCTGGGTTACTGTGTGACTGCTTGGCTGTTTTAGGTATCACTAGACACGTGCCATCTACCCCAGCAAGACCCAGCTGGGCAGACATTTGTGGTACCTTGTTTTGATCCATCTAATTGCTTTAAAATGGCCCATCAAGGAAATAATCAGCAGGATTGTGGGACCGTCCAGGGCAATGAGGAAGTGCTTAGGCTCCGGAATCAGACTCTGGGCTTGAATCTTGGGCCTACCATTTTAGAGTTGCATGACTGCACAAGTCACATAATCTATCGTGGCTTCAGTTATCTTATTCAAAACACAAGGCTAAACAACGCCTGGCTAGAAGGTTGTCATCAGGATATGAGATGATGGTGTGACGTTCCCAGCACATACTGTCTAGTAAGCATTGCCTTTACTGCGCTAGTATAGAGAGATGAAGACGTAAGAGTCAGTAAATGGCTTCCTATAATCACTGTCCGATATTAATTCTGAAAGCACCTACGATCAGCACCAATCAGAGGTCATTTTGTAAATGAAGACAGCACAATATCATGGTGGTAGGAGTGAATTTGTTTAGATTTACACACTCTCCCTGCTATATCTCCCTGCTATATACTACATCACGTTATGTATCAGGCAGAGGCTTGGGGGCAGTCTGTCCTCATGTTGGGCAAGTCAAGATCAAGAGTGTATTTTGGTCCACGTGTAATTCACTCCTGCTATAGAGCAAGAGAAAGCTGTCCTCTGGGTTACCTGACTTGTTCTACCTAAACTAACGCACAAAGCAGGAAACATGGTGCTTTCTACAATACGTTCAGATTTGTCTTTGTTTTCGTAGTGGTCTTATTCCTAGCTTGAGGGGAGCCAGCATGAGACCAGAAGAGATTAATTAGCCCGCCAACCCCCAGATCACCCCATCTCTGTGGCATCTTACCTTTGGTTGCGGAGAGCTGGGATTTATACTGCCCTCGGACCAGCCGGCAGGTGGACCCATCCCCGTTGCAGACTCCACAGTTATCCTCCTTGATGGTGCTTCCCAGCTGGTGGTCACAGCCAACAATCTAACAGGAGAGAGAGATGTGTGATTCAACCAGGTGCCTACTCTAGAGATCCATCATGAGGCCCATCACCATTCAGGGACCCTCCCTTCACTTTTGAGGAAGGCTAAAACATGCTTCCCATAGAGGGGAACCAATTCAGCTAGAATTTCAATCAAGCTAAGGAAGAAGAAAAACAGAGCATAGACAAAGATGCTTTTACAGTTCAAACATATAAACAGAAAGAAGGAGGTAGAAGAGGGAGAGACAGAGAATGGGAGCAGGCAGGGGAGAAGTAAGGGAGAGAGGAAGATCTTGACCTATTGATATTATTGAGCCTAAATTAAAAAATCATTCCCAGGGCGCCTGGGTGGCCTCAGCTGGTTAAGCGACTGCCTTCAGCTCCGGTCATGGTCCTGGAGTCCTGGGATCGAGTCCCGCATCGGGCTCCCAGCTCCACAGGGAGTCTGCTTCTCTCTCTGACCTTCTCCTCGTTCATGCTCTCTCACTGTCTCTCTCTCTCTCTCAAACAAATAAATAAAATATTAAAAAAAACCATTCCCAGTGTAATAATTATGATTCACTAAAATTACAAAAATACAATTATGGAAGAAAAGATTTCATGGATTATTTTCACGTTCCATATTGTTCCTTAGACTAGAAGCTGTGTAAGGGTAGGGGTGTGGTGTGTTAGGTCCATTGATGTACTCCGAGCAATTACTATTGCGCTTGGCAAATTGTAGCCCTCAATAGGAATTTGGTTAATGATAACAGGTGAGAGTGTTCTACCACTGAGCCACCAAGGCTGCTGAATGATAATGAAAATGGTTTCTTTTCTAGCTAGCACTTCAACTAAGAAAAGAGAAACAAATCACAGAATCAGCCACCAGAAGCAAGATTACTGGATGTGTGTGTGGTGGGAGAGGAGTGTTGATGTGGAGGGTGGCAGAGATAACCAATACTGAGGCCCTCTCTGCCTGGCTATGTCCTACCAGGCACAATACAAATATCTCATTAATTCTGAGAACGATCATGTAAGACATCTCCATTTATAGCCGAGGCCACAAATCTGGCCAAGGTCACTTTGGTAATAAGTAGCTGAATTCTAAGCACATCTGACATAACATTTATGCTTAGTCCAAATCAGGCTTAACAAAATCATAAGCACTTACCACGTATGTGGGCAAATTCAGCTGTACTTTTACTCTTTCCTTTCCAATGCTCAAGTTCAAAAAAATTCAAAACCAAACTGCATCAAGTTGTACTTCTATAGTTCCAGTTAGATCAAGTACCAAAAGACCTATTCCACTTCCAAATGACTTCAACAACTGCCTTCAATAAAAAATAAAATGAGAACGGTAGTGACATTTGAAGGGGCTTCTTTCCAGAAAGTCCCCACAATTCGTTGTCTTTCAAAAATCCAGTTGTTAATATGACCTTTCTTTGAGGCTTGATTTTCCTCTTTGTACTTTTAATTATTAATTGTAAACACATGTTTAGCCAAAAGTTTGAAAAATACAATTATTTAGCATTGCGTTATATATGTGCTTTATTTTTAAATGTGGTAATGTGTATTTTTTATACACAGGCATATAGGCCTCTTTAAAAATAAATGACAAAGCAGTAATTCCTTCAATGATTGGGCATTTTTTGAAATACAAAGATGTCAAGAAAACATAATGCCCAGCTCTTAAATGGGGAGCAAAGGAGGGCTGGTTCTGTCCATAGGGGATCATTGTGGTCAAACTGCAATTCACATCAATATGTTCCCAGGCCTCTTCAGAATTCACCCAGGCTCCATCCATACACAGCCAACATGTGCTGGCTTAAGACTTCAGTAATGTGTTTCTATGGAGCTGGAGTAAACTTATTTTCAAAATTTTTATCTGTAGATGAACCCACATAGGAGCTGAGTAATTCCATATTCACTTGTATTCTGAACACGGTATGAGATGGGAGGGCAGAAGTAACTTATTTACCACCACCACCAAAAAAGTCACTTAATCATTTATCCAACAACGATCAAGATCTGCTATGGGTCAGGCACTCTATTAGGAGCAAAATTCAAAGGGTTTAAGCACATACGGTCCTACCCTCCTGGGACTTAGAGTCTAGTAGCAGAGACACGTATTATTTAGATCATCACACACAATCAATGTAAAATGATAATCATGATACAAACTGTAAAATGCAGATCCATGATACTCTGAGAACATACATTATAGAGGATCTCTGGCTAGAGAGGCCAGAAAAAGCTTTCCTGAAGTAGAGTCTTTGGAGCTGAGATACCAAAGAGGTTCCAGAGTTAGCTAGACAAAAGAGACGTGTTGCTGTGAGCTGTACTGCACATTTTTGTCATGTGTAGATACCTACCAGCTAATTAGAAGGTAATTCAAAACCAAATTTGGCAAAAAACAAAAAGGAAAACAAAAAAAATGTCAAAAGAAAAACCATAGGGTTGCCTTAGGTCGAATCCTTTGGGAAAACAAAACAAAACATAGCAACCCTAATTTTGGCCATATTCAAAGAACCATCGACTCAGGTGTAGTTCTTTGGGGTTGGAAGGAAATGATCTTAATCTTAAAAGATACTCAGCACTATAGAGGGGGATAGGCAGGGAGCATGGAAATTTACTCTCAGGTGTCTCAAATATAACTATGTTTATTCTTTAAATTAAAGAAATTTCAGGTTTCTCAAAGGATTTAACTTGCTCTGGAGAATTTTTAATGGTCTCTGATATCTCCAAAGAAGCCAAATAGAAGATTGCCATGAAAATCTCTCTTAAGCCTGAAGATTTCTTATGGCTCCAAAGTCATTTTAAGAAAAGAAAAATCCAACTTCACAGATCCAAAGTAACAATCTATTAGGAACAGCTAAATAGAAGATGACATACTTTAAGGCTAACTTGACCAGACCACCAACTTAGAGCTCTTGATGTAGGTTTATGGACCTCAGGATATGAACCAAGTGAGTTCTAACTGGGCTTTGTTTAACTTTGGAATTGAAAAGACAAACATCTCCCTGACACACTTTTTCTCCCTTTGTATCAATTCCTTCTTAAGGTGCCAAAATATTCTTACTCAAGTATTTTTAAAACATGGGAAGACTTTATCATCAGATAAAATGTTCTTATTTTGGTCCCAGTGGAAAACTGTTTGCAGTTATATCAAGAAAATCGTTATTGATGTATCTCAGTCTGTCTCCATGTGTTGGTCTGGAATAATAGAGTAATTAAAAATTAGTTAAACTGTGACTTTGAGAGCTATTATTAATAACGAAGAAAAAACAGAAATACAGAAATGGGTTTATTTGGCAGTTATAATGATAGATCTCTCTGCACCTTTGCACACACCACTATTTCTGCCTAATGTGCTCTTCCCCAATTCTTTATTTGGCAAACTCCTATTCATCCTTCAAATCCCAAATTAAGTGTCTGCTCCTCAAACAAGACTTTTTTAGTTTCCAGAGTGAATGGCCTTATTACTTTATGCTTCTTCAGCCATTTGTTCATAATTCTATGTGACAGAAATTACTGGTTGTTCCCCAACATCCATCTACCCTATTTTTTTAAATAACAGAGCTCCAGTTTTATTTGGGGTAGCAATATGTCCAGTTAAAAAGAACACATTTTTTTTTCCACTGGCTTTGTGACCATTTGCAATTCATGAAATAAAAGTGGAAGGGTTCTGTGGGACTTCTGGGAAGACAACTTAAAAGAAGCCGACTTAGATGACCCCACCTGCCCCCTACTCTCCTTCCTTCCTGTTGGCTCCAGGTGCCGAAATGAAAAATGAGACAATCCTGAGAACAGAAGCCTTGCAGTGAGGAGGACAGAACAGAAAAAAAGAGCCTGGTCTTTCACCTCACTTAGACTGATCGCATCTTGTCTTCTTTTTTTGTGAGAGAGTAAATCCTTTATGTGCTTAAGCTAGTATTAGTTTGGGGTTTCTTTTATATACACCCAATTCAAATAGTTGTATAACTTACATTGCATTTAATCTATTGCTATATCTGTCTCTATATCAGCTCATGGGCTATTTGAGAGCCCATGCTTCATTAGTCTTTGTATTTCTGCTGTTTGGCACAGTGTTTAACATTTGATGTGTGCAGCGAATGCTGGTGAATCAATGAAACACACACAAACATAATGGTTTGTTAATGAAGCCACTATAGGTGACAGGTAAGCAGCCTTAGACTGTAGTCATTGATGACACACACGTAGACAAAAATGTGCATATATGTGCGTACGTGTGCTTATTTGTTTCTGTGTACACAGAGGAACAGACATATAAATGACAACTACATATTAAACCAAAACCTCTGTCCTGATGCGTGAATAAGAATTATCATAAAGGACTAGTATTTTTTAAGAGACTATTTCCCAAGTGCACCTATGCTCATTATTAGTGAAATGTCATAGAAGGCAATGTTCAGGTCACCAAGTTCCCAGACCCACCCCATTCTGGACAAAACATTAAAGTGAGATAATGACCACTCATAACTTTGGCAACTACATGGAATTTTTTTGTAAGGGGTGGAAAACTAGCAGAGTATTTTGACCTAATGTATTTTATTCGTATTCTGCTACTAGTTGTCAATTTGATACAGTGGTGGGACCTCCTCTATATCCCTAGGGGGGTTTTTTTGTTTTTTAAAATAAAATTTTTATCTCAGGTGATATAAAAAGTGAAAAGCTCCAAGATGTTTTCATTGTTTAAACACCATTAGTGGGTCATCAACTTTTGCCTTGCTATCTTGATTGTAGACTTTTTGCATATATATACATATGTATAAACACAGACAAACAGTCCTTCATCCTATTTTTGAGTAGAATATTTTTCTTCATTCTTCATTCTCCTTCAGGATTTACTAAATGGAAGGGGCAGAACCCTTCCTAAACAAAAACTAGGATGATAATATCCAGTTATCATTAGCTTACAGACTTCAAGCATGCCATGCGGATTTTAGGCATTAGGGCTATTCTGAGTGCTGATAGAAGTCTCTCCCTTAGTCTTGCAGAGCTGATAGTAAGTGAACAGGCAGACCACAAGACTGAAATTCTCTAGATACTGAAATATGTATAATAAAATGTCTTCACTACGAGCCACAGGAAAAAGAAAGATTATCATCTGAATAATTTGGAGAATGTAAATAAACACAACCCACAAGCTGACACCATGCCCCAAACTGACGTGCTGAGATGGGTTCACATTGGCCACATTTCAAATGGTTTCCCATAAGGACCTCAACTTCTAGCATCAAATACTGAGCCAGTGATGTCAAGCTTTTCTTGATCCAACACCATGAGGTAAGAAACTTCTAAATCCCTTTATTTTCAGCACAGGGAAAGACAAATATGGAAAACTAAAATCTGATCACAGCTGCTCTTATTTATTATTATTTAATTCAGATAGAACTTTATGGGGAAGAGTGTGCTCTTACACACATTATAACTCATTTACTATTTACGTTAATAGGGAAGGTAGTGTATCCTTAACCTTAGCTTCAAAACATTTAGATATTGATTGATTTGCTTATGCTTCACCTTTTTGCAAAAATATGTTTAGCATATACATATAATACAAGATAATAAAACAAAAACAAATGGGAAGATGGAGCTAAGAAAGATGAGTTAAAACCAGGAAGAGGAGAATTATACAGAATACATAAAGTCCTATACATTTGTTAAATGGGGGTTACATATCTGGATACGAGGAAAACATGAGCAATTGCAAGAATTACAGCATTTACTGTATCTTTTGGAAAATGTGTAGGATAATGTGTTCCTTGTAGGAGACACTCAATAAATATTAATGTAATGAATGAATGACAAACTGGCTCAGGAGAACCGTAATTACTCAAAGTACTGAAATCCTAGATATACATCTGCTGTGAGTTTTCTGAAAAACAACGCCATGTAACAGTGTCCCAGTAACAACTCAGCAAATAAAATACAAGACCTTTCAAAGAACTGACTCTTCAGTAATCTAATAGTCAGGGAACATTTGACAAAAGCAAATTTTAAGGAGTCAAAACAAATCATCCAGGTACAGAGTACTGTGATGGTCAGATTTAATCTGCAAATAGACTTTATAACACTTAGGGCTGGTTGGCAAAAATATGGCATTCGTGCAGCTCTTTTCCCCGCCAGGACCCATGACAGACATTGCTAATCAACTGTAGCACTCTTAGCCATTGAGATTTTATGTGGCTCCACATCTTCTATGGCACTATGCTCAAGAGGCCAAACTCAATGGACGATGGCTGTCATTGGAGGAGACTACACCAATTTACTATTCCAGAGTTTGGGAAATGAGCTGGCTGACCACTTTTTAGATGATTCACTGCAAATATCTCTCTTAAAAATAGCATCCTTGAGCAGTGTAAAGAAGAGGCGAGAATGACCTCTGGATTGACAAAAGCCCACATGCGGCTGCATCCTCACATCCAGGGCCTCTATCCCACTGCCATGACCACCATACCCAAGAGAAAGTCTCAAGAGGATGCCAGAGGAGACAAAGTCAAGGTGAAGGATGAGCCAAGGACAAGATCTGCAAGGTTACCTGCTGAACCTGCTCCTTCAAGCCTAAAAAGGCCCCTGCAAAGAAGGAAGAGAAGGTACCCAAAGGGAAAAGGGGGAAAGCTGATGTTGGAAAGGAAGGGAATAATTATGCAGAAAATGGAGATGCCAAGAATGAATCAGGCACAGAAGCTGAAGGGGCTGGCAATGCCGTGTGAAGTGTGTGCGTTTTTTATAACTGTGTACTTCTGGTGACCGTACAGTTTGAAATGTGATTTTTTATCAAGTTTTATAAAAATGCAGAATTCTGTTTTGCTTTTCTTTTCTTTCTTTCCTTTTCTTTTTTTTTTAAGCTATGTTGTTAGCACCAGAACACTTCAGTGTTGTTTTTGGGAAAGAGCATATGTCACTAACAGAATATTCTAGAAGCTAGATTGACATGGGGGAAATACCTTTCCTTTCTAGTTTTCAGAAACTTCCTCTTGGTTTCCAGGAAGAGGGATTCCTTGAGGTTGACACACATGAGGCACCTTGGCACAGACACCTTGTGGTGTGAAAAAACTAAAATTCATTTTTATGTCTTCTTCTCCCTCTGCCTTTACCATGGCCTTGACCCCCTTAAGCCCAGAGACGTATTGGAAACTGACCCCAAGAAATGGTTCCTACTATGTCAGGCAATCTGAACTTCACAGTGTCACCATTGAGATAGCATCCTTCAAAAGAATTTATTTTTTAGCTTAATAGTTCAGGTTAACATTTCTGCCATTTTCACTTCATTTCCTGAAAGTCAGGGTCATCTTATGGAAAGTTCTAAAACAATATGCTACATGTGAAATGTCAACCACTTTAACCTTCCCTATTCAGAGCTTCCAATGAAGACTTCATTGGATTTTACAGTGGCTTTCTGACTTGGTAGTCCACTGAAGAAGGGAGCATGAAAGTTGTTGTATACTATTAATGATTGTCCGTCTATGTCCTGCCTGAAATACCATGATTGTTTATGAAAAGTATCTTTAGTAAAGCTGGACACTGGCTTGAAAAACAAAAGTTAATATTCTCTTAAGATTTGAATGATTTCAACATTACAACACTGAGATTCAAACAAAAGAAATAACTTTCCCGAAGGTAACTAACAAAACCCAAATTCCAGCTTGGGATTCCTGACTACAGGTTATAGTGGGATGTCTATGAACCCTGAAACGACACAGTATGTGATATTTATTGTGGCAATGGTGAATGGTGAAAACAAGGTTGATCGTTCTTATCAAGATTATGGCTACCAGAGCAGGATTTCTGCCCAGGGATGAATAGGTGGCTTCATCTGAGCTATGTGACTTGGAAACACATATAGGAAGTAAGTGGGAAGGTACACCCCCATCTGTACTGGTGCTTCACACCTCTTGAATATGAGAAAACAAAATCCCTGGCCATTCACAAAGGTGCTAATAGTGGTCCATGATCTATGTTTAGTATTTTCAAAGCCTAATGGAAATATATTTACCTGCCATAAAACCACATAAGTTTCCCCCAAGTCCCAACCATCTCATTATACAAATAAACTGAATCCTGATCTTTATTGCATTTATTTTTTACTTATACTCAGGTCTTTAAGTCATAAAATGGGAAAACAAATTATTACTTAATACATGCAGTGTTTTGAGTAGATGGAAACTTCCAAAACACAAGGCCCATAGGAAAAAAATAATAAAGAACACCTTTGTGTTACAAAGTTGGGAACCACTGGTTTAGTCCTTTGTTTGTTGTTCAAATACCCTTGGGAGGAGTAACACATGAGTTTGTTGATTATACTTAGATTAAACTAAACCAACGGAGCATAAGGCACTATGCTGGTTCTTATGGTGCTGTAGGGAATACACTTAAGTAGTAGGCATGGTCCCAATCTAGGGTAAATGGGTTTAATCAGATAATTCCCTCAAAATAGGTGAGAACAGAAAAAGAGTAAGATCTCTAAGACTGAGGGCCAGAGAGGTATGGACGTAGAGAAAGAAGGGAAAGCCACCTAGCGAAGAGAGAGTAAACTAATGTTTGCCAAACACTTGCTATATATATCTTCTCACTTATTTCTTTTTTTATTGAGATATAATTGATATATAACATTAGTTTCAGGTATAAGATGTAATGATTCAATATTTATATATACTGCAAATGGTAATCACAATAAATCTAGTTAATATCATTTAATTCTCCTAATATCCCTGACATTATCCTCATAATATCTCTGATTAAATGTCTATTTTGCAAAATAGACAATTTTTTTTTTTTACAAAAATAAAACTGAGACTCAGAGAGGTTCAACAACTTGTCCAAGATCACACTTTTGGGACAGAGTTGAAACCTAAGCTGAATAGGACTATGTCATCAAGGAGTGATTCCTCTGTTCCGTGATGTATTGTGTTCCTCTTGGGGGTTGGAAGGGCATCGAAGAGACTGGAAGAATGAGGATGAACATGTCTCTGTCAGTGACAGCTTGTTGCCAAAATCAACATCGGCCTACAGCTCTAAGTACTGAGACTGAACATCAAGAAAAAAGTGGGATCTTTACATTTGGTAGCTTTGAAAATATATTTTCAATGGGCACGATTTCTTTTTTGAGGGAGCAATTGAATTGGTTTAAAAACATTAGTTGCTTTTTTTCAACAGCCACATAAATGCCACAGGCAAATACTGGCAAATACCCACAGGGTATTAGGCCAAATGGATGAGGTGTAGCTCTTCTATCCTCTAATACACCACAATGTGGAAAAAAAAATATGTGACGGCATTAACTCCCTTTTTTCCAGGCAAAGATTTTCCAAAGGGATCATTGCAATACGTGACAGTCTCTCCTCTGGGTTTACCAGTCACTGGTAGGACCACCCAATTTCCTGTTGGATTCACCTCTTGGATTCATTGTAAGAGTCCTTACAATGGCCCACAAGCTCCTCTATCCCATCTGAGTTACCTCTGTGACTCCATCTCCCTCTGGCTCACTCGCCTTGCTGTTCTCCAAACATAGTGAGTGCTTTCTTATCTTAGGATAGCACTGATTATTGCCTCTGACTGGAACATTCTTCTGTAGACACCTCCAAAGCCTCTTTTAACCCTTTGAGGGAAACTCTCATCTTCTCAGTAAGCCCTACTTTGACCAGATCATTTAAAGCAGCATCCCAGACCCAAGCAAGTTCTACACTATTCTATTTTTTTTTTTAATTCTATGGCACTCTTTCTCTAACATAATTTACACATTAAGCTTATTGTTTATTTTCTATTTCCTACCAGAATATAACACCAAAAGGTCCTAGTATCCAATAATATAACAAAGAACTAATAAAAATTTGTTGAATGAATGAATGAATGAATGAATTCTGTATATACACAAGGCCACAGGGGAGAGGGATATATTATGGTTTCAAAGAATTTTTCCTCCTTATCCCACCCTAAAACATAACAACAGCTTCCACCCTTTAAACCCTCTGCCACTAGTTCCAAAGACCAAAAAAGAGCTCTCTGTCAAAAAGAAAAACATCTCTATGGATGCACCATTTTATAGCACTATAATCTCCACTTCAATTTCTACTTACTACTTTGCCTGCTGTGTCTCTAGTCCTTCATCCACTACTCCAAAATTGCCTTGGGGTAAAAATGTTTATTATTATTTTTAAAGATTTTATTTATCTATTTGACAGCCAGAGATCACAAGTAGGCAGAGAGGCAGGCAGAGAGAGAGGAGGAAGCAGGCTCCCTGCTGCACAGAGAGTCCAATGCGGTGCTTGATCTCAGGACCCTGAGACCATGACCTGAGCCAAAGGCAGAGGCTTTAAACCACTGAGCTATCCAGGCGCCCCTAAATGTTTATTATTTTTGAGAGAGTCTCCCTCTTACCTCTTCTCCACTAGGCACAGTGCTCCAGGCTCCATACTCTAGCTCTGACACCAAATCTGATCTGGAAGCTCACTTTGAACTCGGTCTCCTGAGCCCCTGACTTTCTGGCTCTTCCTAAGAGACTTTGGCTTGGACAATCTGAGGCCTGACTCTTTCCATTACTCCTCGTGGACTCTAGCTTTTGGCGGTCATTTGGCTGGATCAGAATCATTGTCCTTCTCTACTTCCAACCTACCCATCCCCACCCTCATCAAAGGGTAGGGACTTCAACGATCTCTGTGGTTAAAATCTAAAGGAGAACTCACCACAATGAGATGTGACCTGGTGCTGTTTTTTAAGGGTCCTATTTCTATTTTCTTTACTATTTGAGCTAGAAGTATTCTCCTATGCTCCTTACTGCCTTTCTTATCCTTATCTTTATTACCTGCAGTTCTAGAGATGTTGGGCAATCACCACTGGTTTTGTGATGTTTATCGTTTCACATTATTAAGTAAGCGGAAGATGAAACAGATGTCCACATTAGAGGTTTGAGACAGCTAATAGAACAGTGAATTTATTAGATTGCAAATATTTTTAAGAGTTTCCAGCACTGCCTTTCTTGAGATCAAGAATTTAATCTGCTTAATGGCTGGATAAACATACCCTGCAAGTGAAAAAGAGAATGGCTAAGTCTTATTTCCAACATTTATTAAATTTTTTAGGTGCTCCCAAGCACATTTATGTTGCTCCTTTTTTATTTATTTCAGGGTCTGGGCCAAATTGTTTTGCGTAAATTTATTCCTAAAAACATCTGGATTTTTTTTTTTTTTTTTTTTTTTTTTGCATATCATTTTCAGTTAAACTTGTCTGTCTAGTAGGCTTCGGCAGAAAATTCTAAGAATTAGCATAGACATTTGTGCATACAGACACTAGCATTCATTCTCGGCACATGGTCAGTGGACTTTTCTTTAACAGGCTGTCTTCTTCCCTCCCCTGCTTCCAAAATTAGGGTGTCTGGAGAATGTGAAACAAAATTATACAAAGGCGTGACCTCCGGCCTTGCTTCTGTCTCTTAGACTGTGAAGTACCCAAGAGGGAAAGTGTTGAATTTGGCCTCGCTTCACATGGCATTAACTGTAATTCTTTGTGAATTGTGGTGACATCATGGTATACTTTGACATCACTGTTCAGACTCCCTTCTGCTGCTGGGCATACAATACACAGTTTTTGTTCAAACACAAGAGTCCTTTGTCAAGAAGAAAAGATAGCAGCTGGTCTTCTGCTCTGGTACAAATGTGGATCTTACTGGAATGTGTCTGTTCAGTAAGTCACCACAAAGTAACCATTCTGCTATGATGGTCAGAACTCACTCATACACATGTCTCTGGGAAATTTTACATCTAAAGAGTTCCAAATTTCAGATGTAGCCATAATTCGGCAAAATTCGGTGTACAATAAAGCGCTCATTTACATGTTTGGGTATGTTACCTGGAGTCAATATTCCCAAAGCAGTAGTATGCTGTTTGTATGTGTGCATTAAGAACAGAAGTGAAGAGAAAGGAACAGTAGAGAGAGAGTTATCTTTCTCCCCAAATAGTTCTGCTCCACTCTAACTTTCTTTTTTTTTTTTTTTTTAAAGATTTTATTTATTTGACAGAGAGAGATCACAAGTAGAGAGGCAGGCAGAGAGAGAGAGAGGGAAGCAGGCCCCCGCTGAGCAGAGAGCCCAATGCGGGACTCGATCCCAGGACCCCGAGATCATGACCTGAGCCGAAGGCAGCAGCTTAACCCACCGAGCCACCCAGGCGCCCCCACTCTAACTTTCTAAGCATCTCCTGTCCCTAGCCAGAAGGGCCTCCACCATTCCTTGGCTCTCAAATAAATTCCTGGTTACTTCCCAAAATATATTACATTATACTAATTTGAAGCTTCTGGATGGTGCTATTAGTATTCTGATTCAAAGTTGGTCAAAAATGTCCTCAACTGATATATTTCTTTTCTCTTCCTGGGTTCTCCATTGCCATTTCTGTCCTCAAACAGGGCCTGATAAATTGATCAGAATGGAATTTACATAAAAATATCATCTCTTAGCTAACTCTAAATTTCTGTCCCATATGGCTATAATACTAGCACAAGGCAGAAAATTTTCGGATCAGCTTGAGAAACTAAAGGTTGTGAATCTGAGATTATTCCCAGAGGAACAAGTCATACCCCAAAATATTTGGATGGGAAGTAAACTTCTTTTACTGAACAAAAGAAAAAAATGAGTGTTTTACTCTCTCATGGAACAAAGAGAGTCATGACACGATCCTCAGCTCTGCACGAGGCTTACAATTGTTAAAAGTATTTGTTCCCCCTTGAGAAATTTTATACTGAAGACCAATAGGATCATAGTGCCCCATCTCAGCCTTTTATCTCTGGCCATTTCTTACCTTGCAACATCATTACTTATACCAAGAATCTACATGTTGTGTAGTCCTAAGCCACGGGAGAGGCAGCATGACATCAGAGGGGGAACAAATGACTCAACCTGGATGTGATGATTTATTGCCTTTGCCTGAATATGTCATACCCCGTCAGTATGAGATTCAGTTCTCTCGTGACTTGCGTGAGGATAATCAGATCGACTTTATATACTTGTTGTAAAGATTTCATGTGATAACTTACAAAGGAAGATCTACTACATGGCCTACCACATAACTACCCAGGAATTTCTGGGATAATTCTAGTCTCAAATTTTCCATTTTATAGTCCCCATAGTTATTGGGCCACATGTGTTGATTTTCTTGGTAGGGGACATGTGGTCATTGTGCAAATGGGAGGTATTTGCTCCTATATGTGAAAATGTGTCTGAGGTTGTAAAGGGTGACTTTGCTGATCTGGAGCCTGGTTGTACAGAGTCAAGTTTGTAAAAGATCTGGTCCATTTCAGTTTCTCTGGATTTGACAACAGCAAATATAAAGTAAGATCATGACCTCAATCCCGTGGAAGAAATAAGACTCTCCTGACTCTCCTTTGGAAGGTGGACCAGATGGAGCTTCACTGAAATTTTTTTTGTTTTTATTTTTTTAACTTCCCTCTACCTTGTGAAAGTAGCCAATGAAGTAGCAGCAAGTTTGGGAACCGAGAACTGGGATTTCTTAAGGATTCTGTTAGAAATGGAAACAACCCCTCTGGAATTACTCTGGAGTAGTAAGTCATGTCCTCTGCAGCCCACTCAAATGAGAGGAGAATGCTTAGGATTCTTAAAATATCCTTAGCTCTCCACTTCTAGACCACTAATCTGGTTAACTTGGGGCCACTCTCAAATACAGATAAGAGAGAACAATCGCTAAATGTCTTTGTCAACACAAAAGAGACTTCTCAAGTTCAGTCTTCTAAAACCTGAAGTCTGGGGGAAAATACATTTTCAGGGGCTAGAGCAAGAGTTTGGGGTCCTGTTTGCTCCTTGGGAGCCCGCACCCATATGAATGTGTTAATATGACAGCTGAATATAATGAAAGAAAGTGAGTACTCAGCACATTCAATTGGTATAAGAAATATTCAGTATCTATTTATTTTAATGGGGAACAAACCTTGAATATGAATGTGCAAGCCAAAACAAATAATTTTTTTTTAAAGGAAAAGTAGCCTGCTTGAAACTAGGAATTTGAAGTGTTTCTTAATCAGTATTAGCCATATAAACCAATAAAATAGCAGTCATAAAGTCCTAAGAGAAGCATGGACTTGCTGATTTTTAATGGGCCCCAGATTTCCTGAGTCTAATGGAAGGTTAGCTGCTGGATGTGTGACTGGATTGGGTGGGAAGAAGACTGATGGTTATGCCCTTGGCTACCCTTTCAAACTCTATCTAGGCTTGTGAGTTCATGAAAACCAGTTGCATTTTGCTGAGTCATTACAGTATTGGATGTGGCAAAAATAAACTGCCCCTTCTTCATTTTAGACAAAAACAAATTCACTCCAAGTTTCCGAGATAAAAAGAAAGGACAGCATACATTTTTCCCATTGAGAAAGTTTAAGAAAATTCCGCTGGCCACCCACTCGCATTCATAAAAATGAACTCTTCTTCTTTCTTATAATAGTCCTAGTTTAAAATCAGCTGAAACTATAAATTTCAAATCTGACAGAATTCAACACTCAGCATATGTCTAATTTGAGAAACTTAAATTCACACTTAAGTTTAGAAATACTTTAAAATCCAAGTTTTTTGAGTTATAATTAGTTTTTGGTCAGCTTTTTAAAATCGCCTAAAAAAGAGCACAGAAAGCTTATCTATGTGCTATCTTCTAACTTCTCTAAGGGTACCCAATTACCTGGTTCAGGGCCTTCTTATTTCTTCCTTGTCCCCCATGGGTAAAGAGGAATGGAACTTTTCATGGCTCATGCAACAATCATAATTTGGCCATACTAAACCAAGTAACATTTCTTCTGCTTGTATTATGTGTAAGTCATATAAATTTTGGGTAATTGGTTTATATTTCAAAAATATGCTATGTGTCCTTATCAATACATCTGTGTGAATCTAAAATGGAAAAGTCACCAAATTCTGCAAGGCTGGATCTACCAAATAACCACTATTTGCTAGAAAAACACTATTTAACCACCGATTTTAAGGTTTTTCAGTGCTGTCACATCAAATGGATCCTTTGCATGGTTTTGACCTCATGCCATTTTCTACATTAAAATTCGACTTTTATTAAAGTTAAAACTATTTTTCTGTAGGTGCAGGCAAGTTACAAGGAATCATTCACTGGGATATTTCTCCCAGAGTAGATGCATACATTTGTTAGTACTGGCATGATAATTTTTATGAGTATGGTGCTGCCTAGAACACGTGGGCACTGATTTGTAAGCTCGATTTTTAAATTCCTTCTAATGAACATGTCAAGACCAAGGACACATGAATTTCCTTTGTTGTTAGTCTCAGCAAGTGGTCTTCCCAGCTGAGGTCTGTGAAGCCTCCTGTTTTGTGGCTAGTGAATGGCAGTTGCATCAGAGTTGACAGGAAGGTAGAAAATAAACACTGTCAGCCACGATTATTCTTGAAGAGTGGGAAATTATACTAAGAAACTGTAGACTGTGCCAAAGGATACTTCTCACTTATCAAATCCGATGTCAAGAAGAGACAATAATAAATAACAAATGAAGAGGGAAAGAATCATGATTCTCAGGAAGCATCTACTGTGGGCCAGGTTCTGTCAGGTGTTTTGCTGAGTTCACGAAGCCTGACAAAAACTGACTGCACAGGTGACAAACCTGGGCAACTGTCTTGGTCCTTCCCTTCTTTTTCCTGTCTAGAAAATGGCCGACTTGGCATTCCAACCTCTTTCTAATACATCATTCCTCTTACACTGGGCCACCTACTACACCAGGGGACTTCGAACTCGACAGTGTGTATATTCAGAGGAGCAGGGAAACACCACACATCTGTAGCAGCTTCTCCTATGAGGACACACTGTTTTAAGACACAGTTGTAGTTTGTACCACTCAGCTTCAAAACCTAGCCTACCACGCATCCATGTTCACTCAGTTTGTTTCTTAGCCCGGCTTAGGGCATTCAAAAAGGGAAGATGCTTCCGAAGGACAGTCTCTAGGGAGACAAAAACTTCCACATACAATGCCAAGACCTTTTCCACTAGTATGAAAATAAGCCCCTCTCTAAATTTATTTTCAACGCTTGCCTGTAGCTTGGCTTTGGCACTGAGTCGGCTATTACCTTAAACAGAGGGAAAAACATCTCCAGTAGCAGTTGGCAAGACAAAGGGGAAGGGGGGGATGGTGAGGGAGGAGGGAGAGAATGGAAAGAAACTGAACGCAGTCCAAACACAGCTCACATCTGGGTGGCTTAACCCGGCAGAAACCTCCCAAGCCCTGCCAATGGCCAATGAGCATGACCGGCAGGTGAACTTTGGAACTGTACCACGCAGTGTCAGGAAGAAGAAAACCCCGGATGAGACACCGCCGGTTCTGTAGCACGCTGACGAGAACACCCTGTTCACACACAGGGTACCTGTCTCTGCTTTCCTCACTGGCCTGGGGTCAGAGGCCAACACAAGAGGCAGGAAGGACGCGGTCCAATATCAAAGCACCTTTACACGCAGCCCTGTCCCTCTCTGTCAGAGGCAAAATAAAAACATTTGGAAGGCAGGTGAACAGAGTGTTTTCATATTAGCTTTTATTTGAGAACCTCACAGAATTCCAGAAAGTGGGAGCATGGGCAGTTTTTGCTCTGGAAACGCTCAGGATTCCTGTCACAGGGGAACCGCAAAGACAAAATGAGGACCACAGGAAGTGCCAGTTGGGTGGGAAGCTGGCATCCTGCTTGTGCTTCTGAAAGAGCAATTCTGCCTCTGGGCCTGAACCAAAAGCTGTGTCCACCCATTTCTGTAAGAATGTCCTAAAGTGAGGGCAGAATCTGCAGTAGAATAAATCATGCATTACTTTAAAGTGTGTATACATTCAAGGTTGCTTTCCGGGACCAAGTGCTTATCTGATAGCTCCCCAAGTCCCACATCTTTTGCCATGGGATTAGAACTTTCTTTTAGATATCACTGCATTCTCAACTACAATGCTATTCTCAACCGCTTCTCAACCCAATGCTAAAATGCCATTGGGTCTCATTAGATCTTAAGAAAAAGGCTCCGTTTTGTACGTGGCGTTTAAATTGCAGACGTGGACTCAGCCTGCCAAATGTGTCCATGCTACCGTAAATCACCCCCTCCCCCAATCCACAGCAGCCTGCAGCTCTCTGGAACACCTCATTGGTATGCAAAGAGGCCCAACTATACTTTTCTTTCTTTCCTGCAGACAGCATCTCACCATTTTCATGGTCACTCTCTGAGCTTGTAAGCAGCAGAGGGAGAAAAGGTAAGGAAGAATACAGGCTCCAGAAATTCTGCGTCCAACCTTTTGTTAATTGCTTCCCAGAAGCTGAAGAAGTTTCTGGGCCATGATCTCCATCACAATGAGCAAGTCCTTTACTGGGCACCCTGGATGGGGGTGTATTGTCCTAGCTGTTAGAGCTCTGGTAAACAGCTGAGAAGTCACAGCCATGCTTTAGAGAGCTTTATAAGCTTCTGGGTATAAGGGGAGCAGGCAGAGCTGGTGAGCATGAACAAAGGTACCGTGGCTGTGGAAAGCAGTGTGGAGATTCCCCAATAAATGGAACATAGAATTACCACGTGACCCAGCAATCCCAGGCCTGGATATACATCTAAGAGAACTGAAAGCTAGGACTTGAATGGATATTTGTAGGTCCATGTTTCTAACAGCATCGTTTCCATGAAAGTGTCCATCAACAGATGAATGGATAAACAAAATGTGGTCTGTACTGTTAAATTAATTAAATAATGAGGCCATTAGACTCTTCTGTCATGGCAGTCTACAAATCTAAGCCTATATATGCCTCAAGGTTACAAAATCAACACAGTAAGGATAATCAATTACTAACAGCCAACTAGGCTTTAAGTTATAGCCACTCAAGTAATGGCCTTTCTTTGCTTCTGTACTTTAAATAAGCGTCTCCCCTGGCTCCTGTGGGTGAGGTCCCAGTCATGTCCAAGGTGATGCTGCCTGATTCTAATTGATAAATGCCCAAATAAACCCAATATTTTTAATATGTCTGTTTATCTTTTTAAACAGTTCATACCATGGAATATTTGTCTAGCTATAAAAAGGAAGGAAAATCTGATATATGGTACAACAGGGATAAACTCTGAAGATTTTCTACTAAGTGAAATAAAAAGCCAGTATTACAAATGTTGTATAATTCCTGTTATACGAGGTACCCAGAATAGTCAAGCTCATAGACACAGGAAGTGGAAATATATTTATCAGGGGCTGAGAGGAGGGGGGATGGGGAGTCACTATTCAATGGATACAGAGTTTCAGCTGGAGAAGATAAAAACATTCAGGGGATGGATGACAACAACCACTATAGAGCATTGTGTATGTACTTGATGCCAGTGAACTTGAACTGTAAACCTAAGAATGGTTAAAGCACTAAATTTTATAATATGCATATTTTACCACAGACACACACAAACACATATGAAGTAGAAAAGTGACAGGCACAAATAATTAATACAGAGGTGGAACTGGGTAAAGAAATCCATGCATGTAAGTAAATATGTGCCATGATGTTTGCTTGTAGTTGTTGAGAACACAACTTTGTAGTGATGTCATTCCTGGAATACCAGCTGGTCCTGTTGGCCTTCTTCTATGTGGATGTGGACACAACCCCATGTGTTGGTACACCCTGTTCTTCCATTGAACAGACTTTATATGGACTCTACCATACTACATTGTTCAGAATAGAATAGCACAGGGTAGTAAAATATACTATACTCTAGCATAGTGTAGTACAGTATAGTACAGTGTAGTGTCGTACAGTGAGGTATAATGTAATGTAGCATAGTATAGTGTAGTGTAGTAAAAAAGTATAGGATAGTATAGTGTAATATAGGATAGTAAAGTACAGTGATGGGGCAGTATAGTATACTGTAGTATAGTATAGCGTATCTAGTATAGTATAGCATAATGTAATACAGGATAATGTAGTGTAGTATAGTATAGTATAGGATAAGGTAATGTGGTATAGTATAGTATAATATGGTATAGTGTAGTATAGTATAGCATATGTAGTATAGTATAGTATAGTATAGTATGGTATAGTGTAGTATAGTATAATATATGTAGTATATGTAAATATGTAGTATAGTATAGCATAATGTAAGTAGGAAAGTGTGTGTAGTACAGTATAGGATAGGATAGGATAAGTGTGGAACAGTATAGTAAAGTATAATATGGTATAATGTAGTATAATATAGAATATGAAGTATAGTATAATATGGTATAGCGTAGTATAGTATAGCATATGAAGTATAGTATAGTACGGTATAGTGTAGTATAGTATAGTATATGTAGTGTGGTATAGTATAATATGGTATAGTGTAGTATAGTATAGCATATATAGTATATTATATAGTATGGTATAGTGTAGTATAGTATAGCATATGTAGTATAGTACAGTATAATATAATATAGTATAGTGTAGTGCAGGGTAGGATAGTGTGGTATAGGACAGGATAGGATAGTGTAGTGCAGTATATGGTAGTATAATCTAGTGCAGTATAAGGTAGTATAGTATAGCATAATAGACTGGAATGTTGTACAGAGTGTAGGGTAGTATAGTATGGTATAGTGGAATAGCATTGGAGCCAGACGGATCTGAATTTGAATTCAAACTCTGTTACTTATTAACTGTGTGACCTTGTCCATGTTCTCACATCTCTCGATGTTTTGGTTTCTTTTGTAATACGGTTCCAATCACACTTCTAAAAGCTGTTATGAGAATTCATTGTAAGAATGAGAAGCTCTTAAAGTTGATCAAAGGGAGCAGTTCTTATAACCATTAGTTATAATGACAAATATGGCTGGGGAGCTGAAGAAATGAAAAAGGCAAGAAAGTAGATGAGAATGTGTATTTTTAAAAAATTATTCTCTGCTAGTCTTTAAAACTAAAAAATGGAGCTTTCATTTCCATGTAAGTATTATTCTTCGTTATTCAAGTGACTTAAACTGGCCCCTCAGAAGTTGCCCACTGGTCTAAGATAAAGAAGGAAGATGGGATTATCAGAGTAGGTATCAAAAACTCAGGGAGAATTCACCACCATGAACACATCTGCTGGGCCCTTAGCCGGCTGCCTAGTCTTGCTGTTCTTCAATGTCTGACTTATTTATCTCCATGTGTCAAACACCTCTCTACGAGGAAGAAAAGTTTCAACAGACGAGATATAATAACAGATTCCGTATAGGAACATACTCCTTTATCAATACGGACAACTGAGAACTGTCTGTCTCTATTTGTTTGAACGAGAGAATAAAAGGTCTTATGTACTAGCTTTGGGGTACAGATGGGACCCGTTTCTCATCAGCCTGGGAAGAGCTGATGGAGGAGGTGAGATGTGAGCTGTGAGCTAAGGAAAGGCAGGAGTCCTTTGGAAAAACAAAGGCAAGCTGCCAAGTCCCCCCCCCCCCCCCAATCGGAAGCAGACTGGAAGGCTGGCCTGGGGCTTGAAGCCAGGTGGGTCCTGATTCTAGGGCTGGTATTGTGCTAGATACATTCCTCCAGGCTGCACACCAGAAACTTCTTCCTTAAAGTCCACAGAAGTCTTGCTGGAATCCATTAAAACACTGTTTGAACCCTGGTGAACTTCTGGCTGAGGAAGAGAAGAGGCTCATGTTTGCAGCAGAAGGTTCATCTTGTCCTAGTACAAAAAGATTTTAGTATGAACCAAGACAGAGGTTTCCCATGGTTTGTCTATCAATATTAACTTCTGAGCATTTCCAGTCCATCAGCTTCACCCACTAAGGATGAAAGATGTACCTCACAGTCCAGAGAACAGAACAACTCTGGGGGTACCTACTTTCTCATAGACAGCAGTCAGTGCAAAATCATATCCATTTATTAACCTGGAAGAGCATTTTTTTTTATGCATGAGCCCACACTCTCGTACCCTGTTAGAATTACTAATAGCCATGGAAGATGGTAGAACTTTAATGCAACTTGCAGAACTATTGCCTTAAGAAATTAAGAAATTAGTTCCTATTAGGGGAAAAGATCTGGGATATCTGTCAGACTGAATCTCTAAACAATTAATGTTCTAGACTCTGAGAAAGTTCTAAGAGCCTTTGAAGCTTCACACACTCAATAAAATCTACTTTTATGTGGATGGAATCCCTGATTTAGAAATATACAAGCAAGTAAAAATTTATAAAACCATCACCATATCCACAGTCATACGCAGCAATCGCTAAGAAATCCTTAGTGGCTGGGACACCTGGGTGGCTCGGTGGGTTAAAGCCTCTGCCTTTGGCTCAGGTAATGATCCCAGGGTCCTGGGATCGAGCCCCATATCGGGCTCTCTGCTCAGGGGGGAGCCTGCTTCCTCCTCTCTCTCTGCCTGCCTCTCTGCCTACTTGTGGTTTCTCTCTGTCAAATAAATAAAATATTAAAAAAAAAAAAAAGAAAAGAAATCCTTAGTGGCCATGACTGTACTCGTTGTTCCATCCCCTAGTCGTGGCTAATCAGTTCAATAATAGAGACACTTAGACTAGACCAGATTGTCTTCTCTGGCACTTAAAAAGTGACTGGAACAGAGAAAGACAGAAGTCTTCCTTCAAATCTATGTATATCTGCCTTAGTTCCTATGCTTCCTGAAGTCTGGCCCTTTGGCTTGTCCTTCAATTCTAATCCTTCAGTAACTGTTCTGAATAAATAGCTGATATTTCTATTACTGATCTTATACTTCCAATAATCCCTCCTTTTGAATTTTGATTGAACAGCATACATTTCTGTTTCTTGTAACCAAAAGAATTTGAGCAGAGATACAAATTTTGCTGGGGGGGGGGGGGGGCATTTGTTTTCCTACCCTGAAACTAAGTATACAGAAGGAAACTCTGTTAAATATCTATTCCTAGCATTCTTAGAAGGGGAGAGAAAAAAAAATCAAAGGAGTTAAAGGTTTTGAGAAATCTCATAGAAAAGAAACGGAAGTGAAGGCAAATAATGTGAAAGAAAACCAATAGTAAATTTACAATACTCTGGATTTCAAAAGCAGTAGGATTTTAAAGATAATACAAAGCTGGAAGCAAGGGGAAGAAAGATAACATAAGATACAGAATTTCAAGAACGAGAAATTTCTTTTTCCTTTTAAAATAACCATCGGCGCTTATCTTAAGATTTAAAAAACTTGAGGAGGACTGAAGAATCACAGACCTGTACCCCCGAAAAAATAATACATTATTTGTTAATTAAAAAAAAAACAACAACCTCAAAAACTTGAGTAGGTGCTCCTTACCTGATATTCAAATGTTGTGTTTTAAAGACTTTTATTTGATCTCAAATAAACTTAGAATAAATTTTCACAAGAGTTTCTTTCATCCAAGAGGTTGGCTATATGCATTAGTGTTTGAGCTTTCCTTAGCTGGAGGACAAAATCAGTAGAAGCCTTGCTGATGATAACTAAGCTTCTCCCTTTGCTTCTTTCTGACAGAGGCTGGAAAACCAGTGGCCCATAGGGCCCCCAATTTTTGGCATCTGGTTGTACATTCTTATAGGCCTACAATTCAGGAAGGGTTACTTGGGAGGGCTATGATACTGCAAGGTGGTATGATAAAACGAAAAGTCCAAGTTTTAAAGTCTGACATATAGGTGTTCAAGTCCTAACTCAGCCACTCACAAGCTACATGACTTTAGGCAAGCGAATTAACCCTTTGGGGTACAGACGGCATTCATGTGAGGTTTAAATGATAGGTCAAGTACTTGGCACAGTGTCTGGCGTGGTTCAGGCTCAGTATATGAGGTGGAGTATTTTCTTACTCTGACAATTACCATGATGATGACATGAATTCCTTTCCCTTGCCCTTAGAAACTTCTAGCCTATGTATCCTTTGGGGGAGGGTCAGAGATACAGACAGCTCCAAAGTCCAGGCTGCGCAGGGAGTAAAGGGGGCATCTCAAGGCTGCCGCAGCTCTTCAACTCTCTAAAATGGTTGCCAGGTCATGGTACAGACCAAAATGTTGCAGATCTGATTTTTTAAAGGCTATGTTGTGAATCTTGAAGTTTTAGCGGGACTATATTTGCATACTGGCAACTAAGTCAGATTTTTACAAAACCACACTACGTGCACTGAATACAAGTTGTCAGTGGCGGGGAGTGTGCATTTGGCTGGAGGTTTGCTAGCTTGCAACCTCTACTTCAGAGCTATGGAAATCATCTGGGGAGAAAACTAAAACTGTACTCCAAATTATAGAGAGAAACCTGGAGACCACTTGGGGAAATACTGGGCTAGACTTACATAGCCCCGATGAAACCATTCTCTATACACACTGCCTAAGAAGGCATGTTTTAAAGGAGCATAAAAATGTTTCTCTGGATTAAAAAAAAAAAAAAAAAAAAAAAAAGCCTGTGCATGAAGAGACTCAGGGTTCCTCTGATCTGGTGGGATCCTACTTTCGTCCAAACACTCAGCTCTTCAGCCTGAGCTGCACAAGCCTGTCTCCGGACACATGTGTGAGAAGGAAAGGGCAGGTGCCCATTGAGTATCTCTTTGCCTTAACAAGCCGATTTGTATCCTTTTCTCAAGCAAATTATGTCCTTGCAATCAATACTCATAAAAAGGAGAAGAAAAAATTCCATCCCTAGCTAGGTCACATAAAAATCTAGAGTGGAAATGGCTGCACAGAGATGATATCATATTACTCAATAAAAAACTGTCACCTGAATGGGAGAATCAATGGGGAAGGTCAAATTAACAAGTCTTTCTGTCAACCAACAGGAATACTGAAGTTTCTGCCTTAGAAGCTAAGAGTTACCTGATGGGAAGAAATATCCCCACCAGGAGAACCCTAGGGGACAGAGAGGACAGCCATCAAGCACACAGTACGTGACAGCTTGGGAAGATGATACACTGGCTATATTCTTTTTTTTTTTTTTCAAAATCCAAAATTATTATTTTTATTATTATTTTCATTTCTGTGTGTTTTCTTTTCTTTTTTTTTATTTCTATTCATCATAACAGAATTCATTGTTTATGCACCACACCCAGTGCTCCATGCAATATGTGCCCTCCTTAATACCCACCACCTGGCTCCCCCAACCTCCCACCCCCTGCCCCTTCAAAACCCTCAGATTGTTTTTCAGAGTCATTTTAATGTGACTTTGGTCACCTCTTTCCAAGCCTCCCTCACCACCTGGCCCTCTTTCCCTAAAATACTTGTTTGTTTCTTGAAATCCGCTGGAGCTCTGCTAGCCAAGAAACTAAAGTCATATTCAAACTGAATCATAAACCTAGGTGCACGTGGGACTAGCCAGTCTCCAGGTCATGGCCACGGTGTGATCTCTCCAGCCTGCAGGTGCCAGAGGCTTGCATTTGGCATTTCTGCAGGAATTGAAGCCGTGTGTGTGTGTGTGTGTGTGTGTGTGTGTGAAGTTTTTTAGAATGTTTATTGTTGGCAAGGTTTTCCACTAGTATTTTCTTTTATAGTACAACTATTTTTAAGTGAATGGAATGTTCTGTGATAATTTGGCCACAAGGGAGGGAAACTTAGCTCAGAGACTGAAATGCACTCAATCATGGTAAAAAGAGACTGACCAAATGAATCTTCCAAATCAAAAGAATCTTTTAAACTCTAAAGGGTCTTAAAATCACACGTACAAAAAAGCACTTGGCCTCAGGACCGACTAAAGGGCGCCGGACCTAGAGCCAGAACACCTCCAAGTTTGAATCTGGGCTCTCGCACTTGCTTGTTCGGATACCTTGGGTATGTCACCGGCCTGCTCTGAGGCTCAGGGTCTTCAGAAACAGAATGAGGTGATTCACCTGGTGATCTCCAAGGTTCTTTCAGAGCCACTGGTTCAAAATATTTTCTAAGGCCTCTGAATTTGTCTTGGCCTCTGTGTTCTATTAACCACACTGGTCATTTCTTGCCCTTCTGTCTAGTTCTCAGATTCTTAAGTGTTCCCTTCGATCACAAATAGGCATCCCATCGCAAAAACACTTTGTACCTTCTTGATTTGAGCTCCTCAAAGCAGTCTGACCAAAAAAAAAAAAAAAAAAAAGTGATGGAAAGGACAGGTGGGGTATATTACACTAATTTTGGGTGCCTGGGTGGATTCTCCTGACGCTGGCAAGCAGCCCTTCTTAGGAGTGTTCCAGGAGGGTCATTGGCAACCATGAGTAGGCAAAAATGTGGGTAAAATTATTCATGCCTCAAAATATGGAAGGTATCTGATGCTTTAAATTGTTTTTATTAAGGATTTTGACAATTAAAGTAACAACAGTATTTTAAAAAATTATACCTTTTCTTGATATTTCCTTGGAAATATGACAATCAGCCAGCGTATAATTACTTGCTAATTACCTTTCATATTTGTATTTGATTCTTAACGTTTTTAAACAATTATAGGAAGTGTATTCAGACACCCAGGTTCAAAAAGGCTTCCTGAATTTTACCTTACTATTCTAATTTAACTTTTTTTTGTTTGTTTGTTTTTTTTTTAGCATTTTTTTCCCATTTTATTTATTTTTTCAGCGTAACAGTATTCATTCTTTTTGCACAACACCCAGTGCTCCATGCAAAACGTGCCCTCCCCATTACCCACCACTTGTTCCCCCAACCTCCCACCCCTGACCCTTCAAAACCCTCAGGTTGCCCCAACCTCCCACCCCTGACCCTTAAATTTAACTTTTTTTTTTAACCTAAGACAAAGTTTCAGATCTTTCCAATGTCTCATATACTTAAACCTTGCAATTCAAGTTTCTGAGAAAATGAGCATTTTATGACCCCAAACTTCACTATATTAATTATGGAGAGAATTGAACTAATTAAAACTATGTCTGAAGATCATCTAACTTAACCATGGAACATCCTGTAGGAGAAAACAATCTCCAGATCTGTTTTCTAATATACACTTGGGAAAGAAACTACATCACACTGGAATCCTGATTGATATTTATGGCCTTTGGAAACCTTGCATTTCGTGAGTTTAATCCCAGGAAAGATCTAAGGGCTTCAGCAATGGGAGTTCATCCAGAGAATCTGGATGATGTACTAAGCAAACCAACAGTTATGTTGATGGCAAAGGCTCTGGGTAGATGTGGGCCTTCTCCTAAGCCATAGTAAATAAAGAATGGATGGCAGGAGACCCCAAATTCTAAAGTATTTCTAGCCTAATATCATACAAGAAAAAAAAAACAAAAAAACTAACAGCAATGGACTTTGTTTCACAGCCTGATGGAAATGAGAACAAGGCCTAAATAAATTAAAAGGTAAAAAAGACATTTGGAATGAATATTTTTTGTGATTTAGAGAGGGTTCGGTCATCAGGAGACAAAATTAGTCAAAAGAGAGATTTACTGACTTGTTGATCTGTCCATGCAACTGTCTTATTATTGAGCAAATCAATCGAAAAACACAAAGGATGAGTTGGATACAGTGTCTGCCAGTAAGGGGATCTTAGCTAGATGATCGTGAAGATTCATATAAAGACAAAGGAAACAGAGTAATAGGTGCAATAGATGGGAATGAATATTAATTCCTCTGGGAAGTTTCCCTGAGGGAAGTGGGTGTCAGGGAAGAAGGTAACCTGACAGGGGACATCAAGCCCTTCCAACCTCCTCAAAACTGAGCTCCACTGCTTCTCCAATTTGCTCCTTCTCATACACTCCTCGTTTCGAGCAAGATGCCCAACATTAGATGCTTAATAAATTGAATGAATGACTCAACAGTACTTAATCTCTCTAAACATCATTTCCCTCCTCTACAAAAATGGTAGCAATATACCCCCACCCTCATGGGTCCACGTGAGGATCCAAGGAGACAAAATACATAAAGTGTTTGCACAGCAAGTGCCTGGGATGTGAACTGGCCCATAAAGATCAGTTCTTATTATCCTATTAGGCATGATTACCTCTGTTGGTATAGGTGAGAGAAATGAGGCTTAACGAACCTAATAGATGACTCCACACTCACACAGATAGTAAGTTCAGAAGTCAGACTTCAGACTTATATTTGATTGAGTCCAAAACGCAAGTTCTCTCTCACTCCACATGCTGCTGATGATTATACTTCCTCATGTTTGAGCTCTTCACTGTGACACTGTAAGCCTCTTGAAGACAGGAATCACGACCGTCTTCCTATTCCCATGGAGTCTAATTCAGGACCACATAGCAACCCTATTTAAAAATCTGAGGGAACTTCTCTGGATTTCAAACATCTCAGATGTAAAATACAAGGATCGAATTGCAAGATTTTATTTTTAATGTTTTAAAGATTTTATTTATTTATTTGAGAGAGAGAGCTCACAAGTAGACAGACAGGCGAGCAGGGGGGCGGGGGGGGGCCAGAGCTCCTGCTGAGCAGAGAGCCTGATGTAGAGCTCGATCCCAGGACCCTGGGATCATGACCTGAGCCGAAAGCAGAGGCTTTAACCCACTGAGCCACCCAGGTGCCCCGAACTGCAAGATTTTAAATTCCCCTTTTGGTTTTAGACTGCCTCCTGTGAAATCACACAGTAAATTAAACAGCAGAGTTAACATGCGCTTACAGCTAACTGAACAATGCTTTGTTGAGAATTTACTATACTGGGAAAAGATCTTCTCAAGCCCAAAGCTGTGCAACTTCCAACTTCATGTCACTAGTCATTCATTCATTCATGTTGAATGAACGAACAGGTCTTCATTAAAGACCCGTTGCATGCCAGTTTCTAAGTCAGTTTTAATACATTTAAATGTCACTTCTTGGAACAATAATGAATGAAGGAGACATCCATGTAGACTAAAGGATTAGTCATAATAACTCTGTCCAAGAGTGAGAACAGGTCACTCTCATAGATAACAGTCTTTACATTTAGTCCATAGACTTCTGAATCTTTGTACCACATCTAAAAAGCAACTTTCTTGAGGTACATTTCACATACTGTAGAAATATACAGTTTAATGGTTTTAATACATCCAGGAAATGGTGAAACCATCACCAAGGTCTGTTTAGAACAGTCTCTTACCCCCAAAAGAAAGCTCAAACTCATTAGCAGTCACTCCCTGTTACCCTAAACCCCAGCCTTCGGCAACCACTAATTTACTTTTTGTCTCAATAGAATTGCCTATTCTGGACATTTTATATAAATGGAATAAGAGAATATGTGGCCTTTTGGTGACTGGCTTCTTTCATTTAGCATATTGTTTTGAAAGTTCACTCATGTTATAGCATGTACTGGTACTTCATTCCTTTTTATTGTAGAATAATATTCCATAGAGATGGACATTTTATTTATCCATTCAACAATTGGTGGACATTTGGGTTGTTTCTGCTTTGGGCTATTATGAAAAATGCTGCTATAAATAACTGAGTACAATTCTGTGTGTGTGGACATATGCTTTTATTTCTCTTGGGTATATACCTCGGAGTGGGATTGCTTGTTCATATGGTATCTCTGTTTAACATTTTGAGGAACTGCCAGACTGTTTTCCAAGCAGCTGCACTATTCTGCACAACATTTCAAGACACACACACACACACACACACACACACACACATGAATAACTATTTGGTGTAAATGTTGCAGTAATTCCCATGGAATCCTTGCATAGGTAATAAGGCAATTCTCCAAAGTAAAAAACAATAAATAAGGGGAAGCAGGGAATATTTTTTTCTTTAGCTATGATTGCTGCAGAAAGCAGAGGTTCTGGCTCCTGGAGAGGTGGGCTTGAGTTCTGGTCATAGCTATATACCCCAAGGGATAGCCTAGTGACTAAAAGTGAGTATTAAGTATATTTTGAATTAATAGCTCTCCAAAATCACTGCACAGTAAAGCACAAACTTTGCCCAAAGAGAGGTGTAACTTGTACCCTTACTTCTTGGGAGGTAACCTTTAAACCCTTGTGATTTCCTCACCAGTAAGGATGGTTTTGTTTGTTGGAAGGCTGTGGGCAATGCTAGATAGTCTATGTTAACAATGTGATTTATGGTGAGGACTTTGGGCCACATTGTATCAACTCAACCTCTGGAGAGGCTGGAAACCAAGGTCAGCCATGCAGGTGGTCAACCTTGTCTTTGTGATCAAAACTCAGTAAGAACTCTGGACACCAAGACTTGGGTGTGTCCCTGCTTGACAATACTCCATGCATATTGTTACATATTGCTGCTCGCAGAAGCAAGGACCATCTATACAACTCTCCTGGGTGAGGACAACTAGCAGGTCTATATGTGAACTCCTCTGATCCCTGCTCTGTGCATTTCTTCCTTTGGCTGATTTGGATCGGTATCCTTCTGCTGTGACCAACTGTAACTGTGAGTACAACAGCTTTCAGTGAGTTCTGTGGGTCCTTCTTGTGAATTATCAAACCTGAGGGTAGTCTTGGAGATCCCAAACTTGAAGTGAAGCTGGTATGAAGAGAGAGTAGTCTTGGGGGATTTCAAACTTTGTAGTCACTAACAATACTGAAGCACTCTTAAAGATAATTGGATAAAATTGAGCACTTTCAGTATTTTTTGCAAGAAAGAGGCCCAAAGAATCATCTGTGAAACAAAGCATCATGGGAAGAGTCTAGAAAGCTGCCAGATCCTGGGGTGCCTGGGTGGCTCACTGGGTTGGGCCTCTGCCTTCGGCTCAGGTTATGGTCTCAGGGTCCTGGGATTGAGTCCTGCATTGGGCTCTCTGCTCAATGGGAAGCCTGCTTCCTCCCTTCTCTCTGCCTGCCTCTCTGCCTACCTGTGACCTGTCAAATAAATAAATAAAATCTCAAGAAAAAAAAAAAGCTGCCAGATCCTGATAGAGCTTTCATTAAATGGAACACAAAATCCCCAAGTCATGGGTTTCCCTACCTGAGCTATCTACAGTCATACCCCTAAAACAAAGATGTGTGCCTACCAATACTATGCTTCATTGTTAAAAAATAACTTTTCCGATGGGGCACCTGGCTGGCTCAGTCATTAAGCATCTGCCTTCGGTTCAGGTCATGCTTCCAGGGTCCTAAGGATCCAGCCCCAAATTGGGCTCCCTCCTCGGCAGGAAGCCTGATTCTCCCTCTCCCACTTGCCCTGCTTGTGTTCCCTCTCTCGCTGTGTCTCTGTCAAATAAATAAATAAAATCATCAAAAAAATTTCCCCAGAAAACAGATGATATGTAATAGTGATAACGGGGTTTGAATTGTAGCTTTGCCTTTGTCTAGTTGTATGAAATTTTATGAGTCTCAATACCCTCAGTTATCAAATGCAAATGATAAAGATATCCCAAAGAACTGGCGTAAGAAGCACATGGCGACATACACAGTGTCTTCTGCAAATAAGACTACACCAAAAAGGACAAACCTGAAATTTGTTTCTACATTAAATTCACTCTCTCTTCAACTACTTCACCAAATCTCTTTGGGAAAACAATCAATCCTGTCTTTCCCAGACCAACCTTCATTTCAATGGAAAAATTAAATGGATATAACTTTCAAAAAAAAGGCTCTCCTATGAAAGCTATAGGAAGAAAGGTTTCCCACAAGCTGAACATCAAGATGGAAAAAATATTCCCGTTTAACAAAAAAGGTTTCTGGGAGGGCAGGAAGGGAATATCATGAGATGAATGAGGATCTATGGAATGTTACTTTTTATATCTCTTGGCTCTTCAAAGAGAGAAGATACTTCAAGGATCTTTGAAATGCCACATGCTAGTTTGACTTCAGTTTTTCCTGAGACAAACACTTGGGTTGAGTTGCCATCCAGCTGGTCCATGGTCATAGGAAAGGTTAACTCGGCAAATGTTTAGCCATGCATAAATAAGCCTGGGAGTATACAAACTTAATGGACTTAAGAAGACAGAGTTAGGAGGGAAGGAGAAGGATGCAAAGTCACCAGATGGCAGACAGTACACTGTACTCGCATCATCTCATCGTTCGTCACTGCCCCAAACCAGTGTCTGACTCTTCTCCTATGTTTCATTTCAAGGAATAGCAGCACCACACGTTGTTCAAGCTAGAAAACCAGGCATCATCTTCAGCTCTCAATTTTTCTCTCCTGCTGCATTTAACCAATCACAAGTCCATGGATTCCATCTCGAATTTGTATTTGAATCTCTCCTCATCTCACTATAATTTTTGACCTTTTCCAATCTATTGCTTTCACTGAAGATAGAGTGCTCTTTCTAAAATATACATCTTATCTTATCTTCCATCTGCTTGAATTATTTCAAAGGCACTCTTTTTGCCCTCAATATCACAAGTCCCCAGTCTTCTTACATTTGGGTAAGACGACACCTCCTCAAGACATAGGTCCCATATCCCTTTACTCTCCTCCTTCAGTTCTAGGCACTGGTTAGAGCATTTTCAATTCTCTTCCTCTGAGCATTCCTTGACCCCATGTCTTGGTTAAATACCCCGCCTATTTACACAGCTTGATTTTCTTCAATTGTTGCTCCTACACACTATTAAAAACATATGTATATACGTGTGTGTGTGTGTGTGTGTGTGTGTATGTATATGTTTGCACTATATATAAATAAACAGGGATGCATGCTATTGTGGGCTGAATTGTGTCTTCCAAAAAACATGTTGAAGTTCCTTCACTGCTCCCTCCCCCCATTACCGGTGAATGTGATCTTATTTTGGAAAGATCCTCTTTGTAGAAATAACCAAGTTAAAATGAGGTCATACTCAATTAGAGTGGGCGCTGATCCAATATCACTGGTGTTCTTATAAGAAGAGAAACGAGAGACACCAGGAGAAGATTATGTAAAGACAAAGAGACAGGCAGAGAAGAAAGATGGCCCCATGAAGATGAAGGCAATGGTTGACTGCCACTATTAGAAGCTAAGAAGAGGCAACAAGATTCCACCCAGACTCTCAGAAGAAGCCGGGCTCTAAGGACACATTGATTTTGGACTTCTAGCTTCCAGAACGTGATAGAAAACATTTCTGTTATTTTAAGCAACCCAGTAAAGAAATCGACTGTGTAAGAAATTTGGGCTTTCTTTACCCTGATGCAAAAGAGTGCAACTGAAATGATGTGAGCAGATAAGAAACGAAGCTGAATCTGTATTTTACAAAAAGCGCCCTGTTTATAGTGAGGAGAATACAGTCTAGTGACATGAATGTACTTTTTTGTATTCAGTGAGGGGCGTGTAATATAGGATGAAAGTATAATTTTCTATATATTCGTCATCTCTCTCCTCAGAGTGTAAATTCAGAGACTTTTTTCTCTTCATTCATCTATCTTTGGTAATCAAGCATACACATTGGAAATTCCTAAGTAAATATTTGTTAAATGAATAATTTTTTAAATAACTGAGTTTTTCACAGTAACCCTACAAAGGTATGGCTCCAGAGCGAAGAGACCTTACTTTACTTTGTATCCTCAGTACCCCACATGGAGCAGTTTTTTGAGAGAAGAAATAAACAATGTTCAGAAACTATGTAACTTGCCAGAAATTAACTAGTAAGGTAGTAAATGAGCTCACTTCATCTTTACCGTATCCTGCAAAGGGGGGAGAAAGAAAGAATATGCATTACGTCTTTTAAGCAACACCAGACTTCCACAAAGAAGTGGATTACAAAACACAGAAGGAAAACGGCTAACTCCTTGTTCCTGACATCACCACCTTTAGAATAACTGGTAGACATTTGATACTAGTGACTTAGGTCACAGACAGAGATGGAGAAATAATCATTCCACTTAATTCCTTTCTAACTACTCACTACAGGAGTTATTAAAAATGGAAAGAACTTCTTTGTTAGAAACGCAGTTCTTTGTAACGTTGCCATAATGTAAATGTCAAAACTCCATGATCCAATTTACAGCTTATTTTTAAATTGTACTATTCATGTTAAAACAATACCCTATGAGGAATTACTTGAAAGAAAGTCTTCTCTTCCTTTTTGAAATGGCTTATTTTCTAACATGGCCATAAGCGACATTATAAATACGTAGATTCATTACAAGAGAGCTGGTTGATAGTGACACTTGGTCTTTTTGATACACATAAATTAGGTATCAGCTGATGAATTTCATTAATTATAGCTACAAAGCACACTTTTTGGAATCTGACTTCAAAATAACCTCAAAATTATTTTTAACAACAGCACATGTTCTATCTGTAAATTTATGCTACTCACTTTTATATATTTAAAACAGAAACCAGCTTTGTGCTTTATAGCAAATATAAATGGGTAATTTGGATAATGAAAATAAATGAATAACAGCAGGACTAATAGAGCTGATCCTATTTGTGATGCCTCATTAACTCTGGACAGGATGCAATTCACTACTCTGGGCCAGGAGCTGATAATGGCACAACGTGGAGCTATTAGTAAAGGAAGGTTGCAATAGGAAATTAACAGAAGGTCTGTTCATTCACTGGGACATCGGTATCCCCTTTTGTATGTATAACTGCCTTAAACCGTGCACTTAAAAAGAGAAAAAGTCAACGGCAAGAAGTAGTTGGTTGCTAGTATTACTATTGCTACAGGCTAGTATTTATCAAGCTTAGAGTAAGAACTTTAAACATTTGATTACTTAATCCTCCTAGTAATCCTACCAGGTAGTTATAAATCTTAGCCTCATTTTGCAGCCGAGGAAGCTGAGGCATAGGAACTTGCTCCAAGTCCCATATCAACTAGCGGTGGAGCCTGAATTCGAAACAGGCAGTCTGACTCCAGATACTTTGCTCCAAACTATTCATAGGATGACCAATGCTGCCCTCTCCATCCTGCCCTCCGCCCCTCCACACCACAACTCTGCCTTATCTCCAACTTCATCTGATCTTGAACAACAACAAGCAAATAGAAATCCCAGTATTTCTTAGTTTGAGAGAAAAGGTGGAGAGAGACACCAACACAGTGACCTGCCAATGAGGATCAGTTTCTAGGGTGGGAGGGAAAGGGAGGAGTGTGGTTTGAAAAGATATATTCACTAAACCTGTTGATTTCATGTATAAATGATAGTGTTGAAACTAAATAAAATCTTGGACCATGGGACATACATAGTCAAAAATGTTGATAAACATTGACATTCTCTGACCTCTAGCCTGCCATTAACGAGCTGTAAGATCCTGGGAAGATCATACCTAGTACCAATATTTCTCTGGCTTGGACTAGATCTCAAAGACAATGTTTTCCAAATGCTGGTCTGTGAAGAACTGTAACAATTTCTGTGTTCTGGAGGCAAAAAACTAAGTAGAGGGTAGTAACTTTCTCATGTTCGAATTAAAGTCCTGTCCTTGATTCTGAAATCAGGTTCTTACTCTGTGCCGGATATTAACATTTCAGTTAAGAAATGATGATGGTGAAATACTTGATTTCAGTTCTCCTTCTCTAATGTTCTTAGCGGAATAAGAAGTTTCTTGCTTTATCTCCCTCTAGAAACTTTTTTGAATTGTTGCAGGGTTATGACATCTCACACAGGGAACCACAACTTTTATGTATTTTTCAAGTTAAAATGTCCAGGGTTTTCTGCATTTCCATAGCACTTCACAGTTGGGTATTTTCATACAAATATCTCACGATAGTCTGCGAGACAGCCTTATTTCCCCCAGATTGAAAAACAGAATTCAGGAAGGCTGGTCAAGATTATGAAAGAAGAGCCAGATTCTAAGTCGTGTCCTTTGACTTTAAATCCTGTCTGCTTCTCAGCCCATAAGTGCTTCATAAATCTGGTCAAACAACAGGATAAGGAGAGCGTTCTATAGAGAACTAATAAATCTCAGTTTCTGGGGCATGGGGACTAAGTCATATCTTTTAAGAGCTCTCCAAGTGATTCTGGTATGTAGCCTAGTTTGGGAACCATTTCCAAACATCAGATGGTTCCTATCTCTAGCCACTCAGCCTCACCAGAGTAGTAGAAGTTTGGGAGTCAGACAGAACTCGGTACCTCTGGGCTGGTGCTGTGACTGAGCCTCAGTTCTTCATCTGTGAAATGAAGATAATGCTGCCTAATACGGAGAGTTTTAAGAGCAGTTAATCTTGGAACAATCTGAGGTTTAGAGGTGTACCCTCTGTGCAGTTGAAAATCCACATACACAACCTTTGACTCTCCAAAAACTTAACTACTTATAGCCTACCGTTGACTGGAAGCCTTACCCATAACATAAACCATTGATTAACAAATATTTCATGTGTTATATGTATGACGGACTGTATTCTTATAATAAAGTAAGCTAGAGAAAAGAAAATGTTAAGGAAATCATAAGGAAAATACATTTTCTGGACTGTACTGCAATTTAGCAATACAGTAAGTTTATGTTACCTGTTTACAAGATGAAATGTCTCCATCAATATTGCTTTATTGATACAAAACACTGTAGGTGGTGTGGGTATTATTAACACTCAACATCCGAAATGCAGAGATCTTGTACAATCTGTGTTTGTGTGTGAGTTTTGATGGGTTTTAACTTTTTATGACAGATTTGTGTGTGTCCTACATTAGTAAATGATAAAACAGACTACCTCTACCTATATTTCATGCATTCATGACATAGCTAAATTTTTCTTAATTTTTTTGAAATTTCTAGGCTACTTGGTTCTTCTGCTGATTTTTTTCAAATTGTTGCAAATTTCCAAATTTTTTCTAATGTAATTTGTTGAAAAAAAATCCATGTGTAAATGGACCCACAAAGTTTGAACCCATGCTGTTCAAGGGTCAATTGTATCAGAAAAAAATAGACATAAAATACCTAAGTATGGTAGTCACTCAAAAATGGAAGCTACTTTATGATTAATATTACTACCATGAATGATTATGCTGCCTAATAGGATGCTCCAATATTACTAAGATTAAGGCATTATTATAAATGGCAATGATTCTAGAATTTTCCTCAAGCAAATCCCCAACAAATAGAGACAAGCCACTCAATCATGACCTTGGAACATTTTCCAGTCTCAGTTTCCTTCTCTATGGATTGCTAAGGTATCTCCTGGTTAGAAAGGGTTAAGACTCCACAGTCATATTCAGTAGTTTAATAGTTGTATTTAATAGTTTAATAGTTGTATTTAATAGCTTAATAGTAAAAGGCCCAGTCTGAGGAAGTGGTTCTTACTCGAGCATTAAACAGGTATTAACAGAAATAATTAGTACTTATGAATGACAACTCTCTGTAGTTACGCTGTCATTTTCTATCAAAGCAAGGCTATGTCCAAAGCTAGATATTGGCTTCTTTATACTTATAATTTATATCTGTCAAGCATCAAAAATATTTGAAACAGCTTGCCAAGAAAGTTATAATAAGGCAGAAAGAAAGCCAGAGAAAGAGCTAAGAATCCCCAACAAATGTTGTAGAAATGAGGGAAAGTAGAGCAGAGAAAATGATTTTTTTTTTCCGGAAAACTAGGAGAAACTGTTCAAGTGAAAAACTGCATTTCTTTTATCATTGAGACTCCTGACAGTTTCAAAAATTATGAAAATATGACTTTTTCTTAATGTTACTCACCAAAGACTGAAAACACAAATACACAGATATAAGCTAAATAAAGGAATTTTTTTCTAAGTAGAAAAGAATTTATGCATTTAAACTCTATGAAGTAGTAGTGAGTGCTTTTCTTACACTGACTGACTCTACTCTTGTCCCTCTAAAAATGTATACCCTGCATTTAAACATTTCTTCTTTATTCCTCTGTCATCTTGCTATCATCTGTCCCTTCCCTCTTTTTTTATAAAACTGAAGTAGGCTCTAATCATGAAAATACAGGTTGTTACGGTAATGGTAGCAAAGATCCAGAATTATATCCATTACAAATTCATACTGAGTTGTAATTTTTGATCCCCTGAGCATGATTAATTTGATTTATTGCTTTCTACCCTCTGCCCTAGTTTTAATCAAAATGAAAACTCCTTCCTGGTTTTAGGCTTAATTTTCTTACTATTTCCTCACTGTCACTGCCCTGACCCAGGCTCATACTTTGCCTCACCTTGGCTGATCTAAGAGCCTCCTTTTGGATGGATTCCTTGGTTTTAGGACGTTGCATTTCAAAGTCCGACCACTGCAGCCATATTAATCTTTTTAAGACAGAGCTCTGACTATGCTTTTTCTCCATCAAAACACTCTCTTGGCCACCCGCTGTTTGCAGAGTCCTGTCCGTCTGCGATTCAAGCATATATGATTTTCTCCCAAACAATCTCTCTATCTTCTTACAGTACACCTTGGGGGTGCCCTGCTCTCTAGCCAAACAGCATGTTAGTGCCTAAAAGCAATCCCAGTTATTTCATCTTCTTTCCCATGCTTTTGCCCCTTTTAGATATTCTTTTCAGATACTCTATAATTTACATTTTCCACCCCCCCAATCTAAAAAGTTAAACTCATAGGAATTGAAGTGAAGGAGGCATCTTATACTTGTAAACCAAACGTCTAGCACTATTACTCCATATTTACTATATATAAAATTCATACTTTCACTGCTGAGATAGGATTCTCTTTCGGTTGCCAACATATATGAGGCCAGCTGGCAGGATTAGTCGAGGAAAGAAAGAGGCCACGTTGAACTCCCATGCCACAGAAATAAATGAAACCTAATTTGCTGACCTGTCTTGTTTATTTTGGTGCATTCATCAGTGTAATACAGTACAAACAGCTTTGGACAAGGTATCAGGAGACCGGGAATTTAGTTCCCTTTCATGACCAATCATATAACTTTCAGAAAATCATGTAATTTTTCCGTTTTTTTTTTTTCTCAATTTACAAAATGGAACTCTGTCTGGTTTTACTCCAGTAGGAAAAACACATAAGAAATTATTATTTTATTTGCCATTCCCTACAACATAGCTTCTTTTCTATATGCATTTGCTTTACAATTCTCTATCATTCCCAAAGCTGTTACGGATTTCATAATTACACACCAGTGAAAATCCCAGAGAAGGAAGCAAGCACCAAATATCAGAAGTAATATTCAAATCTATGGCTTTTTAGGACATCGACTAGATATTCTCTTAGGCTTTTCTATCTCTAAAAGAGTTAAGATTCTATATTCCAATTTGTATCTGAAATTCACATATCTCTTGTATATAAAAAGTCATTCGCAGACATGTATATATCACCTTGATCCTTCAACTTGGGAAGTGCTTGGACATGCCACAATTTCCCTATCTCATGATGTTAGATTTTATGAAGGTTTAGAATGTCTGTCCCCCCTCTTATATACAGAAAATCATTCAGGACACCTCACATTTCCTGTAGTAATTAACATTACAGTTATTCCTTTTATATGTAAATATAGGTTTAGGTTTTTTTTTTTTTTAAAGATTTTATTTATTTATTTGACAGAGATCACAAGTAGGGAATAGAGGCAGGCAGAGAGAGAGAGGAGGAAGCAGGCTCCCTGCCAAGCAGACAGCCCGATGCGGGGCTCGATCCTAGGACCTTGGGATCATGACTTGAGCCGAAGGCAGAGGCTTTAACCCACTGAGCCACCCAGGCGCCCCTAGGTTTAGGTTTTAAACAAACATGTGAATTTGAAAAGACAAATTACTGAAACACATTTTATGCTTATTCTTATATTGCTAGCTGAGATATTAGGGATTCTGAAGAGAGAAAAATTTCAACGAATATTGTCTTGGGAGAACCAAGATTCTCAAAATGTCTACTTAGTGAAATAAAAGTATATGGTCACGTATAGTACACAGGAAATTATGGCAACTTCCTGTTCTAAAAACTAGGTTGGTCATCCTAACCCAAAGTTGACTTTCATTTAAAGATGGCAAATACGTCCCAAACATACTAACTACTAACTTTCTCTCTTCTTACTAACTCCCCACCCAACTGATAAATTGATACCAGAAATCAGACCTCTTTATTTTTCCTATTTTAAAGACTCGCCTGGATGAAATTTGACCTAGCTCACACTTCCATGCCTTTCAGGAGTTTGCCTGAACTTTCAACAAAATTACAGTTATAATAATGAAGAAATAAATTTGCCCGGAGTTCACGTGGAAACTTCAGAGCTAATCTTACCCAAGTAATTCTGAAGCTCTAAGTAAATGAAAATCGATACCTCCAAATACACACACACACACACACACACACACACACACACACACACACACACAAGCATGCACGCATGCCACACATGCACATACAAATACATTTCAGGGACAACCAAGGTAGAGGCAATTTCAGAGTCTAATACAAAACTGACACACACAGTCAAGAACTTTCAGCCTTTCATATTCAGCAGAGACTCAAAGAAAGTAAAAACAATTCCAGCCCTCTTTTCCTTAACATAAACTACAACATTTGTAGTTGCAACTGAAATTAAACCTCAATTTTCAAATCTGTCATCCTTCATAAACTCTAGAAAAAGGGACACTGAATGATTGAGATAGCAGGACTATACGAAAGCTATTTACACAGAGGCACTAAAATCTTCTGGAAAAATGGAATGGAAAGAAACCAGCACTTACTTGGCACAAACCACTGATGCACATATCCAAAGACTCTGTGTAGCAACGGGTGCCATCTAAGACTTTAGGTGCAAGTTCAACAACCAGGGTTGTTCCTTTGGCTTGGCATTTGAGTGAACATGGGTTGTCGGGGTCATTAGACACAGGAAGCCATTCATAAAACTGCCCATGGTGCTTGACATCATTGTGAGCAGAGCATTGCTGAGCCCGGAAGTCACCCGCTTCTGGTGGGCAGTCCTGGAGAAGAGAGGTGGGAGGGACACACAGGTGAAAAGGGCAGCCCAAACAAAGAACTGGGGCAGCCATGTGGTCTGTCAAAGTCTTAGAAAACACCACAAATGTCCTGGTGTTAGAGATGGACACTTCTATATCATGAGAGGTCATAGGATTCTTTGGCTTTGAACAATGTAGAGCTTTGAGAAAGTAATCACCTGGAAATATATTTTTGGATTAAAGCTAAATGGAAAAGTCATCAACTTGAGATCGATCTGATTGATACTAATTTCATTGGTAAAGTCGTCACCCTGGAATCTATTTTCTGAAATATGTTGATTGGTCCATGGATCCCTCCCCAATGAAATACCATTTTGATTTCCTTGTAACTTCAGTAGACCTTACTGAAGTCAGAGGGTTAGTCGAAAAACATGTCTGCTGCTTTCAGTTCTAATAACGAAAGCTATGACAATACTATAACAGCTCACAGCACAAAGCTGTGATAGTTTCCTTCAAACATTTTTTTGTGTAATTATGAGTTTTTCTAAAACTTAGGCTGCACAGTATTAGAATTAAACACGGGGAGCAAAAAAGAGAAAAGAGCATTTATATCAGAATTTCCTTAGCATAAGGCAACACAGCAGAGTGCAAAGGTTTGGACTTCTCAGATGGGAGCAAAGCTATGATATAGTGGGTCTCTCTGAGACTAGGTTTCCTTTTGTTTAAACAGAGGCAATAATACTACTTAGCCCTCAAGGTCACTATGAGAATTTCATGGGCTTATGTCAGCCAAATACTGGCATAAGGAAGAAAGTACATGGTAGCTATTACTATGATTATTCAATGAAGCCACTGAAGAGAAAAAGCTGGAGAATTATGAGATTCTCTGAATTTGAATTTTAAATCACATTGGCAGAGACCAGTGGAAAATAAGAATGCTTTAAATGTATATCTTACAAAGGGCATTTTAAAATTAAAACTATAACTCAGGATGGCTATTATCTAAAACCTGATACATTTTAGTGAAAGCAAATGATACTCAACTTTAAAAAGGCAAGAATCACCCATTCTTCAGAAAGCCTTTTGGATATATTTATTTCATTCTCCATGTGTTCAGATTAGAATTTAATATGGAAGATTATAGAATATCCATTTGTTGGGGAGCCTGGGTGGCTCAATTAAGCATCTGGCTTTGGCTCAGGTCATGATCCCAGGTTCCCGGGATGGAGTCCCACTTTGGGCTTCCTGCTCAGCGGGGAGTCTGCTTCTCTATCCTCCTCTGTCCCTACACCCCAGTCATGCTTTCTCTATCTTTCTCACTCTCAGATAAATAAAATCTAAAAAAAAAAAAAAAGACTATCCATTTGTTGAAAGGCTTTTACTATAATTTTTAAAAAACCTCAAATAGGGGTTTGCATGTGGCCTTTAGCAGATCTTGGTTACCACATCATCATTTTTAAGGGTTCTTCTTATACAAGGTTTCTTTCTCTGAAAATCTCTTCAAAGAAGCACGGTGAGAATAGCATTACTCTATATTATAAAAGGGAATTCCTGACTCTTTTTTCAAACTTTAGTGGTAATACCAAGTTGCATGTAAGGTTTTAATATTTGGGGCAGCATACCTCCACATCACTCGGCATCAGGGAAATACAAATCAAAACCATAATAAGATATCTTCTCCCACCAGTCAGAATGGATAAAATTAACAAGTCAGGAAATGACAGGTGCTGGCGAGGATGCGGAGAAAGGGGAACCCTCCTACACTGTTGGTGGGAACATTATATGTTTATAAAAAAAATAAGAAATAAATAAAAAATTGAATTGGCTGAAAAAAATATTTGGGGCAGCATAAATTCTTTCTAGGCAACATGGTAGATAAACACACACTTATTTAAGATGAACACAAAATAGTTTAAAATGCAATAAAAATCTCAAAGGTATTTTACTGATATTATAATACATGTTCTTGGAGTGAATAAAACATATATTAAAGGGAAAAAAATTACATAACATAGGTATAGACACATAGGTACCCAATGAGGCTTAAGTGATTTCAAGTATTGTCTGAAAAAAGTATAATTAAAATTCATTACTTATTAATTTTGTAAATGATAGGCTACAACTTAAAAATTTTTTTAAAAATCTATCAGCTAATAAGCATGCTGTATTTTGTCTTTTGTGATATTTAGTCTTTCCTCATGAGAACTAAAACAAAAACTACACCCTACAAAACTATGCCATGAATCACACAACAGGTAAGTTGTACGATGGTAACACAAACTGTCTGAACTTCCGTATTTTAATGCAGGCTCCTTTCAGACCATGTATTCCAAAATAAAAGCAAAAACAGATTTTAACAGTCACTCTTCATGGGTTCATGTTAAAAACAAGACCACAACTTGTTTACAACTAGTTTCCTACTAGTCTCTGCTTAGCCCTCATTCACTAGCTTCTGTCCTGAGATAACCCTATGACTGAACATTGCCTTCCAATCTACACATCCTCTTCCTAAACTTCCCCCATCTGAGACACAACAGAGACTGTTAATAAAAGCTGCTATCTATGATCAACAAATTTCCTTGGTGGCCACTGCATGTGAGCTCCCACAGCATAACTGATAGCCTAGTTAATAATGTTTATTATATTTTATTTTATTTTACTTTTTTTTAGAGAGAGGGTGCATATGAGTTGGGGGGGCAGAGGGAGATGGAGAGGGAGAGAGAATTTCAAGCAGACGCCCCACTGAGTATGGAACCTGAGAGGGGACTTGATCTCATGACCCTGAGATCATGACCTGAGCTGAATACAAGAGTTGGACACTCAACTGACTGAGCCACTTGGTGCCCCTCTGTCAATGATGTTTAAATTAAGTGTTTTCAGTTGCATAATATCTGCCATCTCAAGAATCACACGATTTCTCAGTTGCACAAAAGAAATGTTGAAGTGGTTTCTTCAGTTGGTTAAGCGGCTGCCTTCGGATCAGGTCATGATCCTAGCGTCCTGAGATCGAGTCCCATATCGGGCTCCTTGCTTGGCAGGGAGCCTGCTTCTCCCTCTGCCTCTGCCTACCTCTCCGCCTACTTGTGATCTTTCTCTCTCTGTCTCTCTCTCTCTGACAAATAAATAAATAAAATCTTAAAAAAAAAAAAAAAGAAATGTTGAAGTGGACTAAAGAAAGAACGCTGGGGAAATTGTTTAGAATGGTCACAAACCCCTCTCATAATTAATCTTTACCTCTTTTTTCTAGAAATGAAAGTGAATCAGTGTTAAGGGAATTACAGGGTCAGGCTGAATCATCTCTGCATTAAAGTAATGAGGGTAATATATAATTAAGAGACCTCTTAGTATGAACTAGAGATAATTTTCTGCATTTATCCAATTCCGAGAAGAGTGTCAGTTATGTTTTTAAATTGATGTTACATCATCTTAGTATGGACAGAAAACTGCCTAGTCTCTTCAAGTCCCTTCTATTCAACCAAATGTGTTGAGTCTTGCCATCTTTACTAAAATAAAGAAGACTCAAAGGCATTCAAAAGTAAAATAAGCAAAAAGTTATAGTATTAACACTTGTAGGTTTTCTTTTTCTGTGATGAAAACAGTAAACAGAGAATTGAGGAGCTGACTGTTGGTCCTGTTCTCAACTCACCTGTATCTAATCGGTGCAAGAGTATCTGTTACAGGTTTTGTGAACTTTCTCAAGTGGAGAAATGTCTCTGAGAATAATAATGCTTGGGAATTCCTTAACCCACTTTTATCATTACTGACTTTTCTTCCACCCATATTTTTGTAGGGGTGGGAAAATATATTTTGCTAAATTGAGAATGTACTTAAAACCTGGCGTTGAGAGTTGGAAACTGAACTTGAACCTTTTTAATGTTTTAGTTTATTTGCACTTGGCAAAATGCAACTTCCTGTTTTAAGAAAAAGGACTTAAGAGGACTTATAAAACAGGTTCAGAAAGCTTCTTGGACATCAAATAGCTCTTACAAAATAACATTTTGATGATTTAAGTGTAAATGAATCAGAAACATATGAATCAAATTTCCCTTGAAATACACATGTTTAAAAATTAAGGGAAAAGGATTTGGCAAAAGCTTCTTGGTTGAACCCAAAACATCTCAAGCATAGTTCTTGAGTTGAACCCCTGATACAGCTGGGATCACCCAGCTGCAGGAGTGGAAACTCAAGCAGAGTCATCATAGCTTCTTGTCCCACCAGTATGATCATAATAATTGCAACAGAACAGCTCTCATTTGTATAGAGATTCTCCCTGTACCAAGTTTTTAGCTTTTAATTATAATTTGGTTCATGAGACTACTGTTTTTCCTAATCCCCCCAGAAATCAGATTTAGAAACTGATGCCCTAACAGTTTTGAAAAAAATATTTACTGTCTTATCCTGGGCATCACCTTTGAAATATTAGCTTCTGGAGAGATGCTTTATGATACCATGTCATCAGCTCTGCCCATGAGATGTGGTTTTCCTTAGGTTATACTGAATTTAGAAGGTACTGGATATGAACACTGTGATTTTGGGTCTCATAAAATCTTAGTAGTAAGAATCATGAGTTTTCAGTGGGGATAATGAAAGAAGAAAACAAGTGAACTATTTATATACTAATGCACTGAACTTGGCTCCTAGGTAGTAATGATGAAAACAATTAAGATTATTGAAAAGTCTAGTGGCTATTTGAACCAGACATAGCCTCCAACAGGAATATGGCAAAAAACGTGGTGTGGGAAAGATGCCCTGGATTAAATGTCCCCAACTTTCAGCCTCTCTTATGTCTCTAGAAATACCATCAAGTGGAGATGGGGCGAGAAAGAGCAATCTAACACTTTCCCTGGTCTTCTGTCTATTTCCAACTAATTGTAATATGCCTGTGGATTGACAAGTCTATATCAGGATACTGACTCAGGACTTCCTCACTCTGAAAAAAAATGCATTTTGTTTAAAATAGTCAGAGGATCCCATGAATTACTGTATTTAGCCATTAATACAATATCACAGTTTTTCTCTCCAATTTTTAAATACTCAATGTGAACGGCAAAAGAATTTTTTTCTTTAAAAGGACAGAAATGAAAATCTGACCTTTTATTTGCTCCCGTTATAATTCATAAAATCCGTGGAGTGGTGCCATATATGAATCCAATTCAAAACACTTTCTGGTTAATCAGCTAGCCAGTGGGAAAGATAAGATGGGTCCCAGATGTCCCCTGATGATGATAGGTGGATCAGATTACATTGTGGGATAAAAGAGAGTTAGGCTTTCCAGAGTTTACCCACTGGGTGGAATATAAAAGATGATCTCTCAGCAGCTAAGGTGGGAGCATCCGAAAGGCCTTTAAGATGGTTTTTGAAAAAATAGTACAGAAAATAGATTCGGGGTCAGGAGAAACACTACTTTTTCTTTATTTTCTCTCTTTTTTAGGAAGACATTTTCTTTCCAGAGGGACATGTCTCTGCTTTACCTCTGTCATTCGATGGTTGGCCTTTTCTGGTAATTTTTGCTGTTTCACTTAATGTATTATAGGAGTGTCATATTCTGATTCCATGGTTTTATTTACAGAGTCACTATTAATAACTGATAATAATCAAGAAAACACAGAAAGTGTATTTAGGTGGCCACATGAACTGTAGCCATGGAAGAAATCTATGCTTCCCACTCTACTTCCCTATCTTGCAACTGTTCTTCTGAATTTTTTATCACCCCGTCATCCTGTCCTAACCACTCGTTCCTCATAAACGTTACCAGGCAGGAAACCAGAGCTGCTTAGTAAGGCATTGGCTCTATTTGCTAGCAATTTGGGATTGCTACTTCATGATATAAACATATAGAGAAATTGATCAGCTACTTGATGGCTTTAGAAAAACTTATTAGTTCTCAGTTTTATCCTAGAAACATTGGGAATCCTCGATGCACTGATGGTAAAATAGGAAGAGATTATAAGTTTCCTTCACAATAAATGGATGGAGGATCTGGAAAAATATACGCCTAAAGCTTACAAATGTCTTAGCACACTTAAGTAGATGGCAGGCTGCCCCATTTATTTATTTTTGTCTCCATTACTTGGCTCTCTGCTTCTTTTATTCAGAGTTAGGGTGATCATGGTATTTTCCCTGCCAGGTAAGTATGGAGAGAGTCCAAACATCCATTGACTGATGAATGGATAAAGAAGATTTGGTATACAGACAGACAGACACACACACACAGGAATATTATTCAGCCATTAAAAAGAATGACACCTTGCCATTTGCCATGATGTGGATGGAGCTAGAGAGTATTACGCTAAGTGAAGTCAGTCAGTCAGAGGAAGACAAATACCATATGACCTCACTCATATGTGGAATTTAAGAAGGAAAACAGACGACCATATAGGAAGGGGGAAAAGAAAAAAAGGAGAGAGGGAAACAAGCCACAAGCCATAAGGGACTCTTGATGATGGAGAACAAACCGAGGGTTGGTGGAGGAAGGTTGGTGGGGGATGGGCTAGAAGGATGATCGGGATTAAAGAGGGCTACTGTGATGAGCACTGGGTATTATAGGTAAGTGATGAATCACTGAATTCTACTTCAGAAACCAATCTTGTACTGTGAGTTAACTCACAAGATTTAAATAAAATAAAATATAAAAAATAAAATTATAAAGATAATATTTTTAAAAAAGTTAAGGTGAAACCACTAAACAGCAAATATCCACTGATACAACCCACATAATATGGTATTTAATTCTCAGAAACAGAACCAATGTTTCAATTTCTATTTCCATCTCAGACTCCTCTCCTGAATTTCAGACTTTGATATACAAGGGCTTCCTCACCATCTGGATGTCTAAAACATCACCAGCTCACCGTGTCCAAACCTGAACCCCTGATCCTTTTCCTCTCCCCGGATCTGTTCCCTCCCCAGATCCTTCCCAGTCACAGTCAACTCCATTCTTTTCAGGCAGTGGTTCTCAAGCTTGAGGGTGTATCAGAGACACCTGGAGGGCTTGTGAAAAATACAAGGTTGCTGGGGCCCTACCCTCCAGAGTTTTTGATTCAGTAGATCTGGGGTGAGGTCCAAGAATATGCATTTCTACAAGTTCCCTGATGATTCTAATGCCGCTAGTTTGGTGACCACACTTTATGAACCACTGCCTTAGAGTCATCCTTGACTCCCCTATCTGATCCATTGGGAAAGATTGGTTTTTTAGACCAAGTATGTAGACTCTCACCACAACCTAGTCTGAGCCACCATTATGTCACCTGCATTATTGCCATAGTCTCCTAACTGATGGTCTGTTTTCTGCCCTGCTCTCCTAGAGACTTTTGTCAGTGTAGCAGCCAGAATGAGCTTATTAAAGCACAGAGCAAATTGTATAAACTTTCTGCTACAACTCTGCGATTCACTCAGATAAAAGCCAAATCTTCATCTCAGCTGGAGGTAAAGATCTGGCCCCATTACCTCCTACTGTCATCATTTTTCACTTGGTTCCAGCCACATTGGATTCCCAGCTCTTTCTTGAACACTACAGGAATGCTTTTACCTTAGGACACAAGTTTTATCTATTCTCTCTGCCTGGAATTTTCTTTGCTCAGATTCCAATTGGCTAATTACCTCATCTCCATCAAGTTTTTGCTCAAATATCACCTTCTCAAATAGACCTATCCTGAGTAATCTCCGTAAAATTGCAACATCCATTCCCATTACTGATTCCTACTTATCCTCTCAACTTTTCCTTTTTCCCCATCACACTTAATCACTTTCAAGTATACCATATAATTTACTCCTTTATCATGCTCATTTTTAATTGTATCTCTCCTTCTGCGGAAGCATAAGCTCCAGAAGGACAGGAATTTTTGGCTGGGTTGCTTTCATAGAATAGTACTCAAGTGTTTGTTAAAAGAATGAGTGACTAACAAATGAACTAAATGAAACAGAGGTGCTATTTTTCATTGCAGAAACTCCAACTCTATTTTCTCAAATCTTGCAGGAAATCTAAATCTTGATAGCTTTCTCGTTGCTAGGACATCTAAATACCCTTTCTTTAAAATACAAATATACAAGAATACTTGCGCATTTCAGACACTAGGAAAAGTGAGTTGGGATTCTTGCCTGCTTTCTGAACAGGCAGATTGATATTTCCTCCTTCACATCAACAAATTTAACAGGGTAATATTAAGAATCATAAAATGTGCTGAAATTATTTATTATTCAATAAATAGCCAGACATTTGTAAATTTTATATAACACTCCATGTTATATGCATGCACTATAAAGGGCTAATGTTAAGGTATCAAGCTTTATCCCCCAAATTCTGGCCACCTGCTTATAGTAACATCAACATCATCATCAAAATCATTTATTTGTAAAAGACTGTTAGCTGCTACATAAAATGAAATTAAACAGACATCCCTGCCCTGTCTAGACAGTCTGTATAGAGACAATTCTATTATATTTCAAGAACATAATATTTAAGTCTCTAACACATCATTGTGAGTGCAAAGAAGAGAAAATGGGTTCCATTCTGGAGGGTGGTGCTATAGGAGGTAGAGGCCATTCTTGGCTCATTCTTCCTCCTTTTTGAAAATGCCAACAGACTTTCTTGAGACACGACATTTTCCTATACAAGACCTATTTAAAAGCCCTTGTTTTTGTTCTCTTTTTTTCCTGATGTAAAAGATGTGCCGATTTTCTTTATTCCTCTTCCAAACTGTCAATACATTTGGCATCTTTAAGGGAAATAAGTCCCCACAAAAACTAATCATTAACCATTTTAATGCCTTACTCTGGATCAGGTTTAGGCTCAATCAAAGAACATCTTTACAGATTTGGGACCCTGTAAAATAGTATGGAACTCTCTAATTTATTCAAACTTCGGCTGTGCCCTACTCTGTGCCTCCTAAGTGAACACTGGTTACGGGTGTACTGAACAGCTATAAACCACTCCAGTGTGTCATTCAGGTCCAGATATAAGAGATTCAAAAATGTATGATATAATAAATCATTAACCACACCCTACTTACTCGATTAGAGCTTGTTATCTGGAAACAAATGCTTTGCCTGGCTAGTTTTTAATGACTCCAGGCATCTGAGAGCTGATCTAAGCAAAAACATTTAAAACATTTAGTTTTAGAAGTTCATTTTTTTCCCCTTTGGGTAGCTTTTATTTCAGTACTTTTATTTTTTCTCCTTTGAACAATGCAGACTCTTGGAATCCAATTCCCCAGAGGTATTTGTAAGACTGGTTGTAGTTTGTCATGTTAGACTCTTAAAATCTCTCAATTTTGAAAATATTCATTCCTTGAGGCCTTTTATTATTTTTAGTCCCTTTCTTTGAATTAGCTCCAATTTAGCAGTATCTTTTCTTAAATCAGCATTTCTCCCTTTTTACGATTTTTTTATAGTTTTAAAATAAACGTTTTCCCCTCCCCTTCCAAATTAGCATATTGGAAGCAGTCATTTGTAATCTTTTTTGGGACATGGCATACAATTTCATTTTATAAGCACACAATTACATAGGGTTTTTTTTTTTTTTTTTGGTTGTTGTTGTTTTCAAATTGCATTTACCAAAATATTTGTGGCAGAGAGTCAGATTAGAGGAAAGACTTTACAAGGGGAATATTTTAGCCGATAAATACTTAAACTGTCGTGACTGCATAACAATTTCACTATGTTTCTATTTATTGGGAAAGGGTACTATAGCTTGGCATATTACAAAGGAACAAATATGAAGACTGAAATTGTCTTCCAGAACATGCGGGATTTGTACCAGCCTCTTGAAAGAAAAATGGAAAAGGACACTGTCTAGAGCAATTCAGGATAAATACCATGTTAGAAAATTGAGAGGAACCCCCCACATTCTTGCCTCACTTTCTCTCCACTACTGTCTAGCACAAACCCCCTGATGTGGCCTGCAAGCTTCACTTCATTTTGGCTGCCACTGAATCCTGAGAGCTTGTCTGTTTTCCTGGCACTCTGTATCTAATCAAAGATCCTTTTTGGAGGCAGGTGATACAGTACTGTGAATGGCTTGAAATAACCTCTGGGCACTCTTTGGGTAAGGACCTAGAAGTTGTTTGCTATCTTTTCCCAGTTCCCTTTCTAAATTTCCTTCCTTTTCCCCTTTCTTTTACTCCTAGGGGCTTAGGACCTACATGCATCACTAATCATATCTCTGCCTTCTCTCTTTTGACCTCGCCCAGGAGGATGAGTCCATCCCTGCTCCTTTAATGCTTCTCTCGCCAGCTTCTAGTTACAGCCATTGATTGGACCGTTGGGTGCCATTTTCAGAACACAGTGAAAGGAGTCAGCTCTTAAATGAAAGGGAAAGGTCTATCTCTGCCTGGGGTCTCAAGACTTACCCTGGTTGAAAGGTGGCTGGTACTGTCCTATGGTAGATTTGTGGGCTAATGGAACATAAATGGGTTAAGGTAAGTTTAAATCCATATGGGCACATGGTAAGTACTCAACAAATGTTTGCTATTACTATTATTCCCATACCACAGAGGTATTGGACTACACAGCTTTAGGAGGACATCAAAGGGACCTCAGACTAGGTTTTTTTTCATCCAGGTTTGCCTTCCCCATTGCCTTGCTGTCTCGAGAACTACTTTATTTAGTTGTTTAAACATCATTTTAATTAAAGTGACTTATCTGAGTGCCTTAACATATGAATCTAATCAAACAATATCACGTGCCAAATGTACTGGGTTATAAGTTTAATGGATGACAACACACAGCTTTGTTCCTATGTGCTCATACTTCTTAGTTTGTTGATCTTGGACCACGGACGTATTTTAAGAAACCAAAAAGGAATTAGAGAAATATATTTTCTGACCCCTAAAACCCAGTGTTTTCAGGTTGTCCTTTGAAACTTAAAGTGTGGCCTCTGAGCTCCAGACTCATCCTAAAGAGCTCATTGCTCCAAAGTTGATTCTCTTGTCCTCTGCCTGTAAACCTTCCATTTCCTTCAGTGGGCAGCAGGAGGCAAAAGTAAAGAGGGATGCAGATGGATTCAACTTATCTAGAGTCAGCTTTGGATGAATAATAATGCTTTCTACTTAATCACTGCCAATAACTGTTAATTACATATGCTCAAAAAACAGAGACACTTGCCAAAGACCAGGCTATGGGGAATAGTTGGATATACCCCCTGACTTTGTGATGCTCACCATTCGAAGGAGGAGGGTAGGTATGGAGGCCATATATCAAGTTACAGGATTATAGGGAGAGTGGCAGAAAATTTGAAATTAGAAGATAACTTCTGGATAGAGATTATTTCTCTTCATATTTTGTTTCCCTTTAAGCCTGAATCCAGACAAGGTGACAAAGGAAAGAGCCATGCTACACACTGTCAGTGTTCCTTAGAACTCTTTCAACCTGTTTTTCCTGTTCAGTGTAGTGTGGCAGTGTGACAAATACCTCAGCATGTTTCTGCGGGAGCTGACCCCGCTTTTCTGTTCTAGAGGCTCAGTTCTCCAGACTTCTCTCCAACCTCCCCACACTTTACATTGGAATACTTGTCATTCCCTCAATGCCGAGTTCCTCTGACTGATTTTATCCAATATGGCCTCCATTCACCCAGCTGACTCCTTAAAGCTTAGGTATCACTTACTGGTCATCTTCTCGGACAGCTTCCTATCCTCTGCCTGTGCCAGGCAACTCCCTCTGAGATGCCGTAGCACCCTGTAACTACTTTCATCCTTGGACTAATCAACCTGTATTTTATTCTTGGTTTACTTAGGGCCTATGGTAAGCCTGAAACAAACTTTATGCCAGATAAGTATCTGTTACTTAATCCAATCAAGGACTGGATGTAGGGACTTCTAGATGTAACAAAATGTAGGACTAGATACTTTGAGGAAGCTTCCTACTACAGAACACCTAAAAACAATATAATTCATAAAAATAAAATAAAAGAAATGTTAAAGCTGAGTTGGCAAGGAGTTTTTCTCAGAGACAAAAGGAATGAGAAAGCATGAATTCAGAGAGCAAATTGATGGATATCCTAAAGGGATCTGCTGGTTTCCTGGTGGTTTAGAGATTTCCATTTTCATAGCCTCTAAGAGCAGGGTACAAGGGATAATGTTTATGGACTGTAAGCTGTGGAAGAGGATCAAGATCCCCCACCTAATGCCTAGACCTTAAGGCAAAACCCTCAGAGAGGACTAGGAAAAGGGGAGAAAAAAACCCACTTCGTTTCTGCAAAAGGCCAAAATATGGAGATAGTAAGGAGATTAGTGGTTTCTGGGTTATGAAGAAGAGAGTGATAGATAGACCACAGGGATTTTTACTGCATTGTAACTTTTCTGTATGATACTACAATTGTGGATGTATGAAATTATCCATTTGTCCAAATCCATTGAATATACAATAACGAGAATGAGCCATAATGTAAGCTATGGACTTTGGGTGATTATATGTCAGTGTAGGTCAATTGGTTGTAATAAAGGTTAAATAAATAAATAAATAAATAAACAAACAAACAAACAAATAATGCATCCCCACTCCAGTGGGGGATGTTGCTAGTCAGGAAGACTCTGCTTATGGTAGGCATAGGCACATGGGAAATCTTTCTGCCTAATTTTGCTGTGAACCTCTGTGAACAACAGAGTTTATTATTTTTTTAATATTTTATTTATTTATCTGACAGAGAGGGAGAGAGATCATAAGTAGGCAGAGAGGCAGGAAGGGGGGGGGAAGCAGGCTCCCTGCTGAGCAGAGACCCCCCCCACCCCCCCCCGGACACGGGACTCAATCCCAGGACCCTGAGATCATGACCTTAGCTGAAGGCAGAGGCTTAACCCATTGAGCCACCCAGGTGCCCCAACAACAGAGTTTATTAAAAAACAAACAAACAAACAAAAACAACAACAACAAAAATGGGATGACACCAGCAAAACAAAAGCACTCAGCTTCACAGAGAAAAACAAGGAAACTTGCCAGTGAGGAATGGGGCAAAAGTCTCCTTCAGAATTCCTAATAACAGGACTCAAGAGAATTTGGGATACAATTCACAAAGTGAACAGTGAAGAACTTTGTATAAAGTGGACTTGATTTGTGCTGATCACTACCCCATCCCAACATCATCTCCTTCAAAAGCAGATGTAGTTCTCCCAGAAAGTACACACACTAACCTAGGTTACAAGGAAAGTGGTCTTAAATTTCAACAATCATGAAAGTGCATAGAAATATCACAAAACATATGAGGAAAAAAATGTGATATGAAAAGGAGACAGTAGAAATAAGGAAACACAAAAAATTCATGTAGGAAAATTATCAGACACAGAATACAAAATAAAATTTAATATGCTAAAGGAGATTTCTTAAAAAATGTTAAAATGGAAGGTAGGCAAATGAAATATACAGAAAGGCTTAGAAACTTAATAGATGGAGAGAATATCATGAGAGACTCTTGACTCTAGGAAACAAATGAGGGTCGAGAAAGTCGAGGTGGGTAGGGGGTATGGGGTGATGGGCATTAAGGGGGGCATTAGGCAGTAAGGAAGAACATTGTTAAATGGAAAGAAGAGTTAAAAAAAAAAGGAGAGAAGAGTTGAAATTACAGAAGACACACAGTACAGAGAGGCAAAGATATAGAAAGCATGAGAAAATTATTTTCCAAGAATTTTCTTGGAAAAATAATTAAAAATACAAATCCTGCACCAGAAAGTCCAATGAAAATCAAACAGCATAAACAAATGATCTGTTCTATACAGATCATAGCTAACTGCAGAATACCGGTAATAAAGTTAAAATCATAAAAGAAGTAACAGAAAAGACAAAGGAAAAACAATTAGAATGACAACTGGCTTCTCAACAGCAAATATGGGAAATAGAAGTCAATGAACACATCTTTAAAGTGTTAAGAGAGATAATTATTTTCACAGCAAAATTAATATTTAAGAGAACTAAATACAGATACTTTACACAAAAAAGAAAACCAAGAGCACTTATTTCCATTGAACCCTCACTGAAAAAACTTCTAAAGGATGTACTCCAGACAGAAAAAAATGAGCCTTGAATATCTAGGATTTAAGAAAGAATAGAGATCAAAGAAAATGGACTATTTCAAGTATAGCTAAATAAACATTGACTATAGGGAGTAATCTGTGGGGCTAATAAAGATGAGCTGACTGTATAAAGCACTGACTACACAAAACATCTAATCTGTGGGGTTAATAAAAATGGCGCCCAAACACTTGACAACAAAGGCATATAAGTTTCCAGGAGGGTAATTAGAGTTAAAATGTTTTCAAAGACTTGAATTGTTTGATAGGCAGGTACAGATACTACTTAACTTTAGCTTTTCAGTATGCATATTGAGATTTAGAATAACCACTAAAAGAATAGCAAATGATGTATAACTTTAAAACCAATAGAAGGAAAAGTGTAATAAAAAAGTCTTAATAGTTCAAAGAAGGCAAAAAAGGAAAAAAGAAATGTTGAGGTAGGAACTAGAGATGCCAAAATCCGCTGGTAGACACAATTCCGATTTTATCATTAATCATAGTAAATGCTAACAGAGCAAAGAAAGCAAAGATGTCCAGATTACAATTAAAAAAAAAAAAAGTTACACAAGAGACTCAAACGTAAAGATAGAGATACATTGAAAGCAGAAGAATGAAAATGATATATAAGATAAATCTCACATAATGAAATGTAGACTAGCTATAATAATATCAGACAAAACAGATTTTGAGGCAAAAAGCACTACTACACATAACACTATGATCACTACATTATGAATAAAGGTAAAATTCCCCAGGAAGATACAACCTTTTAAGAATGCATATCCATTAATAGGACATGTTTGAAAGAATTCAAACAGATCACAAAGTGAAATTGGCAAATTAACCAACAAAGTAGAATATTTCAAAAATCCTTCTCTCCGGCAGGTTAAAAAAATCATTGAAGTAAGAGATTTGAAAAGCACATTTAAAATGTTTGTTATACTCATATATAGAAGCTTATGCCTCTAGATCAGGGATTGCATGCTTGCTCCAACAACACATGGATATTAGGTCATAAAGAAAATCTTAACAAACTTCAAAGAAATTGAGTTAGAAAAATCACTTTTAACAAAATTACAATATAACTGTTAGAGACCAATAAAGATAATTTGAAAACTGCCATATATTTGGGAGTTAATAGACTAGTAAATAACTTTCAAATTTCCATTAGTTTTGCTTCAAATTATAAATACCTAGAACTGAATAATGAAATTCTCTTTATTGCACTATGGGAATCAACCAAAACAGTATTTGGTTGATCATTTATATGGGGAAACAAGATAGTCTAAAACTTAATACACTGAACATCAAACCTAAGGAATTAGGGAAAGCACAATAAAAAAATCCAAAGAAAGCAGATGAAATATAAATAATACAAATGCAAATAATACAAAGATCAATGAAACAGAAAATATAGAAACCATAGACTCAAGAAAGCTGAAGTTTAGCCACTTAAAAAGACTAATAAAGTAGATGAATTTCTGAAAATGTTATTAAATGGTAAGATGAAAAAAACAAATTCCAAACACGATTAATGGACACAAAAAGAATACAGATACAAAAGATAGTAACAGAAAAGTATGACCAGCTTCATGCCCATAACATATGAAAATTTAGTCTTAGGCAAAATCTGTTCAAAAGGAAAAAAATACTCCAGAAGAAACAGAAATAACGAAAATAAAAATAAACATTTACGTAGCATTTACTATGAATTTAGTGCTGTCCTACGTGGGTTACCTATATCAACTCACTTAGTCCTCATGACACAACTACGTGTCCTATTTCACAGCTGGGACAACTGAGGCACGATGAGGTTAAATGACTTTTATACAGTTAGTAACTCAACATTGAGACTGAACAGGGAGAGTATGGCCCCAAATTTCATTCTTTTTACTACCATGCTCAACTTCATATAGCCTTTAAAGAAATTCAATCAGTAATTAAAAATCTTCCCACAAAGAAAAAAATCTTGCTCATGATTTTACAAGCAAAGTCTATGAGACATGAAAGGATCAGAAAATCACAATCTAAAATAAATTCCTCCAAAGCGAGAAAAAGAAGGAACGCTTCCCAATTCATTTTATCAAAACCAGGAAGGGTTGTATATGAAAGAAAATTACTCATAAACATACATGCAAAAGATCTGAACAAAACATTACGAAACCCAAACCAGACATATACAAAAAGTGTAATATATGTGACCAAGTTGGGTATATTCCAGGAATACACCCACAAGATTAAACAATTTAAAGTCATATAATACCAGGCATTGGCAAGGAAATGGGATCAAGAGAATATATATAAAATCATGTGGGGCTGAGAATAGAAACAATCACTGAAAAAAACTGGAATTGCTTTGTTAAGTTTGAGAAGCCACTATCTTGTTTTGTATTTTCTATTTACTCTGGCTTTTCTTTGCTATTTTTTTCTTTCTTCCCGAACTTCTATTAAGTTGGTAAGATTCTCTTTGTTTTCAAGTATTTCTTCTGCTAGTTTGGAAATTATAGATTGCATTTCCATTCTTTAAATGGGTACTTTAAAATTTTTGATAACCAACTTGAATTTTGTAAAAATCTCACTGTATTTGGTGTTTCTATCCTCTTCTCAAATATGCAAAGATCTTAATATCTACTAAACACCACAATGCTGTTACTATACAACATTAAGTGAAAACAAGTTGTGTTCAACCGTTGGTTTACTGACTGTATTCAATTTATTTCTTTTTTTTAAAAGATTTTATGTATTTATTTGAGAGCGAGCGAGCACAAGCAAATGGGTGGGAGGGGCAGTGGGAAGAGAGACAAGCAGACTCCCCGCCAAATTGGGAGCCCAACATCAGGGCTCAGTCTCAGGACCCCGAGATCATAACTTGAGCCAAAGGCTCAACCAATTCGGCCACCCAGGTGCCCCATGACCGTATTCATTTTTCTGTTGCTCCCTTAACCATTACCATAAACGTAGGTGTTTAAAACCCAGGTTGATTATCTCACAATTCTGGAAGACAGAAGTCTAGGTAGTGTTGCTGATTGGGTCCCTGACTTACTTACAGTTTTGTTTTGTTTTTTTTTTCTTGAGGCCAAAGCGAGGTGTTGGAAAGGCTAAGCTGCTTTCTGGAGCCAGGAGATGAACCCACTTCTAAGTTCTTTTGGATTTTTGACCAAATTCAATTCTTTGCCGTTGTAGGACAGAGGTCCCTCTTTCCATGCTAGATGTCAGCTGGAGGCCAAAAGGCTCCTAGAAGTTTCTCTCTCTGGTCCTTCAGCAGGGCCCCCTCTATTTTAGAGCCGGTCACAGTGTTTAAAAGCCTTCCTGGGGGCGCCTGGATGGCTCAGTGGGTTAAGCCGCTGCCTTTGGTTCGGGTCGTGATCTCAGGGTCCTGGGATCGAGTCCCGCATCGGGCTCTCTGCTCAGCAGGGAGCCTGCTTCCCTCTCTCTCCCTCTCTCTCTCTGCCTGCCTCTCTGCCTACTTGTGATCTCTCTCTGCCAAATAAATGAATAGAATCTTTAAAAAAAAAAAAAAAAGCCTTCCGGTGCTGTGGTCTCTCTGACTTCTGTTGTATCTTTTCTGCCTCCAGCTACTGTAAATTCTTTGCTTTTAAGGTGTGACATGACTAGATTAGACCCACCTGGATAATTCAGGCTACTCTTCCTGTCTTAAGGTCTGCAATCTTAATTACCTTGGTAAATTCCTTTTGATATGCAATGCGACATATATTCTCAAGTTATAGGGATTAGGGCATGAATATATTTGGGGGACCCTTCTGCCTACCACCACCTTAACTACAGCTGTCAACATAGGTTGGGTGATTTTTTTTTTTTTTTTTTTGAAGATTCTATTTATTTGAGAGATCGAGAGTGAGTGAGCATGAGTGCTGGGGTAGAGGGCAGCAAAGGGAGAGGGGGAATCTCAAGCAATTCCCCGCTGAGCAAGGAGCCTGACTCAGGGCTTGATCCCAGGACCCTGAGATCATGACCTGAGCCAAAGGATAATGCTTAACTGACTGAGCCACCCAGGTGCCCCCCATTAGGTGATGTTGAAAATGCAGACTATCTCCAAAATCTATTCGGCTTAATTCAGTCAAGATTCATCTCACACTCATAGAATCTCTGACTGCACAGCAGCTGTTATCTGTGGGGTAACTCAGTGACTCATATTGGGAGAGGATGTATTAACTGATAGAACAGTGCTTCTCAAACTTTAATGCACAGACGTGTCATCTGAGGGATCTCCTTACAATGATGATTCTGATTTGCACACCTGGATGGAACCCAAGACTCTTCCAGTTCTCACATGAGTCCAGCTGATGCTAATGCTGCTGGTTCCCAAACCACCTGTGAGAAGCGAAGTTTTGGAACACAGGGTCTCCTTGGTCACTACTACAAGGGAGAAGAGTGTGGCCATTATGAAACTGACCTTGATTGTTTCCCCCTGAAAATAATATACATCATTTCAACTCATATTTCAGTGGCCAAAGCTACTCATTATATGATCTTGTCTAACTTTGTTAGAAAGTTCCAAACTCTCATATGCTAACTAGGAATATTAGTAACAAAACATACATGCATACACAGACACACTCTCACACCCCTGCGGGCTCATCATTGTTTCTTTGTACACCTGTATGGTTTCTTAGAGTCTTACCTTTTTCTTTCTGAAACTCATCCTGTAATAATTATTTTAGTGAAAATCTGTGGGTAGTGAAATCTCTTGTCTTTGTATATCAGAACATGTTTCGGGTTTTGCCTATAGTATTGATTGATAGTTGAGGATACCAAATTCTACACTGACACTTCTTTTCCACTAGCACTTTCCCATTAGCACTCATTATCTTCTGGACTCTAGGTGATGGAGAAGTGTCTGCCTTTAGTCTAATTTTCATTCCTTTATGGGTTATCCGTTGTTCCTCTGGTAGCTTTTAGTATTTTCCCCTTTTCTTTCATGTCGGACTATTCTTCTGATGTTGAAGACTATGACATGTGTAGGTCTGTATTTTATTTTTTCTCTTCAGCCACAATTCTAGTCTGAGGACTCTGGTCCTCAGAATTTCCCTTCTGGAATATTTGAAATGTCATGTCTCCCATTCTCTTCTTTGAAAGTTCCTCTTACATGTACATAGAGAGTGAACATTTTATTTGTTCTCTATCTCTTAAAGGCTCTGTCATATCAGGTACCTGGAAGTTTGAGCTGTATTTTGGGTAAATTTCTAATTGTTATCTTCAAATTCACTAGTTCTCTCTTTGTGTCCGTCGGGAATTCATCTCATTTAATGAGATTTTTTTTTCAGTTACAATATTCTTTTATTGTACAGTTTCTAATAGTTTATTTTTTTTGTTCATCAATATATTACTTCATCTTTGCCTGGTTTCCCCTCTCGTTTACTGTTTATTTTCAATAGTTTTTTCCCCCCAATGTGTTTCTTTTAAACACATGTAGTCAATTCTCATTATTCATGGTGGTTATTTTCTATTAAGTCACCATAAACACTGAATTAGAAAATATTATCATTGCTCACAGTCCCAATGAGTCTCTGCTCATACTTCGGCCAACCAACCAATATATAATCTTGTTTTATGTGTGTTTCTGTTTAAAGACACCTTATTTAATATCTATTGATACATTAACATTGAACTCACAGCCAAGAACATTATAATTCATGCCTGAACAACGCTTATGTAACACACATTTTCTCCATAAGACACATCGCCGCCTTCTTGTGCTTAGAAATACCAGACAGCACTTTAGCACTATGCTTGGGGGGGCACTTTAAAAATCACCATTAAAAAACAGAAAAATGTAAAAAATTTGCATTATGTATATTGTGAAAAGGACATTTGTTTATAGTAGAAGAGCTGAAACAAGAAGGCACCACCTCAGCTGGGAATGTGCTGGTTGGACAACTGAAATTTTTTGCCACTCTGCACATGTCTGCAAATAGCCAGGGACAAATTTCTAGAGAAATGGTGAATTCATGATTACTGGAATCCACAAATAATAAGGATTGACTGTATCAACTTTAAAGTCTTAATATAACCGTTTCATTTGTCATTTTATCTGGGATGAATATTAATTTTGTTCATTTTCTTGATATAGTTATTTATTGGAAATTTTTTGAAATTTTGAAATTTTGGAAATTTGAAATATTTGTAGACTTAGTTTCAGTGGAAAGGGTTTGCTTCTTCTGTTTTTCCTCTTTGTCCCCAACTGCCCTAAAAGTTTTGTGATCATCTCCATGTGGTTCATACAGCTCCCGTTCAGAATCAGATTACTAGGCTAGAATTTTGAGTTTTATTTATTTTACTTTATTTTCTAAAAAGAATTTTTTATGTATCCATTTAAGAGAGAGAGAGCACAAGCAAGGGGAGAGGCAGAGGAAGAGGGAGAAGCAGACTCCCCACCAAGTTGGGAGCTCTATGTGGGGCTTGATCCCAGGACCTGGAGATCATGACCTGAGCCCAAGACAGACACTTAACAATCTGAGCCACTGCAGCACCCCTGGAAGTTGGGGTTTTAATCCATAATGAGGAAATTGCAAATCCAATCATAAGCCCCAGTGTCTTTTGGTAGTTTCAGTCCATGATGTCTAACAGCCTCTGGAGACCCACTGTGTCAGATAAAGCTCTCACTCCAGGCAAAACATCATCATTTAAAACCAAACCAAACCAAACTTCAGCTACTGTCTACACAAAGAGCACATCCAGGCTTCTGACATGAAGTTCTCTACCTGGCTTAGGGGCTCCTTCTCCTGTACAAGTAAATTTAGCCCTGGTTATCCCTTGGAAGGGGCTAATCATTGCTTACTTCTAGTTATGGAGCCCAAAAGCCCGTGACCATCAGCACTGCTTGCCATCTTGTTCATACACTCCATTTTTGGTCTATGGACCTTTTTTCTTGCTTTTGAACTTGGCGGTGTCATTGGTTTTATCGTTGACACTGCTGCCTGTTTGGAAACAGAGGGAATACCAGATGGATCGGAAATTCTCTTAGTTCTTTCCTTACGCTTTTCTTTCACATCTTTTTCAGCATGGAATTGTAAATATGTGTATTTTTGGCTTTCTTGTCTTCCCGGCTTCAGCTTCAAAACATTTAAGAGTAGACAGTCTTGAATAAATCTTTTTGTTGTCATTTGTTCCTAGCATAATGCCATGCACAGAGTCAATAAAGTTGAATGAAAGTCATAGGAAAGGACACATCAGCTTATAAGAAACGCTCTTGCCATTAGCCTTGCACACAAATATATATATAAGGTGGACACAGTTCTTCCCTAGAAATAATCAGAAACTAGAAGACCTTTTAGGAGGACTATTATAAAGCAGGGGGTTTCATACTCTTGTTTTGTTGCAGAGCTATTTCCACAACCCTCCACTCCCCTGCCCCAAAAAATCTTATGTAAGAGCAGAGGCGATCGGAAGGCAGTTGGGGTGATGTTCATTGAAACCTGGCTGCTTAACCTTCACCACCCAGCAAGGAGGTCAAGGTGGCCCCACAGAAAGTTGTCTGAAAATTGTTTTCCAAACTCCAGTTCTAGAAGGATCAAGAGGTTTGTCCAAGTTGCATTTGAGGATCTATAAGCATTCCAAGTAAAAAATTCCCAGCAGTATTTTGAAGGAGGAAAAAGAAAAATTAAAAAGTTATAAATTCCACTTTGTGAAATGTAGTGATACATCATTTAAAATCTTCTGTTTGTGGAGAGCAGGAGTTTTTGTAATGAATATATTGCTTGGGAAAAGGAGAGCGGTACATTATAGGTCAAATGAGCTCTGAAGGACATTTGCTGGGCAAAGATTTGAAGGCAAAGGCACCTAAATGATGCTTGACCTTCCCATCCTTCTGTGATGATCATATTTCACTCGGGACTCCAAACAGAATTTGAAGCCTAAGTTAAATGCACCCTAAGAGCCATATGTAGCTTTGCTCATCATGAGATTATAATGAAAAAGAAAATACAGCCAAACCTCCAAGATAGCCTTTGTAAGTTCCACAGTTTCCTCTGAAAAGCAGGGGGATGCTTAAAATACAGAGAAGAGCATATGAAGAAAAGATTCCTAGAAGCACAATACAGTAGGAAAGTAGGCTAATTGAATAATGGCCTTCACTCAGAAGCTCAGCGCAAAGGTCTGGGAGTGCTCTCTCAGAGGAAAAAGTGTAGGAATTGACGGTGCCTGAATTTCAACACATCTTGGCGTTAATTGGAAGAGTTGATGCTGCTTATCATTTCGAGTCTCATGGAAAGCAGGCTGAGCACAGGCAAGTATTTGCACGTTAGCAACCTATGCATCGCAGCTTGTTTCGTTTCATTCCACAAGGCACTCTGCCAAGGGAAGAACTGCAGTAGTAATTTCTTTCAAAGTCACTGTCAAATTCCTGCTTTGAGATTCTCTCTGGGTCACCAGAGGCCAGCATGCATTTTGTGTAATTCAGAAACTGGGACTTGAGAGAGTAGGTTTTGAGAAGTATTGACTCAGTAAATTTATAGCCTCTTGACAGGAGAAGCTCAAAGGAGAGAGAATTGGGGATGTTTTCAGCAAGGATACCTAGATTTGCCTCTTCGGCTGCATTTGAGCTGCACATTTAAAGTTCTCAGCAGTTCTTGTACTTCGAGTCTTCAAGAATTGTAATTGCTACCATAAACTTATTTGAATATCTCTTTATCTTAAAAAAAAAAAAGTATGTTGTAAAGATGCTTGAGCCTTAACCCTTTGGTGTGGTAGTTTTGTTATTTGCTCAATGAGTCAGTCTACATCATTAATATACCCTTTTTCATTGTGCTGAGATGAGCATGGATTTTGCCCTTATACAAACCTAGCAGCACCACTAGAACCACTAGATAAAGTATTTTATCTCTTTAAAGGTCCAGATTGGTTAATCTGTAAAATCAAAGTAAAAACTCTCAAGGTGATATGAGAATTAATTAAATTAGTCACTAGCACTCTGCCTGGCCCCAAGCAGATAACCAAAACAAAGGGGTTTCTTTCAATCCTTCTCTTCTATAGATCTATGACTTTGCCAGGATCCCTTTGAGGCATACGATCAGTGTTCTAGTCATTTTCAACAGAGATTCCTGCGCAGATTGGAGAAAAATGCTTGCCTGTGGTCCTGGAGCTGGCTGGGAGAGGCACTCACACCGGCGTTTCTAGTCTGATAAATCCCAACACTCTAGTAAATGGTAGACAATCCTTCAAACCCCCGCATCAGGTGAATCGATGAAAGGGTTTTTCTTCCCTTCAAAAATCAATCAAGCCAGTACTGAACCATTAACAACAAGACACACACTTGCAAAAGGTCTAGCTGACTTTTTTCCTCAGAGAGTTTCAATATAGCAAATGATCATGACTATTGAAGGAAACAAATTCTGGGTTGGTGGACCAAGTAGGAATTCCTGTCCATACTAACAGCCTTAAGAAAGCAGTTGTTTGACAGTTAGCTATCCAGTCACAGGAAAAGACCGAAGTTGTTGCGTGAGGCACTCTGAGTTCTTATCATTTAGCATGACACGTGTGAACTAGAACATGTGACTTCAGGGAGGCCAGCTTGTGTCACTCAAAGGCTATTTACAAGTGTTGTCAACATTCCCTCTGACAGTCTCTGTGGGATGTTGCTGACTTAGAATGAACTAACTGTGACCAGCTGAGAGGGTTAACTCCCTTACAGCCTTTAAATACACCAGAAGGATGCCAATAGCAGAAATTAGTCATAACAATATATTTCCTTTTGTATTTTCCCCAATGATTTGGAGATCTTCATGTTATCTTGAGTTAGGGATGAGGGCAAAATCATCCCCAGCTGAGGAACTTAGCTCGAAGACCGGTAGGTCTTCGCCAACAGAAGGTGGCAGAAGGATCAAGAATTCATGGCGGGTCTCCCATGCGGTTACACCACTGCACGGATTGTTGTACAGGAGTACTGGGAAGTGAACACGCCTCTTTTGCCACTTCATGATTGAGAAAACTGGGGCTGTGAGTCGTCCAAAGAACTTGCCCAACCACAGAGTGAGCAATGATGAGCTACCCAGCCCGTGTTGGAGTCATGTTCATGTCACCCCCCCTTCCAGAGAGTAAAAAGTTGAGGCAGAGGCTAAGAAACACATTAAGGGAACACATTAAGGAGAAAGGAAAAGTAGAGAGAGACTTCAGAGGGGTCCGATAAAGACATGTCAGGAAAAGCATTAAAAAGAAAAGAACTGTGTGCAGCAGTCAAAAGAAGGCCTAGGGGAGAAGAAAAGCAGAAGGGCCCAACCCGATGGGGAGGGAAAAATCCCAAAAAAACTTGGCTGGTTGCCTGGCAGCAAGCACTGCAGAGAGATCTATATCCACCAGATCCACCAAATGAAGGAATCTGTGAATCATTAAAAAAATGTTTATTTCTTTATGCCACAAATGATAAAACAGTTCGTCATAAAGTATGAGGGCTTTTTTTTTTTTCCTGGAGTAATTGCTGCAGATATCTTCAACCATTTAATTCTAAAGGCTCAGCATTGAACTATTGAAAGAGAAATGATGTGTTCTGAGCCCAAATCAACCTCTGGTTATCCACATGGCATGCTGTATCCTTGTGCTTTAGAGATGAATTCATTAGCCGGCTGCTTAAACTTACTTAGCGCTCATGCTGACAGAGGTTGGACAGGAACTCTGTCTACAGGGAAACAATACAAGTCCCTTATCACTACTTGCCCCCCTTTTTATTATTTATATTATTAATATTATTTTTATTTAATATTAATATTTTATTAATATTATTAATATTACATTTTATTATTTTTATTATTTTCCTTTGTTACTAATTTCAGCATAAATAGAATTATGATCCACATCAGGAAAATCAATATGTCCCTGAAAATGTATTCCCTAAAGAACATCCTTTTGTCTCAGCAATAGTGATTCTCAATGTTGAAAGGAAAAAACACACACACACACAAACCATAAAGCCCTGCAAGTAGTTAAGTCACCATTCTACATTCATTCTAGCTTTGTGGGAAGTTAGACTCGTTGGGGAGGGATATTGATTGGTCTGCTGGGATATGTTTCTGAGAATACATAGCAGTTCCAACCAAGCATTTGTCTGGCCAAAGACCGGCCAAGCGATAAAGCTGCCAGAGACATAATTGTTCAGCCTATGGAGTGGGCACTGTGTAGACAGTCTGTTTTCTAGGGCGCCTGTGTGGCTCAGTCAGTCAGTTAAGCATCAGACTCTTGATTTCAGCTCAGGTTGAGATCTCAGGGTCTTGAGATCGAGCCCTGGGTGGGGCTCCCTGCTCAGCAGAGAGTCTCTCTCACCTTCCGCCCCTCCCCCTATGCATGCATGTGCTCTCTCTCTCTCTCTCTCAAATAAATAAAGAAATCTTTAAAAAAGTCTGTTTTCCTATACTTCATCCACAGGAAGGGGCATTATAATCCTGCACTTCTGCCAGAGATGAGGACTAATATTCTTTTTTTTTTTTTTTTTTTTTTTTTCCTTTTTATTTATTTATTTTTTTTTCAGCGTAACAGTATTCATTCTTTTTGCACAACACCCAGTGCTCCATGCAAAACGTGCCCTCCCCATCACCCACCACCTGTTCCCCCAACCTCCCACCCCTGACCCTTCAAAACCCTCAGGTTGTTTTTCAGAGTCCATAGTCTCTTATGGTTCGCCTCCCCTCCCCAATGTCCATAGCCCGCACCCCCTCTCCCAATCCCACCTCCCCCCAGCAACCCCCAGTTTGTTTTGTGAGATTAAGAGTCATTTATGGTTTGTCTCCCTCCCAATCCCATCTTGTTTCATTTATTCTTCTCCTATCCCCCTACCCCCCCATGTTGCTTCTCCATGTCCTCATATCAGGGAGATCATATGATAGTTGTCTTTCTCCGATTGACTTATTTCACTAAGCATGATACGCTCTAGTTCCATCCACGTCGTCGCAAATGGCAAGATTTCATTTCTTTTGATGGCTGCATAGTATTCCATTGTGTATATATACCACATCTTCTTGATCCATTCATCTGTTGATGGACATCTAGGTTCTTTCCATAGTCTGGCTATTGTAGACATTGCTGCTATAAACATTCGGGTACACGTGCCCCTTCGGATCACTATGTTTGTATCTTTAGGGTAAATACCCAGTAGTGCAATTGCTGGGTCATAGGGTAGTTCTATTTTCAACATTTTGAGGAACCTCCATGCTGTTTTCCAGAGTGGTTGCACCAGCTTGCATTCCCACCAACAGTGGAGGAGGGTTCCCCTTTCTCCACATCCTCTCCAGCATCTGTCATTTCCTGACTTGTTAATTTTAGCCATTCTGACTGGTGTGAGGTGATATCTCATTGTGGTTTTGATTTGTATTTCCCTGATGCCGAGTGACGTGGAGCACTTTTTCATGTGTCTGTTGGCCATCTGGATGTCTTCTTTGCAGAAATGTCTGTTCATGGAGGACTAATATTCTTGTTCCAGGATACCTGGAACCTATTTATTTGGTAAAATGATCAAGAAAAATTCTCCATGACATCACACAGTGAGGCCGACCTTCAGGAATTTAGAGTGATCTAATTTTCACTTTTATAAATAGGGTATTCTCCTGGAAAGAGTACTTTGCTGCAGAAAGGGGGAATTGAACAGAGAGACTGAGGGAGGGCAGAGCCAAAGTTACTGAGCATGCTCCCTGTGTTTTAGATGTTTCCACACGTAACCCTCAGAAAAACTGTGAATATTTTTTCCCCAAAGTTTAAAAAATAAATATATATATTCCATGACTCTCAGACTACTTTGTCCTGACCTCATTTTCTTTTCTATATTTTTAAACTTATACCTGTAAGAGAAGAATACATGCGTTCATTGTAAAAGACCTAAAGTACTACGAAGGTATACAGAATAAAAAAAAGAAAGTCCTTAGGTTACTCAAAACCTCTCTCTGCATAATGTCATCACTGTGATCAGCTTGATATGGTCCTTCAAGACCTTACGGTATGCCACATACCCAAAGCATACCTCAGTTTGGAGACTTTTAAAAACTGACTGAGATCATATTAAAGATACTACTCCACAACCTGCTTCCTTCACACTTACTATGTCTTGGGAAAACTTTACAGGCTTGTACAGAGAGACCCAACTTAATGCTTTTTAGTGACTGTAGAGTTTCCATGATATGGATGTACCACAGTTTATTTAACCAGCCCCCTTCTATTTGTTTCCAATTTTTCAGTTACCACAGACACTGTATTAACAAACATTCTTTGGATATATGTAAGACGGGGATTTTTACAGGTAACAAAACAGAGATGAACGAATTTTGTTTCAAAAGCACGTAACTGCTAAGTGGCAGCCCACTGAGAGATTACTATTTTTGTAGTCCTTCATGTCCATGGGTTGAAAAATGAAGTGTGCCCTTGAAGTCGCTCTCAGTTCCTAGCCACACACCTCCATGACCTCTCAGAGATGGCCATTACAAGGCTAAACGCACATGGGTGAGGATAGAAGAGGCTGGCCCCAATTTTGTCATATTAACTTACAACTGAAGTCCTAATAAAGTTACTTGGGAGAGACATGTGCTGTCAGAGTTTAAATTGAGAGTGCTCCCTTTCTCAGGGAAGATTACTGTAAAAGGAAAATTCCTGCTCTGTAGCTAGGTGGATCATTAAGGAGGGAATCATGAATGGATCCTGCAGGAAGCACGGTTCTTAGGTCCAGTGCTCCCTAGTCTAGTCAGCCTTGTGGAGGACTACTCTGGATGCCCAGAACTCTCTCTGGAAGCCCCCTGGAGTAGAGGGAGGGTTTTGAACATTTATTAGGAAGAAACCAACATTCTTTCCCTCAGAATTTCTTTCTCAGGTAAGAAATGTGTTACTTGAGGTTAAGAGAACCTTCCACTGCCTTTCATGTATTTCAGTCTGAGTCTGACCAGCTCTAGGGACTAGGAGAAGAGAGAAGAGAAATACACAGGCAGGGGTGATTAGAGCAATCCCCTTCCTGTCAGCCTCCTGGTCCTCTTGCAAACAATGCCCATCGCCCTTAGTCAGAAGATACAAATGCCCCTTATAGAATGACACTTGGGAATACATTCAGGCTCCTCAGCACAGATAAGCACCTCTTTCCCTGCACCATACCTGGTACCATTCCTCATAAACTGACCTACCAGAGCCTCAAGAAACTGGGTTAGTTCATGCCTCCCCCTTCACAAGTACTAATGCGGCCACAAGGTCAGGTCAGAGAGAATTTTCTGACTACGCAACCCCCCCCCCCCCACACACACACACAGCAGCTTCCCCCATGTCGGTCTTTATGCCATCCCTGCTTGATTTCCTTCAGAATTGTTCACTCTGAAATTGTCACACTTTATTTGTTTATAATCTGCTTTCTCGCAATAGAGAGTAAGTTTCATGAGAACAGGGGCTTACCTTTCTCTGTAGCTAAGATACCCCAGTGCCTAGAAAAAGTGCGTGGGACACAGTGGGTCACAGCAGAAATTGTTCAACAAACCCTATTTCCATTTTTTATAACACTCTTTCCCATTGTAGCCTGGAAACATTCCTATCATTTTGGAAATGCTCCACTCAAATGTTTTGTTATTTAGGATTTCATCATTCATTCACCAGATGTGTTGAATGCCCACCATGTGATAGAGGTTGCTAAGCTTCATCTGTTCATAGCCCTTGTCATACCTCAGCAATTCCATCGATTAAGTCATTAGGTCCAAACAACTCAATAGGTATTTGCATCTTAGTGACTTAGTAGCTATTTGGGGGTGTGTATATATATATATATTTTTTTTTTTAAAGAAAAATTAGCTTTTATTTCACTCATAAATAACCTTTAATAAGAGTAAGTAAGGTTTACTTACTCTTGGTAAGTTTGCACTTGTTGAGTACTGCAAAACTTCTCAATGTATGAAATCGGATTGGACAATGCCACCCTCAGTGGCCCTCTCCAGTACCATGTTGATTTTCTCACAGTACTTGTTTTTTAAAAAAAGATTTTATTTATTTATTTATTTATTTAGACAGCAAGAGATGGGGGAGAGAGAGCACAGGCAGGGGGAGCAGCAGGCAGAAGGAGAGGGAGAAACGGGCTCCCCATGGAGCAGGGAGCCCAATGCGGGGCTCGATCCCAGAACCCTAGATTCATGACTTGAGCTGAAGGCAGGGGCTTAATGGACTGAGCCATCCAGGCATCCCTCACAGTCCCTGCTTTTAATCAAAGCTTCAGGAGAACTGGGTATGGGGCAAAGATGTTACAGAAAGGAACATAGCACGATCTAGTAGCTTGCATAGTGCCCAGCACATGTCAAGAATTGCTGTGGTTCCTCTGAAATATTTAAAATATCCCAGGGCAGCCCTATCAGGTGGCTATGTCCCCTGACACACTGTTTCAGAAGCAGTTGTTAACTACTTCGTGCTAGACACTGGGTATACACTAGGGAGAAAACCAGACATGGATCTTTCCTGACCTCTTAGCCCAGAAATCCCTGCCTACTCACCTCTGGAAGATTTCTAGAAGAGATATAGAAATGTGGTTTCCCAACTTTAGTATTAGAGACTTTTTTTTTTTTAAGAATAGTAAAATGTGGTAGTGGAGCAATAAGACCTTGATAAAGAACTTGAGTCCCATCAACTACGTTGCTCATGGTGGTCACTGTTTCCTAAATGCCAACTCTTGTGAAGATTAAGGATGGTGATAAAGAAACAGTTCTTAAGTAACACGATATTAATCTAAACACTCTGAAAGTCAATTTAATATGCCTACTTAAGATTAAGGGGCCCAGATTTGAGGTCTAATTTGAATAAGCATGAAGATGTGACCTAAGGAAACCTTTCTGAGGGGTGCCAGGGAAGATCTGAGACCTAAATGACCCACTTGAGTGGTTTGCTAGTTGACACCTCTTGTTTTTCCCAATAGTAACCTTAATCTTTCCTTCTAGGGAGAGACGGCCCTGCCATTTTCCTACAAGGGAACTGGGACTGTGAAATGGGAAACGTTGGATGCTCTATGTCTTTAGAAATTAAAATAGTCTACTTGGAACAGCTAGAAATAGTAGAAGGTAGCATGGGGGTGCCCGGGTGGCTCAGTCGGTTAAGCATCTGCCTTTGGTTCAGGTCATGATTTTAAGATCCCGGGATAGAGTCCCACATAGAACTCCCTGCTCAGCGGGGAGCCTGTTTCTTCCTCTCCCTCTGCCCCTCCTCCTTCTCATGCTCTCTCTCTCAAATAAATAAATAAAATCTTAAAAAAAAAAAAAAAGAAGGTAGCATGACTACGAGAACTAGGCAAACATCATGGAAACTTTCTTTATTAACACACCCTGTCTGTAGAGTGATTAACAAGGAAACCATCAAAGTGCATGAACTGATTTTTCAGGTAACACAGAAAAATTAGAAAAGCGAGGAGATGTTTTCTCCTCCTCGGCCTCGGAGAATAAGAACCTAAAGAAATGTCCTATGTGGCACCTACAAAGAATAGGAAAAGAGAGTGAATCGGTGGAGAAGAGGGTCAGAAAAGCCTCAGGAAGCTGTCAGGAATTAAGGACTGACCCTGGAGGCTTAGCTAACAAGAGACCCTTGAGTTTTTCCAAAACAAGTATTTATTTTTAAAAGCAGAATATTTAACTGAATTGCCCTGAACTTCTTAGTTTGAGAAACTGGAACGTGATTATGAAAAGATTCTTTCTTAAGGGATTTTTCGTTTGTTTTTTTGGCAATGCTGCTTCTGTCATGGCCAAAAGCCAGAAAAAAAAAATAATAAGCTTCAAATGATTTGAAAACTTCAGATTCTCATAATAAGACTCAGGGTCAGTTTGATTCTACAAGCTATAAAGAGTTGGCGCAGGTAACGCAATGGGTTTTAAATAAAATTAGGTCAGAGTCTCAGCCTCCATCTGTCCACGAGAATGCTCATAATGATAGGAAGGAAATTGTAGGCTGCTTCTGAAGAGCTTTAAGGAAAGGGTAGGCAGACATCTGCTCATGATGCTTTAGGCATTCATCTACTTAGGAGAGTTTGGATCCTGTCCATTACTTTTAAAGCTCTAAAGAACCCGAATGGACATTATGGAGATTCTTAAATAAAATCATGGTAGTTTAAAAAAAGAACGCTGATATATAAGATATCACTACATTAAAAAGGATAATAAAGAAAACCAATGAGCTAAAGTATATTTCTATTAATCATTCTTTTATACCATTTCTAAACAAACTCTGTCAATACCATTTTTTTTTCAAAATTCAAGAACTACAGATTTAATTCTTTTAACCAACTGGCAGTTGAACCTATGCAGTTCCTAGTATCCTCAGTGGAAATAAAGAAATGAACTAGGCAAAATTTTCAACTGAAAAATAACTCTGACTCCCAATGATCATGCCTTCTAGTTGCATACACTCTCTCCCTGGTTGGGGGTTAAAAAAAAAATACATATATATATATATATATATATGTATATATATATATATACTTTTCATTCATCTTGGTCTCTCTCTCAGCCTATCTCATCTGTACTGTGTCCGCAGGTGACCTCTAAGGCCAGTTTTCTCTATTCCTGCCCCAGTGCCTCGCTGTTCCACTGGACTAAGTCCTAACACCCTTCTCCCCTTGTTCTCTGTCAGATCAAGCTTTTTGGCCTCAGCTGAACCCCTCTTTGCCACCCAACCATTCCCTGTTTGTTTTGATGGTTTCCACTTGATTCCCCCAGGGCTGTCGTGGCTCTTCATGCTTACGTCTTTAAGTTCAACTCACCTCCTCCACTTTAGGCAAGTGATGGAGAAAACTCTACAGAGAAGCTTGAGACTGTGTATCCCGAGCAGCCTCAACGTTTCTTCAAAATCTTTCTAGTTCCTCATGCTTCCTCTCTCAGTTGGCTTCTATTTTCTCAGAGTGAAGCCTATGGTCTTTTTCTTTACCAAGATTCCTCTGTCTTTCTTTCTTTTTTTTTTGTTTTTAAGATTGTATTTATTTATTTGACAGAGAGATCACAAGTAGGCAGAGAAGCATCCAGAGAGAGAGGAGGAAGCAGGCTCCCCGCTGAGCAGAGAACCAGACGCGGGGCTCGATCCCAGGACCCTGGGATCATGACCTGAGCCGAAGGCAGAGGTTTAACCCACTGAGCCACCCAGGTGCCCCAAGATACCTCTTTCTTGTCACCTACTGTCTCCTTTGGGACCTGGGGCAGGAAGTATCCCTTCATCTCCTCAGATGATCAGTCTCTCCTTTAGGTCAACTTATCTCTCAAGATTTACTCATTGCTAACAGACCAATTACCCACCTACCTTTATGGGACTCCACAGACGATGAGATGCTTCTGTGAATACTAAGAATAGCTTATACCCATCGACTCCATTTTCCCATTGATATTCTTTTTTAGCCGCTGTGATCTTGATTTTTTGTTCCTAATACACCATAGAAACCATTGCCCCAGCAGGCTTTTTTTTCAGTGTTCAACCTATTGGCAACATTGATCAGGCATTCTTATTTCTTCTGCTACTTCTCTCATGGTGCCCTTTGTGGTTTACTTGGCATTCTTTTTCTTTCTATCTCAATACAGAGCTTCTCTCCTCTTACGATTTTACATGCTCTACCTAAGGAACTGCTTCCCAATCTTCAAATTTTATTACGTCTTATTTGCGTTTCTATGGCTCGTGCCTTGATCCCTTTCCCGAGATCAAATCCCCATCGCACAGCTGACTATACCACCTACAAGTCCAGCCTGCATGTCATACTCCATAGGGTCCTTAAACCAAACTTGTCATTTCCCTCTCCCAAACCTCCTCCCAATGTTCCTAGTTTTGATCGTGGTATCCACCATTCTTTCAGAAGCCTGACTATTCATTTAAATTCAGCAAATTTCTATCGTATGCTTAATATGTGTGAGTCAACAGTTCCAGGCATGTGGCGATAAAGGGGACAAAGTAATATATGAGGCTCCTAGCCATAGAGTTTGAATTCTTGAGTAGGAAAACAGAAAAGAGACAAATAATCAAAGAATATAAATTTTGGTAAAGACTAGCGCTACAAAGAAAGTCAAAGTGCTGCAAAGGAAGCCAGGTTGCTGTGAGACATGGGTTTGGGCAGTGGGACAAGCTATCAGATGAGGTGACCAAGGAAACCTCTCTGAGGAGGTGACATTTGAGATGACTGGAATAAGGAAAAGGCCAGTCATGTAGATAGTGAGGAAAGAGCTATTCTAACAGACATGGGCTAATGCAAGAGCTCAAAATTTGTACACACCTCTGTTTCCTTTATTCTCACCTCAACTCATCTTTCTAATTTAAATTGCTTGTTAGGTCTTGCAAAGTGACCTTGATTTTTATCTCTTTCATCTATTTCCTCCTGGTTTAAGACCTGATTGCATCCGGCTCCCCATCCATTTCCTGTTCCAGAACATCCCTCATATCATTACAAAATTAATCTTCCTGAAGTGAAGTGAAAGAAACTACAATACCATCCTCTTGCTCTAAAGCCTCTAGTGATCCCCCATCATTCACTGAACTAATATAAGCCTGGAAGACTAGCATTCAAACTCATTCAAGGTGTAACCTCAAAATATTTTTCAATTATTTTCTTCCATACTGCTAGGCACAGTCCTATCCAAATTTATATGCAGAGCACACCTTCAAGATTCTGTGTCCCCTTTACTTGGACTGACCATCACCCCCTCACACTCATTGTGGATCCGTCACAGCCCTCCTGGTCCTCTAAGCCCCATCTAAAACCTTTTTTCCTTGAGGACCCTTTAGATGTCTCTCCATTTTTAACCCACAAAGAATTTTATCCCTTTCTTAGAGCATTTGTCATACTTTGTGCTAGAATGTGGTTATGTGCACATCTATCTTCTCTCTCTGCATCTCTTACTTTATCACAGATGTTTCCAGACAGTGACCACATGTCATTTTTCCTTGTACGAGTGTAGTGCCTCACACAGAGTTGGCATGGAACAGTATTTGTTGAATGAATAAATGAACTTGTCAAATCTGAGTTTGATCAACTAATACTTATTTCACAAGACCCCAGTAGTTTCCTTTTTATCATTCCTCTTATTGGTTCTCAAGAGACTTAGATGTGAAAAGTCAGAAAGCAGAGAAGAAGTACAGAACAGAGTCCCTATTTTGAAATAGTCTAGTTAGTTTCAGTTGAAAGTTTATATTGAGGAACATTAAAGATACCTATTTTTTTAAGGCTGCATCATCACTATAGGGTGAGATAAATAACTTAGAGAAACACTAACTGATTTCTTGTTCAGACTACATGAAACTGCTTAAAAAATACATTATCTGTAGTTTAAAAAAAGTTTGTTTTTCAAGTATTTTGTTTGCATTTACTGAATTTTAAGATAAATTTTATTCCAAAGCTTTAAAAAAAATACATTATCACAGTCACAGAAGCTCAACACTTACCACATTACTGCATGTTCTATATCGGATATTTCTTCCCTCACAGCTCCTAGGGGACAAAAAGAAAAAACAGATTCATTATTACCTGTGAAAGGCTCAAAATTGAATCTATTTGCTTATAAAAACAAGTTTCAGGGTGCCTGGGTGGCTCAATTGTTAAGCGTCTGCCTTTGGTTCAGGTCATGATCCCAGGGTCCTGGAATCGAGTCCCGCATCGGGCTTCCTGCTCAGCGAGAAGACTGCTTCTCCCTCTCCCACTCCCCCTGCTTGTGTTCCCTCTCTTGCTGTGTCTGTCAAATAAATGAAGAAAAAAACCTTAAAAAAAGAGAATAAAAATAAAAACAAGTTTCTCATAATACAAGTAAGAGTCTTTTCTTCTGAGTAACAATATTCTTAGAAAAGTTCCTATCAAATATTAAATAGCAGATCTCAAGAAGTTGTGCATGGAAATGGATTTCTCCATAAGGGCGGAAACTAAGCATTCATTTTGCTTCCAGAAATTTTCAAAATAAGTACTTACAGTTAGTGCTTATTTAACCAAGTAAATATTAATGCAAGATTTACTGAAAATGAATCCTGCCTTCCTAATTATTTCTGGCATAAGACTGAAGAGATGTTTCACTGAACAAAGGTAGGTCTGGAATATGGTAAAAATGGGATATTCAACATGTCTTAAAATTACACATATAAGGACATGAAAACTCATAGTTCTTAAAGAATTATTTTTACTTCTAAAATACACAGTCATGGGGCGCCTGGGTGGTTCAGTGGGTTAAAGCCTCTGCCTTCAGCTCAGGTCATGATCCCAGGGTCCTGGGATCGAGCCCCACATCAGGCTCCATGCTCGGCAGGGAGCCTGCTTCCCCCTCTCTCTCTGCCTGCCTCTCTGCCTACTCGTCATCTCTGTCTGTCAAATAAATTAATTAAAAAAAAATAAAATACACAGTCATTGTAGAGGTTTTGGGAAAGAAAGTTTACAAAAACAGAATCTCCCAGAATTCCCTCATTTGAGGATAATCCCTATTATTTTGATTTTATTGATTTCTTCTCAGTGTGGAGGAAATCACATCACCTATGCCATTTTGTAGTTTGGTTTTTCCACTTAAAAATTTTTGGAAGAATTTTCCCACACTGTTAAATAACTTTAAAGACACAGCTTTGAGAGCTACATAATATTCCGTTAAATGAGATAACATAATTTGTGTAAGCATTCTTCCATGACTTGTCATTTAAGTAATTTCCAATTAGGGGTTTGATAAATGATAGTGTGATAAACTATGTCCATGTGTATGTTTTATCTAAGTTTCTCACTATGGCTGTAGGATAGATAAATTTCTAGAGGGGGAATTACTGAAATAAAGGGAATGAGCTTTTATAAGGCTTTTGATAAATATTGCCAAATTGCGTTCCATAAAAGTTGTATCATTCTGTACTCCAATCATCACTACATGGGAGGTTCATTTTACTCAATTTCTGTGAACCAAACCAATTTTTTATTAAATATTCAAAGGTGACACTTAAAAACAAGGACGGCAGTACTCTGCTCTTTGTAAAATAAGTCATACTATTTTACAAAACAAGTAAAATTTTATTATAAAATGCAGAGAGAATGATTATACTAATAACTGATAGTTATGCAATCCCAGGTATATTTCTAAGTTTGTTATATGTATTAATTTATTTAATCCTTTCAAGAATCCTGGGAAATAGGGCACTATTATTATACCCATCTTACAGATGAGAAAACCGAAGCTCAGGAACGTTAAGTAACTTGCCCAAATCTCACAAGTGTTAAGTAGTAGAGCTGAGATTTGAAGGCAGGCCATCCAGCTTCAGAGCTTACGCTCATAATCAAAAGGATTCACCACTACCTAATTTACTTGTTTATCCAGCAAACGTTCACTGAGCTACTATGTGCTGGGCAATGCACTTACTTCTGAGAATACAAAGAAGAATGAGTATGATTTTTGTCCTTGCCTTAAGAAAACCACATGAGTGGTAGGAAAAGAAAAGCTAGATAGTATGTATTAGGTCTTGGGGATGTTATCAAAAATAGAATAGCATCTGAAAATATAATTACACAAAGGCTATCTTCAAGAAATAGAAAGGTCCCAGGCCTAAGGACCTGACTGTGACCAGTCTGACATTATTAACATGCATTAACAATAGAATGTGGGAAAGGCAAGGAAGGGCTGGCCAGGCATTACAATCATAGAAAAGAAGAGAATGACGGCGATATATAGTTGCAGTGCCCCGCCTAGCAATGCCCCAGGCAAAAGGTCAATGAACTTCATGTCCTCTAGGTCCCATTGGCAAGGCTGTTGCTATCACGATATAGATGCCTCGTGCTAATTTTGGTGATGCCAACGAATGTTCTGTTCATCACAGGAATACCCTTCATTATGATGCCATGTTGACCAAACATCTTGCCAAGAATGATCTGGTTTCTCAGGCCTGCTGAGAGGCAGACTTTGTTTGTCATACTGACATGGGTATTTTGGTCCATGTGGTAGTCCTATTTTTCATTGTAAGTTAATAAATACACTAGCATTCTAGTTTGAAACATTAATCTCATGGACCAAGTCATTGTGAGCCCACCTCCAAGAAAAGGATCTGTTCTTGGTATGACTGATGAAATACACCTGATTTCTGAGTCTAAAAAGATGGTAACGGGGCTCCAGTTGATAGTAAATTTGCAAGGTGATGAATTCTACAACCCAGAGGCCTCAGGTGGCATGCCATTTAGACACTGGTCTTGGCTGAATGTGGTAAGTTTTTCAGTTTTGCAGTTCAGAGTTCATAGGTGACATGGTGTAACAGTTTAGAGCACCCACTTTGAAACCAGAATCCTCTTTCTGGAGTCTTGACCTCTTCTGCAGTTTCAATATCTCAGTTTTATCATCTGTAAAATGGAATTATATTTCTTATCTCCTGAAATTATCATGAAGATTAACTGAGTTAATATTTGTGAAGCACTTCCTGTGGTACCTAGCACACAGTAAGAATTATGTAGACATTTGATAAATCAATGGCATAATAGCTATAAAAATATAATAAATATGGAAAGAAGGTTAAGAATATGTAGAGAAGAAACCACAGGCAAAGGCATAGACATATAAAAAGGTCTGGCTTGGTTTTGCTAGAGTTGGGGGTTTATATGGGGAACTGCAGATGAGAGAAATACCTTCTAATTTTGAACTTGGCAACAAAGGGAACCACCAAATGTTTTAAAACCGAGGAGACACAATGACTTCTTGCTTTAAAAAAGTGAACTCTGGTGTTAATCATTAAGACCTTAAGGCTCTATGCTTTTCACCTAATTTTATTTTCTTTTCCTAGCCTTATCTCCCAAAAGGAATAATGAAAACAATTTTTTCCCCTTTTTATTAATTTTTTCAGCGTAACAGTATTCATTCTTTTTGCACAACACCCAGTGCTCCATGCAAAACGTGCCCTCCCCATCACCCACCACCTGTTCCCCCAACCTCCCACCCCTGACCCTTCAAAACCCTCAGGTTGTTTTTCAGAGTCCATAGTCTCTTATGGTTCGTCTCCCCTCCCCAATGTCCATAGCCTGCTCCCCCTCTCCCAATCCCACTTCCCCCCAGCAACCCCCAGTTTGTTTTGTGAGATTAAGAGTCATTTATGGAAAACAATTTTAAATTAGGAGTTTGAAGATGTAGGTCATAGACTTTGCTCTTCTCATTGCATAAGTCTGTTGCCCTCTCAAGGTCTTACCCCTCTCATAGGTCTAATGTATGTTGGAATGGTGGGCACCAAGTTGTGATCACAAGCTGAGATAATTTATAAAAGCTCTGTTCAAATGCCAAGGAGATATTATCAAGATATCACTTACTAAAAATCAAACCAAAACAAGCAGAAAAATACCCACTTCATTAACTTCAATTAGCCTTTCCCCATATATTTCCAACCACAAACACATGTTTTTAAAAGCATCCTTGAAAAATAGGAGATGCGGCACCTAGGTGGCTCAGTTGTTAAGTGTCTTACTTCGGCTCAGGTCATGATCCCAGTGTCCTGGGATCGAGTCCCACATTGAGCCCCGCATTAGGCTCCCTGCTCAGTGGGAAGCCTGCTTCTCCCTCTCCCACTCCCACTGCTTGTATTCCCTCATTTGCTGTCTCTCTGTCAAATAAATAAATAAAATCTTTAAAGTAAAAAACAAAAGAAAAATAGGAGATGAAGGCACATAATATAAAAGACTGATTTAAATCCTTATTTCACAAGAAAGAAAACACAAAACAAGGAGAAATGCTTGCTGCAATTTTCAAAGAATGTCTGATAATTGTCTAATACCTCATATTGATTTATAAATAATTTTCCCCTGAATTAAGCCTCACCTTTACTATAGAGTATTACTTTATTTATTTATTTATTTCATTTAACTGACTGAAATATGATTTAAAGTGGTAATGCTGGATTTTGAAAAGGTCCTCATTACTGAAAGACATTATAAAACTGTGGGTAACAATAGTAATTCTAGCCTCCATGATATATTGAGTCTCTTCTGTAGGTATCTGGACCAGGGTTACATATTCTGTGTACATTATCAGTAAGCTTCTGACAACTCTCTTTATTATTCCCATTTAATAGATGAGAAAATTGAGAAGAGAGAGAAGAAGAAGAGAGAGAACCAGGGACTGGAACCCAGATTTATCTAACTCTGGAGCATGTAAAACAACAAAAAAAAAGAACAAGATGTGCTTAAGAGGTGTAAAATATTGGGGCACCTGGGTAGCGTAGTCGGTTGGGTGTCTGCCTTCTGGTAAGGTCATGATCCTGGGATTGAGTCCCGCCTCTGGCTCCTCTGGCTCTCCTCAGCGGAGAGCCTGCCACTCCCCCTGCCCACTGCTCCCCCTGCTTGTGCTCACTCTCTCTGACAAATAAATAAAATCTTAAAAAAAATGTGTAAAATATTAACACTAGGTTAAATCTGGGAAACCAAGCAGAGAGTTGGCCTGGGGCTTAACTGCACCTTATTGTTATCATTATCAATTTATCAGTTGCTCTTCAGTTCTGGTAAATTCACTTTTAGTAAGTAAAAGATACCTACACACACAGTGTGCATCGGGAACCTCTCCAAGAGAACCTCTCAGAAATGTAACATGAAAAGAACTGCAGGGCAGAGAAGCTTATGTGTTTTAAAAGTTCAAATTTATTAAACCTGAATATAAATTTTATTTAAGTTAATGAAGTGACTATTCCTAACCACAAGGATTTAATTCATGCCAAGTGTGAATTTCTTCATCCAAGGCATTTATCTGGGCACAAAAGCCTCATTTGAGGGTCAAGCAATAAAAAATATTTTCTTCCTTTCTTTAACAGTTCATTAACTAAAACAGCCAAGTGGTTTCCTTCACATCTAAGCAAAATAAAATTCACCTCTGGGAACGAAAACAAACAGAAATTTCAATCCAAAATGGTTTCCAAAGCACGTTATAGTCCACTGATAACAAAGATTTTAAGTAAATGCATCCTTTTGACATAAACTATAGAGAACTTTCAGGGCTGTGTTTAGTGAGCTGAGGACTGTACCAGTTAAGGACTCAGAACTGGTTCAAGTATGAAAGAACAAAATGCAAATATTCAAATATATTCCAAACTGGATTTGTAATGGGAAGTTCCTTATTTATTTACGTACTTACTTATTTTAGCACTTTAGTCCTAGCCAACCATTAATTTTGACTTAATTCCTCCTCTCAAAAATGGAAATCATCTCAATCACAAGCTATTATTTCTGAATTATTCAGACTTTAATTCACTTATAATGAGATTAGTGTAAGCTTGAGGCACACTTTATTGGTCTCTCATTAACACAAAACAAACCATCCAAACTCTTCCAATTCTTAAAATCCCAATATCTTAGTTTCAATTACTATAATTTGACAACCACAGAAGAGATGAATTACCATGGAAAATTAAAAGCTCTCTTTCCCGGCTTTAGCAATTTGTTGGTCCCTTACTTCCTCATCCTCCCACTTATATAATTTAAGTCATTAAAAGAGGGAGGCATATTCAACTTCTCTCTCACTAAAAACAAAAACAAAAAAATGAGTAAAACACATCCATTTTTACCTCAAAATTGTTCTCATTTTCTCCTAAGCAAACAGATTCTTCTGGGGACATAACCAGACTCACCCTTGGTGACAGTAAAGAGTCTCAGGAAAATGTAGTAACTGTGTTTCAGCCTCCAGGATTTTAAAATAATGCTCATGAAGTCTGCCTTTGTTTTCCCAAAACCAAAGAGGGCTGCTCAGTCAAAGCAGGTTACAGTATATCTTGGAATACCTGCTGGCTCTCAAATATGGACTCAGGGGCAAAGAACTTTAAAATATGACTGTTCATCTTCTTATGCTCTCTTTTTAGTTATCTGGAAGGAAACCATGAACTCTTCACAAGAGAACAGGTATAAAACCATATCAGCAGTTCAAGCTGATGGAAGGACTCTGGGTCCTTTAGATTGTGGATCCTAAAATGAGCATAGATTAGACAAGAAAAGCAGACTTACAGCTGGAACCAGGATTTTGTGTAGTACTAGAGCTTAGTTTTCCTCTCTTACTTCAATTAGAGCATTGCAGTATCCACTGGAACTATCTTGCAAGAGGATGTCCCCAAGGACCCAGTTAAAGCACTTCTACATTTCTGGTTTGTTGTTTTTTTTTTTTTTTTTTTTTTTTTTTTTTTTTTTTTTTTTTTGACAAAGACCTCAAGAGGAATAACAAATTCTGAGAACACTTAAGAGGACCAAGTACAAATGCACCATTGGGCCGCTTTTCATTTTCCACAGACACATTACTGTAAGAGGTTCTTTCAGGAAACAACACTTGATACCAATCAACTTAGTCATTAAGAAGGAAGTTACATGAACCTCTGGACACTGTGTATAAACCTGTCCTCAGATGCTCATTGTCCTCATCCATGGGTCAAACACGGTGATAAAAACCTAGGGTTTAGAAAAACTAGAGTCTGGACATCACAGATGGTTGGCGGTGATCACACCTTGCATGGGGGAGAAGAAGGAGTCAGAGGACATTTAAGTGGTGGGTGTCCCAAGCCCAATGTTCTCTTCTTTCCTTTAGCTCTGTTTCACTCTTTTGTTGAAGAAAAGTAAGCCTTCAGTGTTTTACATTTTTAAATCATTATTATTTAATTCCAATTTAGAATGTCTTTCATCAGAATCAAAGTGAGCCTGGTTCATGAGGAAACTTTCTTGGTGTGGTGCTTAGTCCCAGCAAGAGGAGCAAGTTCAGCACCACCCCTTCTTCAAAAAGTATCTACCTAGAAACAGAATAGAATGGTAGTTACCAAGGACTGTGTGTGTGTGTGTGTGTGTGTGTGTGTGTGTGTGTGTGTAGGAATTGGGGAAATGTAGTTTAAGGGTACAAACTGGCAACTGGTAGACAAGTAAGTGGTGGAAATTTAATGCACAGCCTGGTGATTATAGAAAAAAAACTATCATAAACTCTAAAGTTCCCACCACAGAAAAGAAATGATAACTATGTGACATGTGAGAGGTATTAACAAAAGTGGCAGTCATATTGCAATATACAGATGCATCAAATCAACATGTCATATGCCTTAAAATTTTTATGCTATATCTAGTAAGGGGTTAATATCCAAAATATAGAAAGAATCTATATAACTCAACAGAAAGGAAGGAAGGAAGGAAGGAAGGAGGAAGGAAGGGAGGAAGAAGGAAGGAAGGGAGAAAGAAGGGAAAAAAAACACAACAATCTAACTAAAACATGGGCAGAGAACCTGAATAGACATTTTTCCAAAGAAGACATCCAGATGGCCAACAGATACACGAGAAAATGCTCAACATCACTCATCATCAGAAAAATGCAAATCAAAACCACAATGAAATATCCCCTCATAACCGTCAGAATGACTAAAAAAAGACAAGAAATAACAAGTATTGGTGAGGATATGTAGAATAAAGAACCCTTGTGCTCTGTTGGTGGGAATGTAAACTGGTGCAGCCACTGTAGAAAATAGTAGGACGTTTCCTCAAAAAATTAAAAATAGAAATACTGTATGATTCAATAATTCCACTACTGAGTATTTACTCAAATAAAATTAAAACACTAACTTGAAAAGATGTAGGCATCCCTATGTTTATTGCAGCATTTTTTTTTACTTAATTTATTTTTTTCAGCATAACAGTATTCATTGTTTTTGCACAACACCCAGTGCTCCATGCAATACGTGCCCTCCCTAGTACCCACCACCGGGTTCCCCCAATCTCTCACCCCCGCCCCTTCAAAACCCTCAGGTTGTTTTTCAGAGTCCATAGTCTCTTATGGTTTGCCTCCCCTTCCAATTTTTTTTTTTTAATAAACATATAGTGTATTTTTATCCCCAGGGGTACAGGTCTGTGAATCGCCAGGTTTACACATTTCACAGCACTCACGATAGCACATACCCTCCCCAATGTCCATAACCCCCTCCCCCTCTCCCAACCCCACCTCTCCCCAGCAACCCCCAGTTTGTTTTGTGAGATTAAGAGTCATTTATGGTTTGTCTCCCTCCCAATCCCATCTTATTTCATTTATTCTTCTCCTATCACCCTATGCAGCATTTTTTATAATAGCAAAGATAGGGAAGCATCCTAAGTATCCGCTAACTGGTGAATGGATGAAGAAAATGTGATATATATATATATGCAATGGAATATTATGCAGTCATAACAAAGGAGGCGGTCTTGTCATTTGGAACAACATGGATAGACCTAGAAGATCCTATGTGAAGAAAAATACATCAGCCTGAGAAGAGAGCAAAGACAGTATGATTTCCCTCATATGTGGAATCTAAAAAACAAAACAAATGAATAAACAAACAAATATTAGAATCAGACCTATAAATATAGAGAATGAGCTGATGATTGCAAAAGGAAGGGGCCTAGAGGATGAGAAAAATGGGGGGAAAACCCACCAAATCAACACATTGTATACCTTGAACCTCTACAATGTTATATGTCAATTATACCTCAATAAAAATGTATCTGCAGATAACCATGTTTATACTACATAGTCATTATATACTATACCTCAGAATAATTGGAGATGTTCTAGTATGCATCCCCAGTGAGTGCTTTATTAACATTAATAGATTTGAATTTTTTTTTTTTTTTTTGAGACAGAAAGAGAAAGAGCCAGAGCAGGGGTTGGAGGTGGGGGGAAATAGAGGAGAGGGAGAGAGAGAATCTCAAGCCCTGAATCAGGGTTCCAACTCATGACCCTGAGATCATGACCTGAGCCAAAATCAAGAGCCAGATGCTTAACTTACTGAGACACTGGGCACCACTAGATCTGAAATATTTTTAACAAACATTAATGAGTTACTCTAGACAGACTTTGAATCTCTCTCTACCCACCTCCAATAGCCATGAGCTCCCAGACCTATCTCAAGTAATAAGAAACTTGATTACAAGATTCTCCATAACAAGTAATGTTTCGGGCACCTGAGTGGCTCAGTGGATCAAGTGTCTGCCTTTGGCTAAGATTGTAATCTGAGTCCTGGGATTGAACCCCACATAGGCTCCCTACTCAGCAGGGAGTCTGCTCCTCGCTCTCCCTCTTCTCCCCACCCCCATGCTTGTGCGCTCTTCTCTCTCAGATAAATAAATATAATCTTAAAAAACAAACAAGTAATGCTTGATCTAGTGATACTTGCCAATGAAAAACGGTCTTAAACATTAATAGGTCTCTTTGACCTTCTTTGTGGGAAACTTCAGTGTTTTTCCTCCTTGAGGTTAAATCTCCTTCCTTCAACAAAGTCACCTAAATTCTAGAAATAATGCATCTGCAACACATACAACCCGCAATGGAAAAGTATCCTTGAAACAAGGAAAAGACAGGTCTTGTGTGCTGTGGGACTTTCAAATGTATGCATAAAAAATAGCTCTTCTTTTAGGCATTTAGTTGAAATGTCCTCACGTTCACACAGGATGCCCTGTTCGTTTTGGGCTGCCCCTTCTGCATGGGATGTCTCACGTGGCTTGAACAGATTAGGGCTGAGGGAGAGATTTATTTTTTTTTTTCTGAGTAGATAGATACACAAGCCAAACTATTATGACAGCTTGATAAATGTAGCTTTTGAAAATGCTTTCTGTCGTAATAATACAACAAACAACAAGGAGGCAGGCTGCCAGGCATCATCCATCAGTAGGTGAGCTGGCTGGGAACGGAACAGACACAGCCCTAGTGCCGCACTAGCTCTTCTCAATCTGCCAGATGCTCTAACGTGGCCTCAGATGCCAAAAGAACAGTTGGCCTAAAAGCTGCATTTTTCAAAGCAATCTTAAACAGAACGGGGGGTAGCAGAGGCCCAAATTTTAAAAATGGTGCCACAAATGGAGACCTCAACTTTAAAGTGTTCCTTTGGCATAGATAACATATTTTTGTAACTTTAGTTTTATAATTCACCACTTCTGCTCTATACTAATCTCTCATTATAAAAACATTCTGAATACCAGCTTGGAGACCTCAGTTCATGCATACAGAGGGGGTTAAAACTTCATATCGCGAACTAATTCAATATGAATGGAGATGATGTAGGTTTGGAGAAAACATTCTGAGAAGACATTGCCTCTGCTTATTTGATCTTTTCTCTACCCTAGGAAACTAAGGAAATCTTCTCTAACCTTTACAGAGTCTCCAGCAGCAGCTTAGAGGCTGCAGAGCTGTTCAATTAAAATTTAGACTCACGTGAGAATATTGTAGACTGGATTTTGGAGTTTGTCCCCTGAGTTTCGAATTGGTTTATTTGCTACTATGAGTGTTTGGTGTGTTCTTAATTACAACTACAAAAATCCCTGCCAAGTTTTTTTTTTTCCCAAACAAGTATAATTTTACATATCTCTGCCTGTTCTTCAAAGACAGACGTGTTACAACAAGGCATTGTGTTCTCACAAATATGGGTTGAGTTTCTGAAAATGAGGAGTATGCCCGTGCAATCAAAAAAGCCAAAAGCAAGAACAATGACAATGTAAACCACAATGATCATGCCCAACTTCTAATGATGTCAGAAACTGCTCCAAGCATACTGCTCAGAAAATCTAATGAGAAAATGTAGAGTAAGCAGTCTGACGGGGAAAATGAGCCCCCGTGCAGGGTTTCTGGCAAACAAGTTTTGTATAAGGCTCTTAGATTCATAGTCTCTTAACACGTTTATTGAGCCTCCAATCTGAACCAGTACTATGCAAGGCACTGGGAGAGATAGAAAAATGAGGACCTTTCTGACTCTAAGTTGTAATTTCATTGGAAAAAAATCCACACCAACCCATGTAAAACACACAAGTGTCTACTTCATAGTCAACAACTAGCAGGTATGGTCTGGATACTACATGCAAAAGGAGTTGGATGAAGGGACAAGCTGGTGACAGAGAAGTACTTAAGAAGATAGTATTTTAAGTGCGATGTCCCATATGGGCCCCATGTTCCCAAGAGTGTGATAGAAGAAGGGGTAACTCAAGAAACAGCCCTACAGCAGGTTCCTGGCCTCAATATTCTATTCAGTAAAGGTGTCCAACACTGAAGTGGGCAGGTACCTGCTGGGTGCCAGGCAGAAGATCTAAAGGTGAGCACAATAAAACCTGTGCCCATACGCTGATCATGTAGCAGAGGACAATGCCATACACATAACTCTGACACATGCCAGGTCATGGAAAGGAAACTCAAAGTCGTGGGAAAGTATAGCAAAGTGAGACTGAGGGACACAGCAGAGGATGCAACTTGAAATAACAGTCAGAATTTTGCTAGCTGGGCATGGGCGTGGAGGGATTTCGTAGGTTAGAGGCTCGCTAGAGAAGAGGCCGGGAGGTTACAGACAATGTGGTCAGGTTTTTAAAGGACTAGGACAGTCCTCTAGCTGTTCAGGGATGTTTTCACTTTAAAAAAACAAAACATATTTTTTGTTTCTTTTATTTGCTTTTCTCCCCCTGCCATCTAGGTCTCTGAGCCCCAGTACTTAGCAAAGGGCCTGGTGCATAGTTAGCCTCCAGAAGCATTTTCTGAGGAGAGAAAAGAAGGAAGGAGGGAGGGAGGGAGGGAGGGAGGTCAGGAAGGAAGGAAGGGAAAGTGGGTCAAAGAAAGAGAAAAGCTGTAGAACAGAAGGAAATGCTATCAGGAGACCACGGAGAACTTTTGGTCTAATATTTGCTCTAAGTTTTGACCCTGGAAACCTGATTGGAATCTTTCTATAATAAAATGAAGATGAAAAGTGCAAAATGAAACAAAATAGTTACCAGAGGAAGGAAGCTACGGATTTTTTTTTTTTGACAGACTCTGTTTATTTTCACCTATTTACTTGAAGTTATATTTGTCACCACGATGCATTTGTTCCCTCTGAAAGATGGCGGGGTGTGGGGTAGGGGGATTGCTGCCTTTGGCTCGAGATCCACTAGCAGGAAGGACATGTACTTTTTTATACATACACACATGCCATAAGGTTTGCAAATGATCTTACATTTGCTCAGTAGCCAAAAGAGGCAAAGAATGAGAATAAAAACAAATGTGTTTTAGCAACATCAAGTCCAACTTTTCCGTCTTCCCCATGAGGAAAATGTATATTATGAAACTCTAGGACTCTCACAACCTCACCCGACACAACCCTGGAGCTGGGAATTTATGAATTATTTTGGCTACAGACAAAAGTTCTTCAACCTGCCCATATCACCCAGATGTCTGTTGCAAGATGGGGGCCTGGAGAATAACAACATTTTTCTTTAAAACCATTCATATTAAGAGCAGCCTTTGTTCCTCTTCCTATCTGGCAGCAAAATGGGCTTTGACTGCATATGTGGAAGAGAAAAGCTCTCTGTCTCAGGGTCACACATTCAATTTTAGAGTTGAAAGACACCTCAGACATTTGTTGGATATAAATATTTATTGAACACCTATTCTGTTCCAGACACTGCCCACTTGACATCATAGACAAGTAAACGAAATCCCAGAAAAATTGAAAACCCTATTCAGTGTCACATAGCTAGAAAATAGTGGGGCCAAGAGTAGTAGTTTGATTAAAAAATTAAAGGGGACAGTCTACAGAAAAAGGTGAAAGGTTCTCACAGAGACAGTGAAACACACTATTAGGAGAGCCAGGTTCCCAAACAGGTGACTTTCTCCCACTAGGAAAAGATATCAGTCTCGACCAGCAAGTCCTACCCTAGAGCCCAGAGGTAGGGATTGGCTGTGCAGCTACTTAAGGTTGGCATATGCAGTTACGGGTTTCAGCTGATGATTGCACATGAATATGATGTTACTTAGTATTCTGTATTTATTCTCCTTGCCTCCAGGTAAAGCATCCTTCCCCTAGTGTATGCAATTCGGATATCCCTGGTCATAATATCTGGTGTCCTTTTAATTTCTAGCAATCTCTCATTCTTTCTCTTTATCCTTCTCCGGCCTGCCCCCTCCTTCTTGCCAACCCCCTCTCCCCCAGTGGCTGAAATTAAGCAAAACAGTTAGGGTTAGACAAACTCCTCTTTTCTATTGCACAAATTGGGCCCAAACAGAGATTCGAGTACTATTGGGAAGCCTATTAAGGATAAGGATAGATGCTGAATTGAAGGTAGAAAGTTAAACTCCATTCTATGGATAAGAAATTTAATGAATCAAAGGGAGGTAGATCTCTGTGAATCTACATAAAATACCCAGTTACTGGGCATTAACTTAGTCATTCACTAACAACCTTGAGGCATAAAGAGTCATAATACTGGAATGGAAAAAAACTTGAGAAATTACTTAGCCCATTGCCAATTTGGGCAAGGCTGACCTTGACTAATACTAGACAATTGTGTAACTACTCAGAAAAGTTATTTTCTTGGCTTGCAGAAGTGTGGAAAACCACGACTTCTATGTCCTGATAGGCTGGTGCCCAGGACTTTCTTCCTATGTTAGATTGGATCATTTCCTAGAAACTTGAGTGAGGAATCAAAACATATACGAATTTTTTTATCAGAAAATCTCTTCTTGGAAGTTGAGGGAAATTGGAAGGGGAGGCGAACCATAAGAGACTATGGACTCTGAAAGACAACCTGAGGGTTTTGAAGGGGTGGGGGTGGGAGGTTGGGGGAACCAGGTGGTAGGTAATAGGGAGGGCACGTATTGCATGGAGCACTGGGTGTTGTGCAAAAACAATGAATACTGTTACGCTGAAAAAATTAATTAATTAATTAAATTAAGAAAAAAAAAAGAAAATCTCTTCTTTTCTTTATTGTCCCAATCTCTAAATTCCCAGAAGGCCGAATCATTTCACTATCATCCCCTTCAAAAGAGAGTACTTTTGGGGCATGTGTACCCGAATGTTTATAGCAGCAATGTCTACAATAGCCAAACTATGGAAAGAACCTAGATGTCCATCAACAGATGAATGGATAAAGAAGATGTGGTATATATACACAATGGAATACTATGCAGACATCAAAAGAAATGAAATCTTGCCATTTGCGACAATGTGGATGGAACTAGAGGGTATCATGCTTAGTGAAATAAGTCAATCGGAGAAAGACAACTATCATATGATCTTCCTGATATGAGGACGTGGAGATGCAACATGGGGGGTTAGGGGGATAGGAGAAGAATAAATGAAACAAGATGGGATTGGGAGGGAGACAAACCATAAATGACTCTTAATCTCACAAAACAAACTGGGGGTTGCTGGGGGGAGGTGGGGTTGGGAGAGGGGGAGGGGTTTATGGACATTGGGGAGGGTATGTGCTATCGTGAGTGCTGTGAGTGTGTAAACCTGGTGATTCACAGACCTGTACCCCTGGGGATAAAAATACATTATATGTTTATTAAAAAAAAAATTGGAAGGGGAGGCAAACCATAAGAGACTATGGACTCTGAAAAACAACCTGAGGGTTTTGAAGGGGCGGGGGTGGGAGGTTGGGGGGACCAGGTGGTGGGTAATAGGGAGGGCACATATTGCATGAGCACTGGGTGTTGTGCAAAAACAATGAATACTGTTATGCTGAAAAGGAAGAATAAATAAATTTATTAAAAAAAAGAGTACTTTTAACATTGGATATACATTAAAATTATTTGGAGAGCTTCTTAAAATTTATTGAGATTAGGGCTCACCTGTGGAGGTTTGAATTTAATTGGTTTTCAGTGGGGCCCAGTTTTTTTTGTTTTGTTTTGTTTTTTTTTGTTTTTTTTTTTTTAAAGATGTCTAGGTGATTCTCAAGCACAGTTGGGATAAGACCATTGCTACATATGTATTATCTAATTACAGAACTGGGTGAAATTCTCTTTTGAAAATATTTTGCAACTATAATCAATAGAAACTCAAGTAGGAACTTAATAATTTGGCAAATCACCCAAAGGAGATGCTTGACTTTTTGGCCTTTTATCCTTAATTATAATTGCCTATCCATGGTACATGTTCAGTAAGTATTTATTAACTGAATGAATGAAAATTGAGGAGATTCACTCTTAGAAGGTTATGTTTTCAAGAATTTACCCATTTCTTCTAGGTTATCCAATTTGTTGGTATATAATTGTTCATGATAGTCCCTTACAGTCCTTTTAATTCCTGAGTCATCGATTGTAATGCTTTCTCTTTCATTTCTGATTTTATTTGCATCTCCTCTTTTTCCTTTAGCTAACAGTTGTTGATTTTGTTTATTTATCTCTTCAAAAACCAAAAAAAAACAAAAACAAAAACCCTACTCTTAGTTTAGTTGAATTTTTTCTATGGTTTTTCTCAGTGCTATTTGATTCATTTCTGATCTCATCTTTATTATTTTTTTTTCCCGATAACTCTGGACTTTGTTTTCTAGTTCAGACTAATAATTAATAAGAAGATTGAATCAATAATCAAATACCTCCAAGCAAAGAAAACCAGAACCTAATGGTTTCACTGATGAATTCTACTAAATGTTAAAAAATACCAATTCTTCCTAAACTCTTCTAAAACATAGAAGAAGAGGGAACACTTCCAAACTAATCTTATGAGGCCAGTATTGCTCTTGTGCCAAAGCCAGACAAATACACTGCAAATAAAGAAAGCTATAGGCCAATATCCCTAATGAACATGGTAGCAAAAATCATCAATACAATTCTAGCCAATGGAATTCAATATCACATTACAAGGATGACCATGCAGGACTTTATCTGTGGGATGCAAGGGTGGTACAATATATATGTATCAATCAAATTCATACACCACATTAATAGAATGAAAGATAAAACCCACATGGTCATTTCAGCAGATGCAGGAAAAGGAGTTGACAAAATTCGGTATCTGTTCATAATAATAATTTTTTAAAAAGCCTTTAAAAATAGGTGTAAAAGGAACTTAGCTCAAAACAAGGAAGGTCATATTTGAACAACCTACAGCTAACATCATAATCAATGGGGCTGAAAACTTTTCCTCTAAGATCCAATATAAACAAGAATGCCCATTCTTACTACTTCTATTTAACAAAGTACAAAAGTCCTAGTTGAAGTAACTGAACATGAAATTAGAGGCATCTAAAGGGAAAAGAAGAAACAAAATGATCTTTGCAGATGGCATGATCATATACATAGAAAAATTTAAAGATTCCAACAACAAAAAACTATTATAACTAATAAACAAAGTCAAAGTTTCAGGATACAAAATCAACATAGAAATTAGTGGCATTTCTACACATTAATAACAAATGACCTGAGGAGGAAATTAAGGCAATCCCATTTACAACTGCATCAAAAAGAATAAAATGCAGAGGAGGAGTCAAGATGGCGGAGAAGTAGCAGCCTGAGACTACATCAGGTAACAGGAGATCAGCTCGATAGCTTATCTAAACATTGCAAACACCTACAAATCCAACGGGAGAGCGAAGCGAAGAAGAACAGCAACTCTAGAAACAGAAAATCAACCACTTTCTGAAAGGTAGGACTGGCAGAGAAGTGAATCTAAAACGACGGGAAGATAGACCGCGGGGGGAGGGGCCGGCTCCCGGCAAGCGGCGGAGGAATGGAGCACAAAATCAGGACTTTTAAAAGTCTGTTCCACTGAGGGACATTGCTCCAGAGGCTAAACAGAGTGAAGCCCACGCGGGGTCAGCGTGGCCCCAGGTCCCGCAGGGTCACAGAAGGATCAGGGGTGTCAGAGTGTCGGAGAGCTCGCAGGTATTAGAACGGAGAAGCCGGCTGCAGAGACAGAGCCGAGGACTGAAATCTCAGCTCGGGGTTACCTTGAACTCACCTCGCGGGCTGGGTGAGCTCGGAGCGCGGCTAGAGGCTGAGGATACGGGAGTGATTGGGTGCTGTCCTCTGGGGGCGCACTGAGGAGTGGGGCCCCAGGCTCTCGGCTCCTCCGGGCCGGAGACTAGGAGGCCGCCATTTTCATTCCCGTCCTCCGGAACTTTACGGAAAGCGTTCAGGGAACAGAAGCTCCCAAAAGCGAACCCGAGCCGATTACTTAGTCCGGCTGCCGGTAAGGGCGGTGCAATCCCGCCTCGGGCAAAGACACTTGAGAATCACTACAACAGGCCCCTCCCCCAGAAGATCAACAAAATATCCAGCCAGGACGAAGTACATCTATCAAGGAAAGTAGGTTCAATTCCTAAGACAGCAGAGCAATTCCAGAGGAGGAGAAAGCAAAGCATGGAACTCATGGCTTTCTCCCCATGATTCTTTAGTCTTGCGGCTACTTCAATTTTTTTTTCTTTTTTCAATTTTTTTTCTTTTTTCTTTTTTCTTCTTCTGCTAAATTTTTTAAAACTTTTACCCTTTTCTTTTTTAACGTTTTTTGACTAGTTTATCTAAATATATCTATTTTTTCTTTCTTTTTTATATTTTTTCTTTATTTGTTTTATTTTTAAAATTTTTTTCTTTTTTTTCAGAACCTGGTTTTATCCCCTTTCTCCCCCCCACAATTAGGGGTCTCTTCTGATTCGGTTACAGCGCATTTTTCTGGGGTCTTTGCCACACTTTTAGTATTTTATTTGCTCCTTCATATCCTCTTATCTGGACAAAATGACAAGGCGGAAAAAATCACCACAAACAAAAGAACAAGAGACAGTACCGAAGGCTAGGGACCTAATCAACACAGACATTGGTACTATGTCAGATCAAGAGTTCAGAATGACGATTCTGAACATTCTAGCCGGGCTCGAAGAAGGCATGGAAGATATTAGAGAAACCCTCTCTGGAGATAGTAAAGCGCTTTCAGGAGAAATTAAAGAACTAAAATCTAACCAAATTGAAATCAAAAAAGCTATTAATGAGGTGCAATCAAAAATGGAGGCTCTCACTGCTAGGATAAATGAGGCAGAAGAAAGAATTAGTGATATAGAAGACCAAATGACAGAGAATAAAGAAGCCGAACAAAAGAGGGACAAACAGCTACTGGACCATGAGGGGAGAATTCGAGAGATAAGTGACACCATAAGACGAAACAACATTAGAATAATTGGGATTCCAGAAGAAGAAGAAACAGAGAGGGGAGCAGAAAGTCTATTGGAGAGAATCATTGGAGAGAATTTCCCTAATATGGCAAAGGGAACAAGCATCAAAATCCAGGAGATGCAGAGAACCCCCCTCAAAGTCAACAAGAATAGGTCCACACCCCGTCACCTAATAGTAAAATTGACAAGTCTTAGTGACAAAGAGAAAATCCTGAAAGCAGCCCGAGAAAAGAAGTCTGTAACATACAATGGTAAAAATATTAGATTGGCGGCAGACTTATCCACAGAGACCTGGCAGGCCAGGAAGAGCTGGCATGATATATTCAGAGCACTAAACGAGAAAAACATGCAGCCAAGAATACTCTATCCTGCTAGGCTATCATTGAAAATAGAAGGAGAGATAAAAAGCTTCCAGGACAAACAAAAACTGAAAGAATTTGCAAACACCAAACCAGCTCTACAGGAAATATGGAAAGGGGTCCTTTAAGCAAAGAGAGAGCCTAAAAGTAGTAGATCAGAAAGATACAGAGACAATATACAGTAACAGTCATCTTACAGGCTAATAATGGCACTAAATTCATATGTCTCAATAGTTACCCTGAATGTTAATGGGCTAAATGCCCCAATCAAAAGACACAGGGTATCAGAATGGATAAAAAAACAAAACCCATCAGTATGTTGCCTACAAGAAACTCATTTTAGACGCGAAGACACCTCCAGATTTAAAGTGAGGGGGTGGAAAACAATTTACCATGCTAATGGGCATCAGAAGAAAGCTGGGGTGGCAATCCTTATATCAGATCAATTAGATTTTAAGCCAAAGACTATAATAAGAGATGAGGAAGGACACTATATCCTACTCAAAGGGTCTGTTCAACAAGAAGATCTAACAATTTTAAATATCTATGCCCCTAACGTGGGAGCAGCCAACTATATCAACCAATTAATAACAAAATCAAAGAAACACATCAATAATAATACAATAATAGTAGGGCACTTTAACACCCCCCTCACTGAAATGGACAGATCATCCAAGCAAAAGATCAACAAGGAAATAAAGGCCTTAAATGACACACTGGACCAGATGGACATCACAGATATATTCAGAACATTTCATCCCAAAGCAACAGAATACACATTCTTCTCGAGTGCACATGGAACCTTCTCCAGAATAGATCACATCCTGGGTCACAAATCAGGTCTCAACCAGTATCAAAAGATTAGGATCATTCCCTGCATATTTTCAGACCACAATGCTCTGAAACTAGAACTCAATCACAAGAGGAAAGCTGGAAAGAACCCAAATACATGGAGACTAAACAGCATCCTTCTAAAGAATGAATGGGTTAACCAGGAAATTAAAGAAGAATTGAAAAAATTCATGGAAACAAATGATAATGAAAACACATCTGTGGGACACAGCAAAGGCAGTCCTGAGAGGAAAATATATAGCGGTACAAGCCTTTCTCAAGAAACAAGAAAGGTCTCAAGTACACAACCTAACCCTACACGTAAAGGAGCTGGAGAAAGAACAAGAAAGAAACCCTAAACCCAGCAGAAGAGAAATCATAAAGATCAGAGCAGAAATCAATGAAATGGAAACCAAAAAAACAATAGAAAAAAATCAATGAAACTAGGAGCTGGTTCTTTGAAAGAATCAATAAGATTGATAAACCCCTGGCCAGACTCATCAAAAAGAAAAGAGAAAGGACCCAAATAAATAAAATCATGAATGAAAGAGGAGAGATCACAACTAACACCAAGGAAATACAGACAATTATAAGAACATACTATGAGCAACTCTACGCCAACAAATTGGACAATCTGGAAGAAATGGATGCATTCCTAGAGACATATAAACTACCACAACTGAACCAGGAAGAAATAGAAAACCTGAACAGGCCCATAACCAGTAAGGAGATTGAAACAGTCATCAAAAATCTCCAAACAAACAAAAGCCCAGGGCCAGATGGCTTCCCAGGGGAATTCTACCAAACATTTAAAGAAGAACTCATTCCTATTCTCCTGAAACTGTTCCAAGAAATAGAAATGGAAGGGCAACTTCCAAACTCATTTTATGAGGCCAGCATCACCTTGATCCCAAAACCAGACAAGGACCCCACCAAAAAAGAGAACTACAGACCAATATCCTTGATGAACACAGACGCAAAAATTCTCGCCAAAATACTAGCCAATAGGATTCAACAGTACATTAAAAGGATTATTCACCACGATCAAGTGGGATTTATTCCAGGGCTGCAGGGTTGGTTCAACATCCGCAAATCAATCAATGTGATAGAACACATTAATAAAAGAAAGAACAAGAACCATATGATACTCTCCATAGATGCTGAAAAAGCATTTGACAAAGTACAGCATCCCTTCCTGATCAAAACTCTTCAAAGTGTAGGGATAGAGGGCACATACCTCAATATTATCAAAGCCATCTATGAAAAACCCACCACAAATATCATTCTCAATGGAGAAAAACTGAAAGCTTTTACGCTAAGGTCAGGAACACGGCAGGGATGTCCATTATCACCACTGCTATTCAACATAGTACTAGAAGTCCTAGCCTCAGCAATCAGACAACAAAAAGAAATTAAAGGCATCCAAATTGGTAAAGAAGAAGTCAAACTATCACTCTTTGCAGATGATATGATACTATATGTGGAAAACCCAAAAGACTCCACTCCAAAACTGCTAGAACTTGTACAGGAATTCAGTAAAGTGTCAGGATATAAAATCAATGCACAGAAATCAGTTGCATTTCTGTACACCAACAACAAGACAGAAGAAAGAGAAATTAAGGAGTCAATCCCATTTACAATTGTACCCAAAACTATAAGATACCTAGGAATAAACCTAACCAAAGAGGCTAAGAATCTATACACAGAAAATTATAAAGTACTCATGAAAGAAATTGAGGAAGACACAAAGAAATGGAAAAATGTTCCATGCTCCTGGATTGGAAGAATAAATATTGTGAAAATGTCTATGCTACCTAAAGCAATCTACACATTTAATGCAATCCCTATCAAAATACCATCCATTTTTTTCAAAGAAATGGAACAAATAATCCTCAAATTTATATGGAACCAGAAAAGACCTCGAATAGCCAAAGGAATATTGAAAAAGAAAGCCAAAGTTGGTGGCATCACAATTCCGGACTTCAAGCTCTATTACAAAGCTGTCATCATCAAGACAGCATGGTACTGGCACAAAAACAGACACATAGATCAATGGAACAGAATAGAGAGCCCAGAAATCGACCCTCAACTCTATGGTCAACTAATCTTCGACAAAGCAGGAAAGAATGTCCAATGGAAAAAAGACAGCCTCTTCAATAAATGGTGCTGGGAAAATTGGACAGCCACATGCAGAAAAATGAAATTGGACCACTTCCTTACACCACACACGAAAATAGACTCCAAATGGATGAAGGACCTCAATGTGAGAAAGGAATCCATCAAAATCCTTGAGGAGAATGCAGGCAGCAACCTCTTCGACCTCAGCCGTAGCAACATCTTCCTAGGAACAACGGCAAAGGCAAGGGAAGCAAGGGCAAAAATGAACTATTGGGATTTCATCAAGATCAAAAGCTTTTGCACAGCAAAGGAAACAGTTAACAAAACCAAAAGACAACTGACAGAATGGGAGAAGATATTTGCAAACGACATATCAGATAAAGGGCTAGTATCCAAAATCTATAAGGAACATAGCAAACTCAACACCCAAAGAACAAACAATGCAATCAAGAAATGGGCAGAGGACATGAACAGACATTTCTGCAAAGAAGACATCCAGATGGCCAACAGACACATGAAAAAGTGCTCCACGTCACTCGGCATCAGGGAAATACAAATCAAAACCACAATGAGGTATCACCTCACACCAGTCAGAATGGCTAAAATTAACATGTCAGGAAATGACAGATGCTGGCGAGGATGTGGAGAAAGGGGAACCCTCCTCCACTGTTGGTGGGAATGCAAGCTGGTGCAACCACTCTGGAAAACAGCATGGAGGTTCCTCAAAATGTTGAAAATAGAACTACCCTATGACCCAGCAATTGCACTACTGGGTATTTACCCTAAAGATACAAACATAGTGATCCGAAGGGGCACGTGTACCCAAATGTTTATAGCAGCAATGTCTACAATAGCCAAACTATGGAAAGAACCTAGATGTCCATCAAGAGATGAATGGATAAGGAAGATGTGGTATATATACACAATGGAATACTATGCAGCCATCAAAAGAAATGAAATCTTGCCATTTGCGACGACGTGGATGGAACTAGAGCGTATCATGCTTAGTGAAATAAGTCAATAGGAGAAAGACAACTATCATATGATCTCCCTGATATGAGGACATGGAGAAGCAACATGGGGGGTTATGGGGATAGGAGAAGAATAAATGAAACAAGATGGGATTGGGAGGGAGACAAACCATCAATGACTCTTAATCTCACAAAACAAACTGGGGGTTGCTGGGGGAAGGTGGGATTGGGAGAGGGGGAGTGCTTCGTGAGTGCTGTGAAGTGTGTAAACCTGGCGATTCACAGACCTGTACCCCTGGGGATAAAAATACATTATATGTTTATTAAAAAAAAAAATTTGGAAGGGGAGGCGAACCATAAGAGACTATGGACTCTGAAAAACAACCTGAGGGTTTCGACAGGTCAGGGGTGGGAGGTTGGGGGAACAGGTGGTGGGTAATGGGGAGGGCACGTTTTGCATGGAGCACAGGGTGCTGTGCAAAAACAATGAATACTGTTATTGTGAAAAAATAAATAAAATGGAAAAAAAATGAATAAAATGCTTATGAATAACTTAACCAGTTAGGTGAAAGACATACCCTGTGAACTAAAAAACAATTGTGAAAGAAATTAAAGACATACATAAATGGAAAGATAACCCATGCTCAGAGACTGGAAGAATGTCCATATTGTTAAAATGTCCTTAATACTCAAAGTGATCTATGCATTCAATACACTCCCTTTCAAAATTCCAATGACATTCTTCACAGAAATAGAGAAACAAACCTAAAATTGAGGTGGAACTTCAAAAGACCCCAAATAGCCAAAGAAATACTGAGAAAAAAGAACAAAGCCAGAGGCATCACACATCCTGATTTCAAACTATATTGCAAAGCTATAGTAATCAAAGCAGTATGTAAGGCATAAAAACAGACACTTGGACCAAAGGAACAAAACAAAGAGCTCTTAGGCATGCTCACACATATTTGGTCAACCAATCTTTGACAAGGTTGCCAAGAACTCACAATGGGGGAAAAGACAGTCTCTTCAATAAATGATGTTAGGAAAATTGGATATCCATATGTACAAGAATGAAATTGGACCCTTATTCCCACAGTGAATGCAAAAATCAACTCAAAATGGATGAAAGACTTAAATATGTAAGACCTGGAGCTGTAAACTTGCTAGAAGAAAATAGGGAAAAAGCTCCTTGACATTGGTGTTAGCAATAATTTTTATCATGACACCAATATCACATGCAGCAAAACCAAAAATAGATAAGTGGGACTAGGTGAAACTAAAAATCTTCTGTACAGCAAAGGAAACAATCAACAAAGTTAATAGGCAATCTACATAATGAGAGCAAATATTTGCAAACTGTGTACCTGATAAAGAGTTATTATCCAAAATATATGAGAAACGCTTACAATCAATTGTAAAAAATAAAAAAATCCAACTAAAAAATGGGCAAAGAACCTAAATAGATATTTCTCAAAGGAAGATATACAAATGGCCATCAGGCACATGAAAAGGTGCTCAACATCATTAATTATCAGGGAAATGCAAATCAAAACAACAAAGAGGTATCAGCTCATACCCATAGAATGACTATTATCAAAAAGACAAAAGTAGCAACTGTTTGTGAAATGTAAAGAAAAGGGAAACTTTCTATGCTGTTGGTAGGCAATTGGTAAATTGGTAAAATATTATGGAAGATTATGGAAGTTCCTCAAAAAATTAAAAATTCAACTACTATATGATCCAACAATTGTACTTCTAAATATATATTTCCAAAGGAAAGGAAATCTGAGTCCTGAAAGATATCTACACCCATTTTCACTACAGGATTATTCATAATAGCCAAGACATAGGAACAATCTAAATGTCCATTGACAGAGAAATGGGTGAAGAGAATGTGGTATATACACACAATGGAATATTCTTTAGTCTTAACAAAGAAGGAAGTCCTGCCTGCCATTTGTGGAAGAATCTGGAGGATATTCTCCTAAGTGAAATAAGCCAGACACAGAAAAGACCAGCACAGCATGATCTCACTTACAAGTGCAATCTGAAATAGTGAAACTCATCAAAACAGAGAGTAAGTATAATTTTACCAGGAGCAGAGGAGAGGGAGAAATGAGGAGATGTTGGTCAAAGGGTACAAAGTTTCTGTTATGCAAGATGAGTGAGTTTGGGAGATTTCATGTATAGCATGGCGGTAACAGTTAAAAATACTGTATTATTTACTTGAAAGTTGAAAGAGGATACCTTTTAAATCTTCTCAACATATACATACACATACAGTAACTATGTAGGTGTGATGCATAAATTATTTAGCTTCATTGTAGTGATCTTTTCACAATGTATGAATATACTGAAACATTAAATTGCACTCCTTAAATATATGTTCTTTTTACATGTGAAAGATATCTCAATAAAGTAGTTTAAAAAAGAGAGAGAAAATTGAGGAGAAATAAAGACTTCAAATGGGCTACTGAACTAGTCAAATAAGGAATTTTTTTAATAAACAGAAAAAAGACAACCAAGAGATACAAATTCCCAATATGGCTAGTAGGGGTTATGGACACCAAACAGATTTCCAACCATTTTTAATTTTAACAAACAGGTTTACGGGATAAAATAGGCCATAAATTGGTTCTAAACATTCAGTATTCTTCTCCTGAAAGGAGATCAGACCCAGAGGGTGGGGGTGATGGGGTGGGGGGGAACAACCCTCTAAGATATAGGATCTGGACCATTAAAGAACTATTAGAAGTACCGGTTATATATTTAGATTGGGCTTTAACCCTGAAAGTAAAAGGAAGGCAACCACAAACCCTTAAACATTCTAAAATGTGAAATCTTCCCTAACACAATGAAAAGAATATCTCACATAAATGACGGAGAAGTCAGACCCATTCTGAACTTGCATAACTTTCTTTTAAATAAAAACTCAAGCATTTCCAATGAAAACAAGGCTGATAACATATAACACTAGATGAAGAATAACAGAGAAATCTTGCTTTGGGGCTCACGTTAGCTGAAGGTTCTAAAACCTCTTAAAGCAAGTCCTGTGAATCTTAATTGGATATTATGCTAGAGATGAGATGACTGTAAAAGAAAAAAATATTTGTTTAAGAAGCCAAATCTTAATGTTAAAATTTTTCTTTTGGTATTTATTATTATATGGTGTAGAAATTACTTGCTAACTAAAGCTTATATTACTCTAAGTATCAATATTTTTATGGGAGAAAAATTATGTTTGCAATTAAAAAATCAGAAGAGTTAGCTTACTTTCCCTTAGTACAATTATTATGAAATGACAAGTTTGAATGATCTTCCCCATTAGTGTGAGATAAGACTCCTTGAGGATGTTTATTTTAATTTTTCTGTATTTATATTGACAACATTCTGGCAGCCACATCCCTTCGGAATAATATCATAATCTTCTTTTTTTAGGCACTTCCACAGCGTGATGATTTTATTTCTTGTTCATCTAGTAATTTTATTCAGCTCCAAAAATTCTATTCAACTCAAAAATTCAGTACAAAATTTATTAACTTGAAAAAAATGCTTTCATCCTTTATAAGCAAGCCATTTTTTGCTGTTTGGGTATATATAAATCTGACAAGGCCTTCATTTAATCAGTTGGGATTTTAAAAAATATTCTACTCTTAGTGTATTAATCTATTAATCTATACTATATATTAGTCTGGAGATTAATTTGGCATTTCAGAAAGCAAAAAATGTCATAAAAGACCTTTAAGTCTTCTTCGGGCACCAGTATAAAGGTTGACACCGCACTTAAGAGCATCCAGCTATCTGACTCATTGCCATTTCAAATGAACTGCCGTTTACCCCTTGACCTTGGTTTTGGCACAGACCTAATACAGTGGTACATATGACATTACACACAGTATTCTTAAGTGCCTTATGCATCTGGAACTCCTTATGGGAAAACTTAAATTAACTGGCCGAAGACAAAGCTAGAGCTCTCAGAGACAGATCCTTAGTATCAAATTTAAAAACTATATGCTTAAGTAATTTAGGCTGAAGAAGGATAATTTCCACTAAACAAGACACACTACTAGATCAGTCAGAAAAATGCATATGTTAAAAATATTATTTTGGAGTATTTGGTGGGAGAAAGTGAAGAATCTGAGAGAAGCAACAGCTTCTCATGGTAGCTGGTACACTTTTAATTCACTTAAAATCATTATCATAGGGGTGCCTGGGTGGCTCAGTGGGTTAAGCCGCTGCCTTCGGCTCAGGTCATGATCCCAGGGTCCTGGGATCGAGTCCTGCATCGGGCTCTCTGCTCAGCAGGGAGCCTGCTTCCCTCTCTCTCTCTCTCTCTGCCTGCCTCTCTATCTACTTGTGATCTCTCTGTCAAATAAATTAAAAAAAAATAATTATCATAAAGTACAAGTAGGTATAGTTTGTTTTCTAATTAAAAAAAAAACAAAAGAAGATATTATGATGCAAAAATGAAAGACGACTTAGTGAGGCAAGATTAGCAATAGTCCTATATCAACTGGCTGTTGTATATAACTGATGAATCACTAAATTCTATTCCTGAAACCATATAAGACTACATGTAAACTACTTAGAATTTAAATAAAAATATGGAAAGAAAAAAATAGTGGCATTATCAGAGCTACTCAATGAAATTTAACATAATCTTATAGAAATTAGTAAAGGCTGTAGAAAAAAGTTTATATGGTGCCTTCCTTTATTGCTTAAACCAGGGTTGCAAATAAAGGCAATTATCAACACTCCAGTATCAGAAATTGGGAAAAATAAGCACTGCTTACTTTCTGTGAGCCTTTGTTCGGGTAGAAATCAAAGAAAAGATTCTGCTCAGTATTTCGCTAGGTCTGGGCTTTTTCTCCAGCATCAAGCACTGCCAGTGAGAATGAAGGATTTTATATTTAATACTTGTCCATATTGTCACTCTGCTTTCCCTCCACTGATTTTTATTTTCCTGGACCCTTCACAAGATCACCAGAGAAGATGTTCTCAAACTCAGAAAGTTAAGAAACCCTCTTCACAAGCTCCCCATCCATCACAGAACATAATTAACTCCAGAAGTTGAATAGTTGTCCTTTATTCCTAGAAGCTGAGTATTTTAACTGCTTTTACAGTTCTATCATATTTGGAATAGAATAATTATTAGTTGATAGACTTAAAAATATCAGAGCTAAAAGTGACCTGTGAGCACATATCACCACGCCTGGAAAATTGGTCAAGCAAATTAATTCAGCAGGTGGACAGGATTTATTTAGGTTGAATTTGAATGCTTACCAGCAGACTACAGTACATATTCTGCTGGGTCTTGAAGGACAGGTACATTGATAACCTCTGACCTTTCTCAAGAGTATAAGGTGATCAAATGAAATTTGGATGTCTAAATGTGGAGTGGAAAGGAGAGAAAATCCATTAAGGTGATTAGCTATTCAAAATGAATAAAAAGGCCACAGAGGACCATCCAGGGGCTGGTGGTGTGCCTCCAATGTTTTAGCTTCTTATGAATTTACTTACTGTATTAGTTTCTTACTGTATCTTTCTTTCTTTTCTTTGTTCCTTATCGATTATGAATTTACTGTTGTGTCTAAGAAATCTCTGCCCAACTTAAGGCCACAACATATTCTGCCTCTTTTTCTTCTGTAAGGTTTTGCATTTAGGGATATTACATAATTCCAGTTAATCCTTACATAAGGTGTGAGGCTTGTGTCTTTTTAAGGACTTTAAATCTTCTTTTTTTAAAATTAACATATAATGTATTACTAGTTTTCGGGGTATAGGTCTGTGAAACATCAGTCTTACACAATTCATAGCACTCACCATAGCACATACCATCCCCAATGTCTATTACCCAGCCACCCGATGTATTTTTTTTCCAATAGTTTCAAGTCAAATAGGGACATACAGCCTATATGTTTATATTTTTAGAATTTACATTTTACTTTTCCAATTCATTGTGAGTAGATGATAGCTAATCTTCTTTATAGTATTTTAATAAAATGCTAACATTTGGAGTCTTAGTTACGTGATTTTTTAAGGGCAGTTGTGAATTTCACATAACATCAATACTTGATGCTTTGTCAAATGATAGAGTTCTATCTGTGATTGTAATTTATCCCTTAAGTTGCGTGTCCATCTCTCACTCAGTACAAGATTCTCACACTGTAGCACTGACATCAGTGAACCAGTATGAAAGCTTCCATACACTCCTTCCCAGCTTTTGTGAGACACATGCTTTGGCTCACTCCTATAGGCACGGTAATCTGAGAAAACTGCATAATAGGAACATTTCAAATTTGTACATTTTGGCTTTACTGATTGATGTGTTATCAGTTATAGCTCACGGTGCTCCCACCGTGTAGCATCATGCCACGCAGATGGAGGAAGTTTTTGATATTTAAGATTAAGATAAGAGGTGAATCATAAAAATGAAAGGTCTGTTTTTCCTAATCAGTGCAGGGATCTGGTTTGATATGAAACTGACCCCCGAAGATGACAAACAAATATGTTAGTGGAGGCAATCCAACAGCTCCATCTTCAGACTAGACCCAAACCCGGGCGTGGCTAAATACCAGAACTGATCTGTTTTTTTGCGGGATATACCCTTTGGTCAGGTTTCCCAGGGTACATCATTTCCACCTGGATCTGCCTGGAACCGAAATGGCCTCCAGTTATAGTGCATTTAGCGAAGGAACACGTATCTCTCAGACCATGTGCAAGCCTGGGGAATAGAGAAAGGAATGAGACTTGGATTTTGACTCCAAGAAAGTCTTAACTCATCAGAGTAAGTTGACATTTTTCTGAAACTACGTCTTACTACTTTCTGCTATTTATGAAAAGTCTACAAGAATCAGCGGATATATGTGTTTTTCCTTCTTCTGTTTCATGTTTTATGATATATAGTTATTTCCATCACAACTTTTAACTTGTCACATGTAACCCTTTACAGTGTCAATAAAAATCTTCCATTAAAAAATATTACTATCGCACTTTGGATTTTATAGTTTGGAGAAAAATCTAGTCGTAGACCACACAGCTCAAGATACAGTTCTGAATTATTATTCCAAGTAGATTTTCATTCTAAAGTCTCTAGGCCTTTACTTTCAGCTTAGAACCCATTAGCCACTCTCCACCTTCCCCATTGCCCTCACGCCCATGCCCAATTCCCACAGCAGTTTCTGTTCAACCAAATCTCTTTATGTGCAAACTTCATCATTCATTGAACTGAATAACCTTAGGGAACTTCCAGCCATTGCACCATTAAAAACACCAAACCAACATATCATTGATTTGCGAAGTGCTTGATGGCCCTGGAATCCCCCAGAAACTGAATGTGTTGTCAACGTTAATATTACTGCTAATCTTACCACTGTAATTAAGCTGATTCAACAAGTCCAAGATATTATGGAGCTTAACATACTAGGTCTATTTCCAACCATAAATTCTCCTTCCAGTTTTAACACGAAGACAGACAAAATTTGCTTGGTAAATGAGAGAATATTACTTGTCACCTCAAAGTATATAAGTAACCTAGCTATAGATGCACAGATTTAATTTTTGGTACCTTCCTTTCATCTGGATTTGTGCGGCACCAGAAGTTCTGCATACACCCAATCACAAAAGTATGCATTGAATCTGCTATCGCTGGGCCTTAGAAACTTCCCACCCTCTGGGGTGTAGGACTTACTTGCTGCTGAGGCAGCGTCTCAGCGAGTAGGAGGCCCCTCCACCACAGGTGCGTGAGCACTCACTCCATGGGCCCCAAGCATCCCACAGGCCATCTCGGTCCTCCTCAGAGCGTGCCGTCCTAGAGCTCTGTGAGAAAAAAAAGGGGCGGTCAGTATCATGTCCCCACTGAACCCTAAAACATGCGTCCTGAAGGGAGGGTGTTCTGTAAGTAGGTCTATGGTAGCCTTGCCTGAGATGAAAACATGAATCAGATTCTTTCCGATTTAATAATGTGTATATGTTTGGGGAGGGGCATATTTGAGTTTAGGGACCCTGGGCCATGACTGAAAGGGACAAGAGACTGGGCAATGGAGCAAAGAGAAAAGGGGCAAGAAATAGGAATCTGGCGGAGAGGAAGATAAATTGCAAATTTTTTTATTTTATTTTATTTATTTATTTGACAGACAGAGATCACAAGTAGGCAGAGAGGCAGGCAGAGAGAGAGAGGAGGAAGCAGGCTCCCTGCCGAGCAGAGAGCCCGATGCAGGGCTCGATCCCAGGACCCCGAGACCATGACCCGAGCCGAAGGCAGAGATCCAACCCACTGAGCCACTTTGCACTGAAGTCAAGAATTTAGGGCACCTGGGTGGCTCGGTTGGTTAAGCATCTGCCTTTGGCTCGGGTCCTGATCCCAGGATCCTGGGATCAAACCCCACATTGGGCTCCCTGCTCAGCGGGGAGTCTGCTTTTCTCTCTCCCTCTGCCCCTCCCCCTGCTTGTGCTCTCTCTCTCTAAAATAAATAAATCAAATCTTTGAAAAAAGGAAAAAAAAGGAGTCACAATTTTGTCCTGGGCTCAGAAGTCTTCTGCTCTACTACCTCTCTGTGAAAACAGAGGAACTGTTGTCAGAGATGTTTCTTCTCTAAGAAACTGGAAATGTGCTTATCAGCATGACCTTCCAAAATTTAACATTTCATACAATTGACTTTTTTTTTTAAATGAAGGAACATCATTTCCAGATTTCAGATTTGTTAATTAGAATAACTGCATGAAGTAACCTCAGTCATGCAGGATGGCCTCTTGACAGACAGATCTGCTTGATACTGACAGGCTGCTAGTGAAATCTGCACTGACTATACCAAAAATTGTTATGTCCTGGTCTCCGTGTTGAGACTCACTGTTCTCCTAAGAGTCAAAGATAAAATTTATGCCATAGTTAATAGAATAGGCTTTGGAGTTAGAAACTGCCTGGGTTGGATATGGATTCTGTTTTTACTATGTATCCTTGAACAATTAAACTGCCACCTACATATGCTATAATTTCCCTTTCCATAAAATGGGCATAATATTATAACCATACCTCTATGTGCACGCACACAGACATAGTATATAAGATTAGTCAAATGCACCTAGCCTAGGACTAGTTTCAGAGTAAAGCACTAATAAATATTGCCCATAATTATTATAAATTGAGAATGTCTTATACATGCATACACAGTTGTATAATTCAGCTTAAGCTGCCATCACAGAATACCAGACTGGGTGGCTTAAACAATTAAAATGTATTTTCTCATAGTTCTGGAAGCTGAAAGTCAGAACAGGGTGACGGTATGGGTGCCTCCTGGTGAGAAGGTTCCCCTTGGGTTGCAGCAGGCAACCTTCTCACTGTGTACTCACGTGGCCTCTGCTTTGTATGAGAGACAGAAAGAGAGAGAGGAGAAAGAACAAGCTCTGTGGTGTCTACCCTTCTAAGGACACTAATCTCATCCCCACTTTCATGGCCTCTTCTAAACTCATTACCTCCCGAAGGCCTCATCTCCACATACAACAAGGGGCCTTAGGACTTCAAGATATGAATCACAGTGGGGACCACGATGGAATCCATAGCAACGGTTCTACAAATAGCTAATGTAAAATGGGGTCAAACTATTTCACCGAGTAAATTAAAGATGATATCCACACATTAAAGATGGTATCTTCTCCTATCAATCAAGAACATACTTACGGAAAACAGAACAATTTCAAAACTATTTAAATTTGGGAAAAAACAAACCCTAAGGAAAATAGACATGTTAGACAAAATGACCATTTCATCTTCAGGTTTCCCTCTGAAGAGAGAGCACAGGTGGCGTGCAATACTGCGGAAGGATGAGACGCGAGGTGACAGGAGGTTCACCTCTTATGAAACATTGGGGGAACCTGAGATAATGTAAGTAAAATGGCTGGCACATAGTAGGTCTACAAGTGGGGCCTCCTCTTGTTATTGATGTTATGGTTATTTTTATTTTTTTAATCTCCTTCTCATGGCCTACTTAGGTCTAGTCAAGGTGTTATCATCCAAAAAGGAGGGACTCCTGAAAAAGAAAACATTCTCTAGCCTCTCAGGAAATGGCTTATTTTGCAGTAATGGGCTTCTTTATAGATCAGAGTTGTGGGGCTCTATTGTCAAACTGATGACTCCCTGGACCTTTTAAAACCTGGATGAGTGATGTCAGAAACCTCACCTCAGAGTGTTGTATCAAGGCTTATCTAACTAATGCGTGCTTTATTTAGATTCATAAATCATTTGCAAAGGGCTAGCCCAGGCTAGCATATTGGTTAGGAACAGATGAAGGACCTATTCAGCCTGGAGCAGAATCCTGTCTCCAGAGTTTCTCTGCTGTGATCCCTTAACGCTTCTGTTTCTGATCAGAAAATAAGGATCATAAAGACTAGGACTGTGAGAATTAAAACAAGTTAACACATTAAAAAAAATCACATAAGGTTGAAAACAACCCGAGTGCCCATCAGTGGATGACAGGATAACTCAAAGGTGACAGATACACACAACAGAATAATACTCCACCTTAAAATCCACTTGGAACGTGGATGAACTTCGAAGACATCATGATAAGAGAAATAAGCCAGACATGAAAGGACAAAAAGGACAAAAATTCTATGAGGCACCCCGAGTAGTCAGATCCATAGAGACAGAAAGTAGAGTGGTGGTCGCCAGGGGAAGGGGCATGGGAAGAATGGGCAATTCTCTTTTAATGAGTCCATGGCTACCATTTGGGAAAATGGAGAGAAACCTGGAGATGGACAGTGGTGATGGTTGTACAGCACCGTGAACATCCTTAATGTCACTGAACAGTAGACCTAAACATGACTAAAATGGTCAATTTTATACATTTTATCACAAAAAATATATACATACATATATTCTTTAGAAGTTAAGGGGGCTTAAATTAACACGATATAAGCATCTGCCACTTTTATTTCCATTATTTATTGCTACCATCATTTATAAACACATATGCACTCTGAAAGGTTGTAGGAGGTGCTCTGGGAAGGTACTAGTGTTTTTTCCTGCTGGGTTACCTTCAACATTCTACTCATAAAGCATCATCTCTCTGAAAACCCAGATGATCCCACAGCAGAACCTCCCGGCCACCTGCCACATTGCATTTGCCTCATGACATGATCTGTCAGTAGTTTGAGAACCCTACAAAATGTGGGATAGAATGGGTAACAGAAACACACTGGTTACCCCAAAGTCTGTTTTTTCTAAAGGAAGTATTTAACTGAGCTCCAAAGCCTGGTTTTTAGGATTAATAAAATCAACTTCTAATCAAGGCAATATGGGGCACTCGGTTTCCAGAGCCTAATTATATACTGAAGGAGAAAAGACTCTTTGGCAATGAACTGTACATTGTCCATTTACCCATTAAAGTCATGCCTCAGATTCTTAGCGAGTTTATTGTACATCCTCTGGCTCCTTTTTAGTTTGCTCTGTGGGACTGGAAGGAGTTCTGTCAAGAGCTGTGGTATTTGCTGGATGCCGTGACTCCTCGTGTGACAAACATACATTTGTCACATGCAATGTCCCTCATTCTATTCAAATTAAATAAATCTGAGAGGAAAAACCAACATCACAAACGCTAGGAGGCGTGAAACAATTAAAATGAGTAAGACAGTGATCACAAATTATGACACTATCCAATCATTACAACTGCAAAAAAACAAACAAAAAACAAAAAAAACCACCAACAAAAAACAAAAAACACACACACAAAAAAACCCAGCCCCATGCAGCATTCACATGTGAATCCCATTTCCATGTGAGATAAGAACACCAGAATGCCAAATCCTTGGGAGGTTTCCCTCTGGCTGCTCTGGGGGTAAGATATTTTAGAAAAAATGTATAGTTGAGATTTTGCCTTTCTAGAGAAACAAATTGTTTCAAAGTCTGTACCGAAGTTGCTTGTTTTTTTGTTTGTTTGTTTGTTTCTAATGTTCCTTGTCTAAAGCAGCACCCAAATGGCTCTCAGGTAACGTTGTGTTGACTAAATCTTCTTACCTTGTTACCGGTGACAAGTCTCGGCACAACCTGACACAAGAAGTGCCCATGTTGCTCTGAGCGCCATCACACGGGAACCCAGAAGTAAGCCATGGGCCTGTTTCTCAAACTGGAACAATCTCCAAGTTGTCTTTTATCAAATGGAATAAACGTAATTCATGCCAACTGAATCCATGTTTAGTGTTCGAAAGTAAAGTGATTTTCCGGCTCCTAACCTGCTAGATTTTTACATCTATGACCAGAAACGTCAATGCAGCAACGTCTTGCAGGTCATTAAAGACCTACCAGCATTTGCTTATTTCGGTTTTTAAAAGGGCCTTTAGTATAAACAACTTTTATGCCTGGTCCAGATGGGACTGGAGCTTACTCTCTCTTGTTCTGGGATGCACATTCCTCTTCTCCACAATAGTAGTATTCTTTTTTTTTTTTTTTTAAGTGTTAACGTTGAATTGCATCTAGCGAGAGAAATTGAGGCAGAAAAAAATAAGGACTAGATGATGAGTTGTCTAGAAGAAATGATGATTGCTTCTGAAACCAAAAGTCTAAGCTTTTAAAATATACCCAAGCCAATGCTTTCCAATTTGATTTCTGTCACATAAATGTAGCATTGCAATCTCAGCATCTCAGAAACAAGGTCATGGACGCTCTCAAGCACAGTGACCAAGAGATCACCCTTGACCCCACTGCAGGGCATATCAGCAACAGTGGCAGGTGAGTTGGTGAGCGTTTACTACAAAATAACCAAGAACGAAATGGCAACTATTAATATTTGTGCATAAGACCACTGTTTCCCCAGCCGATTTACCTAAAAATATTAGAAGATCGGAATAGCTTCCCTAAATCCCTCAATCTTGGGATGGCATCATTTCCCCGCCATTGCTGATTTACCTAAATGTGGTTTTCACCTGATGGTTTTGTGGTTGGTTTGAGTCATTTGCTCTGAAATCCTAACCAAGTGTCAGGTGAACCGTGTTAATTAAGCCTGACAGCTACAAGGAGTTAAGCACTTGGAGAAATCACGTGAAGCGAGAGTTCCCTGCACTCCCACTGCCCCTGAACCTTCAACACTGAATCTTAGGATGACCTCCTATGGACCACTTTATCCAGAAGCCTGGTTATGCAGGACTTATGCAAAATGTTGTAGGGTGAAGCACAAATTAGCAACAAAAAGACTCTGGAGTTCTATTCATTATGTATACAGAGGCCTTGGAAAATATTTTTTCCAAACATTGGAACAAGAGGTAGAGCTATAAGGAAATCAGCATAAATGGAAGAAGGTGCTGAGGGAATGGGTGATAGGTTTTTGTAAAATGGAAGTCACAGAATGGATGAAGTTACATTCCTAAGCAAACTGCTTTTCAAACCCCAACAGATCTTCAAATGTAGCCAAATGGGTTACCTGGAGGACACAGCGAGACATTCTTAGTATTTCAAGATCAGCCCAAAGGCACCTGAGTCTCTGGTTTTCCTCTCCTTCAAGACAGCATTTCGCTTAAGCCATCTGGAGTGGTGCATGTGACTGCACGAACCGGATGTCAGCGTCCCTCTAAATTAAAAAGAGGGGGCAACCCCCTGGTGATGAGAGGACCATTTTTCCGTGGCGAGCTCATGCCAAGCGGAGAAACCCACACGCAGACACCGCCTGTCCCTGTCTCTTTGCTTTGAAAATGAACTCGCAGATTCCACCTTGTAACTCTCCTCCACCTATCAGGTCTCCATAAATCTTACCTAATCTTTGGCTTCTTCAGCAATCTGGAATCCTGGTTCTGCCATGCACTTCACGTGGGAGGGGCTGTGATTCCCTGATCTGGGAGCTTACAGATGTTAAGCTGTAACTGGTCTCTTGTAAAAGTCCGTTAGCTTTTCACTGTGCTTTTCGTAGAGAGCAGAGCATGTGGATACTGAGGCATGCGCGTTCCCAGATATCTGCTGCTGGCTTTGCTTAGGAAATTCAGGTCATCTGGTTCTTATCACAGCTGCACTGCTGGGGGAGATGATGAACTGCCAGTGACAGAGTGCATGGGCTTTCAGAGGCCACCGCATGAAGGCTGTCCCTTGCTACCGAGGAGAAAAGTCAGTTTTGTAACACGGTGTCAAAGTTATGCAGACCTCAGAAGGACTTTTGGGTACCTGCCTTCTCTCTCCCGCAGCACCTATTCACGCATGCGCCCTAGCATACCCTTTTCCTATTCCCGTCAGGACGCCTAAGCACACCTGAACCTGGAGGGTTGCTGGTGAGGCCCAAATGCTGGGATTTTGTTAAGTACCCATGCGCTAGGAAGTATGTGGAGATCTCCCCCAAATTACCGTATTTAATCCTCACAATGAGCCATAGTCAGGTTGGTCCCCCCCCCCCACCCCCAACCTTATTTTACTAAAAAGAAAATGGAGGCTCAGAGAGGTTGAACAACCTCTCTGAAGGTTGTTCATGTTGAAGGTTGTTCATGTCTCATGTTGAAAAACATGGTCATGTAGGAGAAAGGGCTTGGCTGTGGGTCGCAGACTGACTTTACTGGTCACAGATTAGTCAACTTGCCTTGGGCACATTGTCAGAGCTCTTTGAGCTGTTTCTTCATCTGCAAAATGGGGATGTTGATACTTCCTTGACTAGGGTGATGGTGAAGGTTAATCATGAGAACATATGTAGAGTGCTGGATGTCCTTTCTGACATGCTGGTGTGAATTATTTAATCTCTGCCACAAATAGACACATCCCTCCCCGGACAAGTTACAGGGTTAGCACCTTGTTGAGCCAGGTTTTACACACCTGTTATGTGACAACTTTTGTTCTATCTAGCTTAAAATTTTGACCTTTCCATTTTAAACAGCATTTCTCAGTACATATTTTTTTATATAGAATGACAAGAACTAATGCTACTTTCTTTAAAAAAAATTATTTTGGGGGCACCTGGGTGGCACAGTTGGTTGAGTGGCTGACTCTAGGTTTTGGTTCAGATTGTGATCTCTGGGTCATGGGTTCGAGCCCCACATTGGGCTCTGAGCTCAGCACGGAATCTGCTTAAGACTTTCTCAGGGTGCCTGGGTGGCTCAGTCAGTTAAGTGTCTGCCTTCAGCTCAGGTCATGATCTCAGGGTCCTGGGATGGAGTTCTGAATCAGGCTCCCTGCTCAGCGGGGAGTCTGCTTCTCCTTTGCACCTCCCCCTGCTTGTGCTCTCTGTCTCTCTCTCTCAAATAAATAAAAAATTAAAAAAAAACTCTCTCCCTCTCCCTGCCACCCTCCCAATAAATAAATAAATCTTAAAAAAAAAATCATTTTGTACTCAGAATTCTTTTTCAAAGTGGGAATAACAACAACTTGAAGATGGAATTAAGAGAACTTCCTTACTTTTTAGGAAACAAAAACCTGACTCTGCTCGATGTCAAATGCTTCAGTAAGATTTTCATTTCAGAGCTATGGTAACTTGATTTTTTTTGTATTCTTTCCAAGGACAAGGCTGAATTACAGCTCATCTAAAAAACTGCTGAGAAACCTCTGGGCATTTTGGAGCACTCCACCAGAATACAATTTCACAGCCAGCTGAATTAAAATCAATAATTGCTGATGTGAGCAAAGATCAGTATTCAGAAAATTTGCAACTGGTCATTAAGTATTTTGAGTCAGCTTATCTCGAGGAAAAGCATAGTAAAATATTCTCTCGCTGTCAATTTCTAGTATTTTTTTATAAATGTTGGTGAACTTTTTTTTAAATTTTGTTTTTAAAGATTGTATTTATTTGACAGGCAGAGATCACAAGTAAGCAGAGTGGCAGAAGGGGAAGCCGAGCAGAAAGCCCGACACAGGGCTCAATCCCAGGACCCTGAGATCATGACCTGAGCTGAAGACAGAAACTTAACCCACTGAGCCACCCAGGTGCCCCAGTTTCTAATAAATATATTTTTTTAAATTTTATTTATTTTTATTTTTATTTGTTTATTTACAGCATAACAGTGTTCATTGTTTTGGCAGTTTCTAATATTTTAAAAGCATCAACTTAGCAAATAGAAATACTCTAATTTGTTTTAATGCTGATAGAATGTTAATATAAATATTATTATGCATTCTTTCCGATGGAGACTCCAAACTCTAAGTCCGTATGAAAACCTATGTTCATGTATATGCAGTGTATGCATAAACAGGTATGTATATTATATATGTACATACATGTGTATGTATATTAATACACATATATATGTCTTCTAGAATATGATCTTCCAGATCATATATGTGCATAAAGAGATTTTCTACTAGAAAGACCCTGTCAGTCTGGTTATCTTTTTCCACTGTAGCAATTTGCTTTAATTTAATAGTTTGCTCCTGAAGCTGGGGGTTGCACAATTAGGAGCAGAAGGCTGAGACCAGTAACTCCATTTCTTTCACAAAGGAAAACTGGACAATAGGAGAATTGTATTCTGTACAAACTGTAGCAGTTTTAAAAAATCATTTATTTCTGGGGCACCTGGATGGCTCTGTCAGTTAAGCGTCTGACTCTTGATTTCGGCTCAGGTCATGATCCCTGGGTTGTGAGATTGAGACCCATGTCTGGCTTCACACTCAGTGTGGAATCTGTTTGTCCCTCTTCCTCTGCTCCTCCCCAGCTTGAGCTCTCACTCTAAAATAAATAAAGTATTTTTTTAAAAAAAATTATTTCCATATTTGTGCCAACACCCATGTTCACTGGGTGTTCTTGGCCCTTTTCTCTTGGAGAGATATTTCAGAGCCTTTATAGTATGTCACAAGTATGAAAAAAGCCTCTTTACCTGGAGTTCTGAAAATGAAGCTGCTCATCTTGGTTGCTCTTTTTTCTATACTTAGATAAAAAAAAATCCCCTGTGGAAAATAATATGCAGGCCAAGCACCAAGGAAAACAGTGAAGAAATATCTCCAGGGGCTTCCACACCCCTCCACTCCCCAAAACGGGCATGTCTGAAACACCCCCTGAAATGAAATTCCTTCTCCGCTCTTCTCGTGAATTCCTGACTTCCTGGTGAGCCAGTTAGAAGTCTTGGTTTCCGGTTCCATCTCATCTAACGCGAGCCCTGTCCAAACTGTGACTCCCATCAGCCTTAGATTCCCTCTGCAGCCCTGGCAAATTCTGCTGGAATGCATTTACAAAACATCTGTAGAACTAACGAAACATCTGAGGCTCTGGAAAGCACATGTTGGGGTTTGGAATCATGGAGAAAGAATTCCTGACAGAGAAGAGGCTCACTTTGTGACTCGTTGAGAAAACTGGAAAGTTAAGAAGTTAATATGGCTTGGAGCCTCATGGACAAAAACTCAAACTGTAGCTGATAATACAGAAGCTACAAAAAAAAAAAACAACAAAAACCAGCAGTAAACTTCCTGCCACTATCAATGCTCTGATTTTACAACTTCCCTGACTCTTCCTGGTGCTGACCATGGAGTCATCTGGGCCAAGAAAAAAAAAATGTGCTGCCTCGATTTTCTGAAGGGAGCTTCACAGGGCTTGGGGTGTAATTTAGGTTCTCTTCCTGTGCTTGTGGTCAGGTGATTTCCCTCTTAAGTGGCATTTGGACATCGCAGGATGAATGTTTGGAATTGAAATCTAAAACATTCTCCTTGACTCACTATTCCATATTTTCTTCTTTCTACATTCTTTTTCTGCTTTTGCTTGCATTCAATTCCCTGTACCCAGAAAAGGTTAAGAGAATGATAAACTCTCCACTATCTCAATATCCTGCTTCATCTACACTCAGTTGATATTCCATTTGCAAGAACTAATATAGAATGAGCTACATTTAAAAACAAGACATTGTAGCTCTTCAGGATTATCATTTGACACCCCAGTTATCTTCCCAATTAGATTGCAATTCTTTGAGAGTAGGGATTGTGTTTGCTTTTTTGAGCTATCTCAGTGATCAGTGAAATTATTATACATGTTGTTTAGAAGAAAGTGTAAGACATTTGGACAAATATCTAACAGACAGTGAAAGGCTTTGGAAGTATGTTCTGTTTCAAGTCCTAGATTACTTGTTTACTTGTCATTTGTTTCTCAACAACATACATCGAGCATGGCATAAGCATGGGGTGGGGTTGGGGGGATAAGGGAAGGTGAACAGAGATGGGAGCAGAGAAAGTTCTAGTTACTTAAAATTTCCAAGCGGTATCAAATTCCAAGACTTCTTTTCTCCAGTTCAAGTATGTGCCACCCTTACCCTCCACACAAGGAAATGAATTTTGTCAAAAGCACTACATCTGTAACGCAGATACATGTTTTAAAAAGCAGCAGTTTTCTCAGCTACCACATCTCTGCATCTTCAATAGGTAACATTCCCCTCTGGTTTTAACCTGTAGCTAGAGATGGCAGCTTGAATAACTGCAATAGTTTCACAAGTTTTGCTGTTTGAAAGTAAATCAAATTGAGGGGCTACTTAAGGTCCTGACAATAGTTTTCCATAGCAATGTAGAGCAAACCAACCAAGTGTGCCAGGATACCAGAAGCAATGTCATTGCTTGATATAGACTCATGTTGATAGTCAACAGATTTCTTCTGCATCTATAACCTAGATGCTCTGAGGCCAGGAACTCTTGTAAGTAAGGCACAGATGTCAACTAGCAAGTTGACTTGTTGCTCTGATATGATTGTCTGCCATCCAGATTATAATTTCAATAATTTGAGCTGATTCTCAGTACCTACTAGCAACTGTCCATCAGCCCAGAGTATACTGCCCCATTGACCCTTTGCCTCTTGGTTGGTGGAGCGACTTGTTTTTTCCATGAATATTAAGTCTTCATCCTAAATGGTCATGTCTCTGCTTCTGCTCACTCCCAGGTCCAGTCTGGTGCAGCAACACCTTTCAGAAAATTTATAATTTAGTGGGAGAAGAGAAACATAAACAGTAAAAAATACTTGATGCTCAACATACTCTTTCTTACCTCGAATCAGATACCAGGCCTTATCAATTCCGATCCTGACATGCCCTTTCCCTTCCATTCCTACTCTCCCTATCCTCCCTTGCACTGTCTTCATTCTGGTTCTAGGGCCTCATGGTTGGCATGTTGCAATAGGCTTCTCAACTGAGTTTTTGATCACCCTCTCCAGAGTGTCCTCCACATAGCTGCCAGTTATCTTTCTAGAAGACAGAGCTAGACTGTTCACTCCCTGCTGAGAGACTTTCTAGAGTTCCGTGTCTATAGCTGGTGGCATCCAGTAATGGATTCCAGATGTGCTATGAGGACTCAGAAACTGTATTTCGGGCATATGTGTTTTATTATCATACTTCCAGAGAGAGGATTCATAACTTTCATTGGATTCTCCAGATAGGTTTAAGGACCATTGGGTATAGGAAAAGAGCCAAATTATTAGTGCGACACACAACACCCTCCTAACCTGACCCTAAATCAACATGCTGGACTCAGGTCTGCTCACCTGTGCTGGACTCAGGTCTGATCACCTGTGTCCTCTGCACTCCAGGGATGGGCACTGTTGCTCTATCAGATGAGCTGCTTGGGATCTCTGATATTCTATTCATGGTCCTGCTATGGCCTTGACCTCCCTCCTGCCCATCTTCCTCACATCTTTTTACTTTCTTTTTTTTTTAAGTTTTTTTTTTTTAATATTTCATTTATTTGACAGAGAGAAATCACAACTAGGCAGAGAGGCAGGCAGAGAGAGAGAGGAGGAAGCAGGCTCCCCGCGGAGCAGAGAGCCCAATGTGGGGCTCGATCCCAGGACGCTGAGATCATGATCTGAGCTGAAGGCAGAGGCTTTAACCCATTGAGCCACCCAGGCACCCCACATCTTTTTACTTTCTCTAGCATGTGCATGCCTGATCCTGCTTGGAGATGCAGCTCTGGTGCCATCTTCCAGTGAAACGATCTTTGGTCTCCAGTAGGATCAATCACAGCCTTAGCTGTGTTCATTGGAGCATGTTGCTAGGACCTTATACACGTGGCTGTTTCAGCATTTATCAGTCACTGTGCTGTAGTGACTTGTTTAGACATCCATCCCCAGGAAGGGATTGTGTGTTTCTTAAGGGCTCTGACAAAGATGAATATGCCTTTGTGTTCCCAGCACACCGGATATGTAATCGGTCTCAGTGCATATTCGTTGAATGAATAATTAACACAAGACAGGCTAGGACAAGTTGTAGTTGAGCATCTAATTCATAACGGCTGTCAGTTTTTGCTCTCATTCATATACATTTAGATTCTTTAAAGACAGAGGAGGAAGTACATACATATATATGTATATATATATATGTACATACACACGTGTACAAAAGCTACACATAGGCAAGGAAATGGAAGAGGAAAGAAATGAATGTGACCCATAGAAAAAAAAAAAAAGAAAATCACATTTCTGCTGACTCATGTCTCTTGAAGCCAACTTTAAATTTATCCAAAATGTGTAAAGCTGAAAGAAGATTAACCTGTCAAATCTTGCCTTCATCTGGCCTCATCCAAGTCCCAAGCATCCTCATCTCTGAGTACACATATTTTAGGGCCCTCCTGCTGGACCTGGGGAGGCAGTGCTCTGTGGACAGGAGACTGCTAGGAGGAGGAGGGAGTGAGGAAGGGTGGGTGAGGAGGTCCTGACTTAAAGGCATAGGCTTTTACCTTTAGAATAAAGTGTGTTTATTAAATCAGATTTTCATAAAGGCAAACCTTAGCACACTACAGATAACCATAGATCCCAGAAAAATGTAATGTTGACCAGAATTAATCAGGAAACATGATTTGACAGAAGCAGGTTTTGATACAAGTTTTTTAAAGTAAGGGCTCTGGACTGGGGAGAATCTATTTCCATTAGATTCCGTGTCAAAATCAATCAAAATATGGAAATCATAGAGCGCTGATGTTTAAAGGAAATTAATAGAGACAAAATACAGAAATGAACTCTTGAAGGTAGGGAGTGTATGATATTGAGCCTCACCACCCCCAACCCTGCCCCCACCCCTGCCCCACCGGCCAATGTCTAACACAGGGCTCAATGAAGATGACCATGTTCACTGGGTGTTCAGTGTTTAACTGATTTTTTTTGTGTGAGCCCTTTCAATTTCAAAATAGATCAGAAGATGGACGTGAAGAACGTCTAAAGAGGACCACAGGCTGGGATTCAGGACTTGGCCATTGTGCCACTTTGGACATGCTTTGACTTTACCATTGTGGTATTTTAGGCAACTTAGCTCTCTGTGCCACAGTTGAAGCCACTTATGTGAGAAGAAATTTAAGGCATGTCTAGCCTGAAGAACTTCTGTGATTCTAAATTAGACTATCTCATTAAAGCAGATTTACAAATCAATTTTCCAACCTGTAAAATGAGACATGAACATTCGCTCGATTTAATACATAGAGTTGTTGTCAAAATTATTTTTAAAACAAAAGGGCTTAAGTATCAAAGTGTTGACCAGTACAACTGTTAAAGGAAATTCAAGTGGAGATGATCCTACTAGTTCAGCTATAAGAAGTGTTTTATAACAAAGTAACTAATTCTTGAAACAGAAGACTCTCTATTTGGGACTCCTCATCTTTGCTAATACTTTTATTAGCATCTGGAACGTATACCAAATCCTTAAATGACTTCTTAATAATAAAATAAATGCTAAATTATATGCTGTACTTGTTATTAATAAATGTGTACTAGTTTTTAAAAAATCAATAAATACATATAAGTGAAAGTTTCCCAAATAATGAGAAAAAGTTAGTAGTTTTTTAGTTTGTAGTTTCTGTAGTGACTTATTCCCCATCCAAGTGTTAAGGAATTAAGTTTTATTCTTATAATGTTTCTAGTATAATGGCCCTCTCGGCAATTTTTCTTTCTTTTTTTTAAGATTTTATTTATTTATTTGACAGAGATCACAAGTAGGCAGAGAGGCAGGCAGAGAGACAGAGGGGGAAACAGGCTCCCTGCTGAGCAGAGAGCCCAATGTGGGGCTCCATCGCAGGACCCTGAGATCATGACCTGAGCCGAACCGAAGGTAGAGGCTTAACCCACTGAGCCACTCAGGCGCCCTGATCTTGGCAATTTTTCACAACATTGTTTGTATTAGAATAATAACTCTCTTATTGTAGTTCTTTACCAGCATAACTCAGAGTAGGTTTTTTTTAAGTATTTCGATTTATTGATATATTTTCAGCATTTTAGGTTCTTTATCAAGGCAACAGGGAGTCAGTTGCCAAAGCCTTCGTGTAGTTTTTGCTGTAACTACCGCAATCAGGACGAGCATTCTCTAGTTAAGCAATCATTTATTTTATAAACATAATAACCTGTGATTTTTCTTTTATATTGTGCATAGTAAATGGATTGCAGAAGGTCCTTATTTTAAGTCACTGTTAGAAAGGCTTTGTTTTCTGAAAGGATTTGTCTTCATCCATTTTAATTTGTCCTTATTATCTGTAAATGGTACAGACCTACTTGCAATGAGATGGAAAATAATATTGAATCAGAGAATCTATGCCAGTTGTCTCTTCCTATCTCCAGGTCAAGTTCCTGAAAGGTATTTATAGTTTTCAGCTGGCTAAATTCCCTGTCCTGTTAGCATTTTAAAATCATAATTGAAGATTGTCACTCAGTATTATACATATGGGAAATGATACACTCTTCCATTCATTTGTAAATTAAACGACAGTGTCAAGAAGCCCTTAGCAAATCCACTTATGAAAGGTTTATTAGCATATGGGACACAATACTTTATTTTGTGATTCTTGTGAGCCCCTCTCTGACCCTCAAGGCTTAATAAAGCAAGAGCAAACACTGTTTCTCCAAGAATCTGTTAAACTTTTTTTTTTCCTCTCAATGCACAAGCATTTTGAGTCTGTCATCTTTTGGTTTGCAGCAAGAATAATTCTTTCTCCTTCAACACCATTCCATATTACTTACCGGTAGAAATACTATGTCTATGCATTGCATTAACCATGTTTAGCAATGTGAAAAGTTAATAGATGGCTGTCTAAAGTAATGTTCTAATAGCTAAAATGCCTCAGGAATATATTAAAATGGATCTTGGCCACAGACAATATCAAGATTGTTGAGACACACCACAGGCATCTTTTTTAAAGCCTGTTTTGTAATAAGCACAGAAAGTGAAGGTGCTAAATCATGGTTTACTACCTTATTTGCCTCACAGCCTCCCTGTCTCTGCTGCTGGGCCTCAGAAAGCAATTTCACACACGGCTGCTATCAGCATTCTTTGAGCCATAAGACTAAAGCACTTTCTCTCCTTTTTATTAAAACCGAGTTCACTTTTATCTCACAGCTCCCGCTTTTTGTTTTCTGCCTTTCCTTTCCACTGTGTCAGTGGTGAGAGTTCAACTGTCTCCTGCCTCCTTCCCTTTCACTTCTAAACTTCTTGAAAGGCTAATCCATGTCCACTGCACCCACTTCCTCAATACCCCCAAATTCCTTAACGCTGTGTGATCGGGCTTCTGCCCCACAGCTTGAGTGACGTGGGCTCCTCTGAAATTCATCAGGAACCTGTAATTCACCACATTCCCTGGCCTTCTCTCAGACCTTGCTGGGGGATATGCTCCCCTGGCTTCTTTGGCAGCTAGGACTGGCCTGTTCCTCCCCTGCCTTTTCTTACTCATCCTCACTAGTAAATGCTGGAATCTTCAAGGTTCTTTTCTGTCTCCTCTCCAGTTGATCTCACCCACTTTCCCTCCCTTGAGCTGTCCTCTCTTTGTAGACGATACACAAAAACCCCTTTACCTTAATCTCCAGGACTCTATTTCCACTTAGCCTGGATGCCTTGTCAACACGTCCAAAACCAAACTCAGTTATCTCAGTCCTCCATCCTTCTCTTAATACACTTAAATATATAAACATTTATTTTGGGGGGGGGCATCCTAGTACCAATTATTTCTGTTTTTATTATTAAGGATGATTTCTTTTTTAAAAATTAATTACTATTTATTTTTTTATTATGTTTAGTTAAAGATTTTATTTATTTATCAGAGAGAGAGAGAGAGAGAGCGTGGGCATGAGCAGGGGGAGAGGCAGAGAGAGAAGCAGGCTCCCTGCTGAGCAGGGAGCCCAATATGGGACTTGATCTCAGGACCCTGGGGTCATGACCTGAGCCTAAGGCAGACGCTTAACTGAATGAGTCACCCAGGTGTCCCTATCAACATTTCTATTCAACATTTCCCCTCCCTCCAACCTCTCCAAGTTCTACTTCATCCTACCCCACCCATGCACGCACACACACACACACACACACACACCCCAACAATTTCTTGTACTATATGTTTTACTTTGGCAGTGTATCTCTCCTTTCTGTTCCCTCTTTCCCATTCCATTGACTGGTAGCCTAAATCAGACCTGTCTTACCATCATCTACATGACACATAACCGGTGTCTCAGCCAGTTTCCAGTTCAGATCCTCTGTAGCGTGGCTCTTAGTGAGTCAAAGCAGCTGTGGGTAAGGCTGGACTTGTGGTCTGGGGTGGGGCCTTGAGTTCCAGGTGGAGGCTGACAGCTAAGCCAGGGAAGGCTCTCAATCACGGCAGGCTGTGATTGGAGTTTTATAGTCTCAAAGTCCATACACACATTCATTTGATCCCCACAATACTCCAGTGAGGCTCAGAAGGTTTGTGGGCATCTTAGAAAAAAGGGAACGACGAGGGTTGGTGGATAGAGAGTAGCTGTCTGAAAGACCAGGAAGAAATCCACCATACACCCACTTCCCCAGCATTTTTTTTTTAAGATTTTATTTATTTGACACAGAGAGAGAGAGAGAGATCACAAGTAGGCAGAGAGACAGGCGGGGTGTGGGGGGGGAAGCAGGCTCCCCGCTGAGCAGAGAGCCCGATGTGGGGCTCGATCCCAGGACCCTGAGATCATAACCTGAGCCAAAGGCAGAGGCTTAACCCACTGAGCCACCCAGGTGCCCCAGACTTCCCCAACATTTAAGAGGAATTTCAAGTCTAATGTCTAATTAAGTCGGGTAAGGATGGATAAGTCGTCCAGATGAGAGTTAAACTTGTCTGTCAGGAGAGCAATGGAAATAAGACCAAATACTTAATCTAACACAGTGCACCTCCAGAAAGAGGAAAATAAAGAAAATAAAAAATGAGGTGACAATATATGCAGAATACGAACTATCCTCAGAGTATCTGTCTTATTTGTTTTCTTTAAATCGGACCCGGAAAGGTTCTAATTTCTATCTTGTATAAAATGTTATGGTTCCTATTTTTGAATAGTTTATACATCAAATGGCTGGTAGATGACCCTTCAGATTACACTACGTCCTTTCACCCAGGAGATTTCTGGGTCCTTCCACGCAATCTATGTAACATAACAGGATAATCGTTTTCACATTATGCATCATAATCACCTCCCTGATGTGAGGCTCAATCCCAGGACTCCATAATCATGACCTGGGCTGAAGGCAGACACCTAACCGACTGAGCCACCCAGGCACCCCAAAGCATCTTCAAAGATCCCAGACAAATCCCCTAACAGGTGCGAAGTGTTGAGAACCTTTGAAATATTCAATTGATCAGAGGTGATCAACTCTGGCTACATATTTAAACTACCTGGGAACTCAAGAAAAAATTGCCAGTGTCTCAGCCCCTCTCCAGACCAGTGGAATCTGAATTTCTTAGGGGAGCAGGCAGGAGGCTGCCCAGCCTTTTTTAGTTCCAAGTTCCTATGGTGACTTTGAGGCAGAGAAGGGTTAAATAAGCATATATGAGTGAATTTGCAGGATGACTTTCTGGAATCAACCTTTATCTCTTTCCTGTCTTGGATTCCCTGACTTTAGGGGGCTTCACGCACTCCCACCCCCCAGCTAAGAGAGAATCCCAGTTTTGTTTTGTTTTTTTTTTCCCTCAGCCTCTCTCTTTGAGCTTGCACGGGAGACACAAAGCTGTCAGTTGACTTGAATGCAGGAAAAGATGAGAATAGTTTCTGGGAATGAGATAGAGGAATTTCAGCCTGTGGGAAGAAAGCAGTCCTCCCTGCCGATGTTTCCTGGGTGCTTGCTATACATTTGAGGTATTGTGCTAAGTATGGTGCATGAACTGTTTTCTTAAACATCATGATAATCCTCTGAGGTAGACGCTACTACTGGTTGCTGTTTTGTGGACAAGGAAATTGAGACACGGGGGTGGGGGGGAACCCAGAAAGGTCATGCTGGTGGAACCAGGATTTGAAACCAAGCCATCTGGCCCAAGAGTTCCTGCTGTTCACAAAGACACCAGCTGTCTCAAACTGGTGTATTTCAGAATCACCTGGAGAGCCAATAAAGCACACAGGAGCCCAGGCTCACGGAAGGAGGAGGAGTCTGGACCTTCATAACTTTTAACAAGCGCTCAGCTGCTTCTGATACTGACCAAACACTGGGAAGTGCTATTGCCTCGCAGCGGATCGCTTCCGGAGAAGACTGCGGAGGCTGATATCCATTAAGAAGGAAGACCTAGCCAGGAGGTGGCTGTCCTGGGTATGGAACAGAATCGAAATGAGCTCGCTCAGTACACAAACTCTCCTGTCCTTAGCCCTTAGCCCGGCAACTAAGACAGGAATTCTCTGTCTTTGGTGAATAGGTGGTGAACGGGAGGAAGGAGAGAAGGGAGGGGTCCATAATCCTGTTTCTGCGTCTGAATCTCCAGCCTAGCTTGGCTCCCATCAGTTAAATATTGGAAAGACCCTGAAAGAGTATTCCATCGCATCCGACATGATGTCGCTTGAAGTCACGTGATTCTTTTATGTCCCATTTAGAATAAAGAAGCCACTTGTGAAACTGTTCACTGCTAGCAATTATGAGACGCAACTAAGTTTCTAAAATCAGAAAAGAATTGTGTATCTTAGGATCGATGAAATACGGTACAAGCAATGAACTCTAATGAACTTGGTTCTGGAACTGGAAATCACTCAGCACGTTGGGGAGGCTTCTGCTGACGGAGTCCAAATAACAGAGTTCCAACAACATGGAAAATAGTCTGAACTGCAGATTTTAATAGGATTTGTTTGCTATAAGAATTGAATATACGTACACCAAGAGCTGAGGAATTCAAACCACTCTTTAGCGTTTTGCCCTCAGATTTCTTACCTGTGAAATGGGTAGTGGTGAGGCTTCTCTGAGGTAAGATATGTCAACAAATAGCACAGTATTGGCAGCTTGGAGGAGACTGAAAGTCCCTTTTTTCCCTTTGCTAAGTCTGAAGAGATTTTTATGTCGTTTGCAGTCAGTTTTGAAAATAGGACAGAAAACAAAAGCAGTAGATGTACAAAATTAGAAAGTCAGAAGGGGCATTTGATTTAAAACAAATACCTGTTTGATGCTCTTCCAAAGCAAATCTACTTTATGAGGTGAGGGCAAGCTATAATCAGTTTTGTACTAATACCGAGTAAAGAGCTGTGTGCACACAGGAGACTCCTCATAACCAGAAGATATCACCGTCCCACACGATTCCAGTGCCTGATTAAAAATCCGACACCATAACAATTGGATTGATATAGAAAAAAATCAAGAATTTATGTGACATGGAACTCATACTTTTTAAAATAAAATTTGTGGGTTATTTTTTTCTTCAGTCACATTGTGACTGAAAAGAGGAGTTTATGAATTTCAGATATGGCTTGGTCATTTTCTGAAGACCACAATCAGTATTTAATCAGGGCAGGTAACTTAAATGTAGGTCCTTAATGCTGCCCCTATTACTGGAGTTTCACCGGCTTCCAAAGGGAACTCCATGTGCGAGGCCCATATTTGATAATGCGGGGAGCTCCAAGAATTAGGGCAAAGGCAGTTTGCTGGCTTCCCACAGAGACTCATCATTGTGACGTGAATCTGAAGAGGGGAATGGGGCACTGTTTGGTGAGAAAACAGGTAAGTACCAACCCCCAGGGAAATACTGCCATCTCTAACTACAATAATCACCCAAAGTACACAAGTGACACCATGTTACAAATTTTGTGCTACGCGAGGCCACAGTGCTTTCCAAATGCCACGAGTGCCCCCTTTGAAATGGGCTCTACTTATTTGCAAAGGTACACTGAGAGCTCAAGGGTTGGGAGCCATTTCTGCAGAGAGGCTGGGCCTACATTTCACTTCTTCCTGAGAGAGTGATGGAACATTTTTTTTTTTTTTTTACAGATTTTATTTATTTATTTGACAGAGAGAGATCACAAGTAGATAGAGAGGCAGGCAGAGAGAGAGAGAGAGAGAGAGAGGGAAGCACGTTCCCTGCTGAGCAGAGAGCCCGATATAGGACTTGATCCCAGGACCCTGAGATCATGACCCGAGCCGAAGGCAGCGCCTTAACCCACTGAGCCACCCAGGTGCCCAGAGTGATGGAACATTCTTAAGGTTTCAGGATATGGATACCATTTGCTGCTTTGGAAGGGCTTCCATAATCTGCGGGGGAAAATCTCTGACGAACCAGGCCAGAGTTTTGAAAGCAGGGAGGTCTTGAATAAAACAGTTCATTCTTTCCCACATTCATTCAGCACGCTTTTAGGCACTTACTCAGTCCAGGCTATGGGCTGTGTGCTCGGGGGTGCGGGGGACCCAAAGAGCCCTAGAACATAGCTGGGGCCTTAAGAGCCTCTGAGGCCTCAAGATATAAGGCAAGGGGAGGTCACGGTTTCATTCTCCCCTTTTCTACTGTTGCTGCTGCCTTCACAGGCCACTCTCCAGGAGAGAAGCATCAGTCTTCTGTAGTCCTTGGGGCCAGGCCTGTCCACTCCATGTGGTCACCACTACTGTCTTCCGAAAGCACAAACTTGGGTCCCTGCTCCCGACCCTGGCCTCTAGGGCCCCGCAGGAGCTGGTGGATGTTCCGGCCATGGGAATTTACTCCCTCTTCCTTCCCTTGGGCCTCTGCCCATGCAGGTCCCTCTGCCTGAAATGCCCCCCCTTTCTTTCTTGTGTCTGCCTGGTGAACTTCCACTGATCCCTTAAGACTCACTTTTGGGGTGCCTGGGTGGCTCAGTGGGTTAAAGCCTCTGCCTTCACCTCAGGTCATGATCCCAGAGTTCTGGGATCGGGCCCCACATTGGGCTTTCTGCTCAGCGGGGAGCCTGCTTCACCCTCCCCCTCTCTGCCTGCCTCTCTGCCTGCCTTTCTGCTACTTGTGATCTCTGTCTGTCAAATAAATAAATAAATAATCTTTTTTAAAAAAAAAGACTCACTTTAGAAGTCCCCCCCTTTTTTTAAAAGATTTTATCTATCCATCTATCGATTGATCTATTGATCTATCAATCTAGAGAGCAGGAGTGGAGTGAGGGGCAAAGGGAGAGAGAGAATCCCAAGCAGACTGCACACTGAGAATGGATCCAACATGGGGCTCGGTCCCAGAGATCATGTTTTAAGTCAAAATCAAGAGTCAGATGCTTAACTGAGTGAAACACTCAGGCGTCCCTTGATGTCCTTCTTTCATGTCCCCCTCATTGACCTGCAAAGCTGAGTTCCCGTCTGCCTTGCACAGAATCTAGGAAAGGACAGGCGATGCATGTCAGTTTCCTTCTTTGTGCAACTGCAGGACTTATATCCTCCGCTCAGCCTCGGTTTTATCATTTTAAAACTTTGTCTAGAATCTGTGAGTTTTCTGGGGGGAGGGATGGTGGTGGTATGACTGGGTCTTTTTTATCTTTGTGTCCCAAGGAAAGTGTCTGGCACACAGCAGCCCAGGCCATTAGAAAGCTTTCACTGGTACGAAGAGTTAGAAAAGATAAAGCAGGACACTGGTTCGATTTCCGAAAAGCTAAACAGGTTTAGTTAGATTTTCTTCTGAAAGTCTGTACTTGGAACTTCTGGCTTATTCCAAGAACCTTTCCATTTCTTGCACCACTGAGACAGCATGGCAGAGTTAGTACAGGAATGAACTCTGCCTGAGTTCGAATTTGCACTTTGCTGCTACTAACAGGAAGGAACTCTCTGTGCCCTGTTGCCTTACCTGGAACATGTGGAAAATAATTGTAAGCAGTCCAAGATTATGCTGAGTTTTAGATATGTGTAAAGTGTTTTTCACCCTGAAGCAAGCACTCTCCTCATTTATGAAACAAAGATGATTGCGCTTTATTTTACTGATGTCCTTCACAAAATAAAAAAGAAATAGAAATGTTGCATTTGTTTCCTATACTTCCTACCTACCTACCTGCAAACATATCTTCATTTACTTTTGAAATTTAAATTTAAATTTTGAAATTTGAAATTTCAAAATTTGAAATTTTGAAAATTTACTGTGAAATCCCAACGTCTGGGTACCATTGTTCTCAGTGATCTAGAACTTAAAAATGGACACAGAGCACTGGATGGGTTCCTTAAAATCGAGATCCTGGAATCTGGAGACAAAAGAGTCCCACTGATGTGAGTCGCACCTCCACCAAATTGAACTTAGCCAAGGGGAACCATCAGGGGTAAGAAGGGCTGTTGGATTCAGGCACACTGGGGCTGGAAATGGGGACACAACAGAAGTAACAGGAAATCAGAACCCCTCCTTGCCGGTTGGTGACCAGCGTGATACCTGAAGATTCATAAAGTTCCTGCATACAAATGGTTTCCGCAGAGGAAGCTAAACCTCTTGAGGAAAAAAATCCACTGTCATTAGTGTTCGGTGCACCACTGATTGGCTTTTTACTCCCTTGAACGGCAGCCTGCTTTAAGTGTAGTTCTAATGTGGGGAAGACAGGTGTTTCACGTATCAATAAACACAGAGACAAAGTAATAGCTGCATTAAGCTTATGTCAGTATGACTAAAACAGAGGATTCCAGAAAATAAAAGAAGCAGAACTCGAAGAAGCGAGCTTAAATATAAATCTTGAGAGTTTTAGAATTTTTCCTACACATTCTTTCTTGAATCACAATAAATAATGAATTAATGTGTCTATTTTTTTAGGCAGAGACCCCCTTACATCAGCGATAGTTAAATACACAGTTTAAAGAAAATAATACCATGACAGCAACATAAAACCAATGGCCAATTAATTCCTGTCTCCCTGCTCCCCATCTCAATCGTTTCTGACATTTTATGTGGAAAGACCCGTCTTTAGAACCATGTCTATTTTGTTCACCACAGTGTACCCAGGTTCTCAATGAATATGTTAATTTGCACCAAGGGAAGGGAAGGGACTAACATTTCTTGGTGACTTACTAAGAGCGAGGTCCCACGTGAAATTATTTCCCCATAGACTTCACCATGTTTTTCACATTTTTCATTGATATGGAAAGCAAGAGAAACAAACTCTGTTGATATGACACAGATTTAGGGCAAGCGACAAGTTTTACAGACCCTAGCCCCCTGCTTTCTTGCCAGGTTATCTTCATGTTTATAAACCAACGATGATCCTTAAGTTTTTACGCAGGATGATTTTCCGGCAGCTTCATGGATTCCCTGGTTTCTTCTGCAAAGGATATTTCAACATTTCAACGCCTCTCTACCAAGGCCAGCTTGGCTGGCTCTTATTTAAAAGTCCCAGAAGACATAACAGAACGAGAATGAACTATTTTTTCCAAGTAGTACAGACTCAGGGCCCCTGAGTGGCTCAGTTGGTTAAGTGTCTGACTCTTGATTTAGGCTCAGGTCATGATTTTAGGGTCATGAGATGGAGCCCTGCCAGGAGCCCTGCACTGGGCTCGGAGCTGTGCTTAGGTTCCCTCTCTTCCTTTCTCTCTGTCCTCCTCTCCCTCCCCCGCACCTTGAGCTCTCTCTCTAAAAACACAACAAAAATGAAGGAGTACAGACTCAAAGGAAAGAGATCCAGATTCCAGGATCTGGATCCCCACCTACTAGGTTTTCCTGGCAAATATGTCTAAAATCTCTTTGCAAACATTTCTACTTTACATCCGATTAGGGGCAAAATGAAAGCGCTGGGTTAGGTGATTAATTCATTTATTCAAAAGCAAACTTACATTGAATACTTTGTATATATCAAACTCTTTGTCTGGTGTGGGGGATATAATTAAATCCAAGACAAAATAAAGCCAAACGCCTTCCTACAAAGAGATCCCAGTTAGTTAAGGTCACATTGTATGCTATCTCAGAGATTTCTTTCCATTCTAAAATGCTGTGAATTTATGCCCTGGGGATCCAAATATCAGTGAAACTCTCTCTGTAACAGTAATATCAAAGCATGTTTGTTACCTCGGACTGGCTACAAGCAACAATGTCAGAATAAAAGTGTGTGGCCCATCAGGGAAATTATATTTGGTTTCAATGACAAATGGTTGTAACAACTACAACGAAAATACAAACTATTAAAAACAAGAAAAAACAAAACAAACAAAAAAAAACTAAAAAAACCCTTTCCCCGAAATCTCATTCCGGCACCTGAACAGTAGGGGTTCTTATTGTTTCCATTTACTTTTTCATTTCTGGGTCTGCGGATCAAGTACAACATTTGCACAATACCCCCCCACACTTCATATGGGGACTGAGACGCAGCCGGCCGAGCAGGCTCAGAAACTAGACACCCTCCCATACCTTAAGATGGGAACCAAGTGAGGTCTATTTATTTTATTGGACAGTTTGAATTTATTATAGGTTGCTCATAATTTCCTGTCTCATTTCTTTAGTGCTCTTGGAATTGATGTCAGGATGTCTTAGGTTATCATACTCTTTCCCTCTTTTGTCCCAACATTTATGCCAACAGACTGAATTGAGTTAGAGAAAGTCCCCGGACAAAAGTTGAAGGGGAAAATACCCAAAGCTTTAGTTGGAGAATGGCAGAAGCTTTGGAAAAAAATCTGAAAAAGCAATGAAGATGAAAATGGAAACTCTGTGAAAATTAATGTAGTGTAGAATTGGCGAACATACCACTTATTTCTTTAAACAAATAGAAGAAAGAACCTGCTTATGAAGTGCACCCAAATAATTCACAGGTGGTGAAACTATTAGAGTCTTGCAATTTCTTGCCTCAGAAGTGGAATAAATCTCCTATATTATAAATGGTCTATGCTCCCACATGTGATTTTTCTGCTATTCCCTTTATTTCAACTGTCCCCCTTTGCAGGCACCAGGCCTTTCTGGTTTTATTATAATTAATTTATTTTAATAAGAATTGTAGAGAAAAATCTTGGGACGCAGGGAGATATAACTACTAAAGCAATAGGACTGACAGAGGTAAGATCCCAAATGGAAAATGCTTGTTTTTTACACAGATCTTTTGGCTGTTATAAAATAAGCACAATGTAGCAGAAACTACATCAGATCAAAGTCTGCCAAAGTGATGCCCCAGTCATAGCCGGGCAGATGAAAACGCCCTTGGTGCTGGCCACCTCTAATTAATGGTAATTCTCACAATGATAAGAATTTGTTTTGAGGAAAGTTTTTCCCTGAGGAATTTATCTTAACTAAAAAATGTTCTAGTGTGTTCTGCGACACAAACTGATATTCTGAACTGTGGAAATTGGAAACAAATTTTAATGTCTGAAGCCAAATACTGTCTGATAATATCCATAAAGATAATACACATTAATAATCTGTGGGAAGCTGTAATTTACATTGATACATGGGTAGGATTAAACGGATAGGGTCTACACAGGTACAGAAGAGTTCCTTACAAGACAAGCCAGTTTGTTGGGCAACTGAAAATAGTCATGCCCTTCACAGAACCATTCCCTACAGAAGAGTGCTTGTGAAAAATTTTAAAAATAACTCTACAACAAAATGTCCAGTGAACTACCAAGCTCCTTCCTCATTGCAAGAACTGTCTTTATCTTCCATGGACCCTGGCTCTGTGTTGAGTATACAGTTGGTGACAGATAAATGCCATGAATGAATGTAATCACTTGAAGTTTTAGAGTACTCTATAGAGTTTACAAAACACTTCAACATTTAATGCCGCCTTTCTCTCTCCCGACATCCGGAAGAGTTAGGTGGGATGGGCAATCATAAGACCCGGATGAGGAGCAGAGCGGGAGAGTTCTGTAACTAGAGCAAGATCACAGAGGTGGAATCCATGCTACAGCCTGGATGGTTACACTCTAAAACCAGTGCTTTTTCATGACACCTGAGACATCTATCAAAAAATGTATCAGAGACAGCTGTGACTAGGTCTACTCAAGATGGACATTTTCCTTTGGATGTTGCTGTGTGAAATATCTGGGAGTTTTGCGTTTATGTGTCTGTTCCCATTCCTGTCACTTGTTCACTCCTTCATCTACTGACATTCTGTTTGGAGAGCAACATGGTGGTGTGCCTCGGTTTCTGCTTCTCCATATCTCTTTCTGTTTTCTTGGCCTTCCCTTTGTCTGCAGGGTTCTATGTCCTTGGCTGGGGTGGTTGGTCTTGTTCTGCTCCAGAGATTCTGACCGTTTACCACAGCCCTGCCACTCCTTGTTCTTTTCCCCATTTCTTACTGTGCCACTAACTCCTGGATTCTGTTTGGAAAATGAGCATGGCCCCATTCTCCTGTTTGTCCTGTAGTCTTTGTGGTATGCAACTTATTGTATACTTAGAGCGTGCTCAGGACTCGGGAGTATGTGGTCAGTTATACACCACAAAGATTAAACCATCATGAGGATGACATGGCATCTTCTCATTTCGATTTTTCCATATAATAAGTGAAAAGTGGAATTAAGCCTGACTTATAAGTGAGTATTAGTACGCATGGCATCTAAATTTCCAGCACATTTTAATTTTAATTTTTTTAAATATTTTATTTATTTGATAGAGAGAGATATCACAAGTAGGCAGAGAGGCAGGCAGAGAGAGAGGGAAGAAGCAGGCTCCCTGCTGAGCAGAGAGCCCAATGCGGGGCTCGATCCCAGAACCCTGAGATCATGACCCGAGCTAAAGGCAAAGGCTTTAACCTACTGAGCCACTCAGGCACCCCTTAATTTTAATTTTTAATTTTAAGAGATTTCCAGTATAACAAGCAACACCTTTCCTCAAAGGTAAACAAAGGTTTACAAAGGTTTATTTCTTGGTAGTGGGTAAACGAATGTTCAGGTCTGGGGCTCTGCTCCAGGAAGTCATTCAGGGACCCAGGCCTTCTACTTGGTGGCTCTGTCATTCCCTAAGGTCTTGAAGTTTTCTGTTGGAGTCTCTGCATCCAGCAGGCAAGTAAAGAGAGAGAGAGAGAGTGCTGAGTGCTGGGAGGATGACATGGCAGACGTAAGTCCTAGAAATTCCACCTGTCACATCTGACTCCATTCCACTGACTAAAACTCAATCACATTGCACCATCCAATCATGGGAAAGGCTGAAAAACATAGTTTATTTTTGTGTCCAGTCATAAAAACAAATGACTTGGTGAATCCATAGCATTATCTCCACTAAACTGAGACTTTATGGCTACCTTCCAGTTTTATAAAAGTGTGCCAAATATGATTTTTTTCCTGAGGGCATATTTCATAAAAGGAGAAATATTTCATAAAAGGAGAAATATTTGAGAACCAAATGGATTAAAGAAGACATGAAACATGCAAAATTCATTCTCATTCTATTTATCAGCAGCAAAAGGGATTGTTATTCATTTATGGTCCAGTGTATGGATGTACATGTTTAAGAAAGAAAAAAGAGAGAGAAACAAAATATTTGTCCTCTCTTTAGAATTTATTAGGTTGTTGACTTGGTCTTACCCAAGCCAGAATTACCGAAATGTCTCACAGGTGAAATAGATGTTCACCTATTTGTACTTTACCATCTTCTCAACTTTTTTTTTAAAGATTTTATTTATTTATTCAAAAGAGAGAGAGAGGCAGAAGGAGAAGCAGGCTCCCCAATGAGCAGGGAGCCCTATGAGGGACTCGATCCCAGGACCCCAGGATCATGACCTGAGCCGAAGGCAGATGCTTAACCATCTGATCCAGCCGGGCATCCTCTTCTCAACTCTTCTTGCCAAGTCTCTCTTATCCATCCTTTTATTCATCCATTCAACAACATTCACTGAGGTTTAATTACCAGGCATCCTGACAGAGGTGGGAGAGACAAGTCACTCCTGCTATCACCCACAATTTTGTGGAGTGGACAGGAATGGAAACACAGTAGGAGAAATACAATGACAGAAATAAATGTGAGGGAGCCCAAGAACTAGAAGAAATGACATCTTAAAATATTGTAGATTACAATTTTTTTGTGCCTCTGACAAATAATCGCTAAATGCTCCCCAAACATCGGGAGGACTTGGGGTAGGGTAGTCAAATAGATGTTATGGTATTTCTCCTAGAGAAGGTTGCAGTAGTTCATGAGATAAGCTAATATGTCCATGACTGAAATAGAGACCATGAGTAAATGCAGGAAAATATCCACACTGATTTATAAACACTAAACCTCTGGAAATCCAACAAATAGCAAGCCAGAGGTCACTTGCGGCTACAGACCACTACCATTGGGATAGCTTCTTGACTGACATGGCCAGAAAACTCCTAACTGCTCTCCACATGCTGGGTGCTCCAGTTAGCAAAACCCCAGGGAGGGGAAACAAGAACAGTTAAGCTTTATTCAGTGTAAGTTTTAATCTTGAAGTTCGGGAATTGGGGAGATTTAGTCATTTATTTTTGAGCTCATGGAAAGAAGGGGTTGATAGCAACAGCTTACCCCGGTTAACAGGCAGGCTCCCCACACAGCTGTGCTGGCCTATTTCAATTAGGATCTTTTAGGACTGACATCACCTCTGGTATGCCAGTCCTAAGCCGCTCATGAGCCAGCACTGCCAATCAAGCCAAAATTCAACCACACGGTATGGTTTTTATGATGGAGACAGACAACGACATGAACTTGTCTCATTCTGGTGAAAACACAAAATTGGAAGCCAGCTCTCCAGAACAAGAAAATTAGTAAAAACACCAAGCCTGTAAAACTTGATTTAGACACATTTTCCTCTGATTATCTCAACACACTTAACTGGTAGGTTATTCATGATGATTCAAGGAATGCGCTCTCTCTCAAGAAAAGGCAAGGGCCCTCATGCCAGGCGAGGTCACTTCTCGGCCACTCTACTCATGAGACCACAAGAAACGGGAGAATATGCAGAATGAGGGAAGGGTAGAATGAAACAATGAGATATGAGAAACTTAAACACTTAGCCCTGGAACCCGAACTAGACAATATTAAAAGCAGAGCTGCCACTTGACCAGAGAAACTGGACTGTATATGTGAAGGGAACACCACGTGTGTGGAGAATTAGCGAGCCAGGTAGTAACCTCTGTGAGTCTTTTCCACCCCCAAATTAGTTCACAAACAGCTCTGACACATGTGTGTCAAAGCCCTTCTATTAGGTGCTGCACGAAATGCAGACAATTCAGAGGACACGATATTTTCCCCAAAAGAGTCTAAAATTATATTTTGATTAACCCATAATAAAAGGGAGAACCAAAGGACCAGACCATGTCTCCTCCAGACAATTACTGTGCAAAATGCAACCACACGGACAGGTTTTTTGTTTTGTTTTTGTTTTGTTTTAAATGAGTAACAGGTACAGTGGTTAGTCACATTTTACTGATTAAAACTATACAAATGCTAACCTTAATTTTGTTATTATTTGAACTTTGTGGGGCATCTGAGTTTGAGTAACAGCCTATGCCATGGTGTGCTAGAGGACCACTTTCCACCTTATTCATACATAATGGTAAAGCAGAATCAAAATGTATTAGCACTTTTATAAATGCACAATCGAATACGTCCACGAATTCATTTTCTCTCTCTTTTGTCCAAAGTTTTTAATATCCAGGGGGTCTTTCAAGGAAAACTTCCCTGGTGTAACAGAATTCTTTTGTAGTTCACTAGTGACCACTATTGGACAACTTCCTTCCACTTACATGGAGCAACAGCACTGCTTCATAGGAAAATAAGAAATGGGGCCAGAAAATGGTCCTGAACAGATCGAAACACTAAAAACAGGAGTCCGGGGAAACAAAACTGCAGCTGACCATGTCTAGACAAGAAACTTCACCAAAACATGAAGAAAATAATGTATATATAAATACCTCACTATGTTCTGTAGATTCAGGTGAAAAATCCTCAGCTTGATTTAAAAACAATCTGGGCAGGCAAATAAGAAATAGATGTAGAGAGAACAGTTATAGAAAGATACCTGTGTGTGCGTGCGTACACACATGTGTGTGCATACACACACACGCCACACTCATTGGAGCGGCCCACAATCTGCTGTAAATAAGGGATTTAATATTCATTCCACAAGCTAATGGTGCTTCTCGCCATCCAAGATAGATGCACTTAGATAATAGTGAAGGACAGTGCCAGAGCACTGGGAATGGGCTATTGTGTTTGACTAGTTTCCATGTATAAATTAGTGCAGAGAAGAAAAAGAAATTCAACAGAAAAACACATGTACTTTATTATAATTCCGAGTGTTACTCTTGCAACTCCCACAATAGCAGGCGAAAGAGCTTAAAACCACTTAAAAGAAACAAAAAGCAAATGCAAATTTGATTAAATGCCTTTCTGACAAGAAGTGATTTGGCTTCAAGTTTGGACGGACACATATGTCAATGGCCAGTCATGGTTTTTGCCACATTCCTTTTGAGCTACACAGTTGGGACAAAGGAGGGAGAACGAAAGAGGGGAGCAGAGTGGGAGGAGTGGGGAAGCTGGGTGATGTGGCTTCATCTGACCCGAATATCAGGGCGAAATCTCTTGATCAGTATACTGTCCTATTGTGTGCCCAGAGTACAAAAGAAGTCTATGAAGTATGAGCTTTGCAGGAAAATATGATACAAAAGACACGGGGACCTCATTCTCTCAGGAAGCATGCTCCAAGGGGAAAGGATTTTGACAAAACCGAGGGTGAACAATATTCAATATTCACACATCCCCAAGAACGAAGCCATGATACAGATGATGCAGCTGTTGGTGACAATGAACGTGGTTTTGAAGTGGAAACTGGACTCACCACTAAACAAAAAAGAATGTCTTCCATTTAAGTTAAAGGGATCTTCAAAAGTCACATAAATTAATTCTCAGAGTAGATAGACTCTTCTAATGTTTAAAATGGTTAGGGGAAAAACAAGCCACCTAGTTCAATTTCTCCAGCCAGATCAAAGGTCGAGTTTGACAATGTCACACTTCTAGGTCTAAGTCAATGGCTGATGAGGCTCTAGGTCACTTTCTCTTGGGCCCATCATTTAATTGTGGTTACAGAGCCGAAAGGGGCAGTGCATGAGCCAAAGTAAAAAGTTTCCATGACATTGCACGTGGCTTTAATGGTCAAGATGAGGCTAAAACCCTAAATGTCGCCAATAAACACTGGGGACCGACTTACATCACTGCTTCCATCACTGCTAAACATTTTACAACCACAGTACAAAGCAACCAAGTTATCTTCTCTCCATTATTTGACCTTTGCTTTCAAACATAAGCTTGTTCCTCTATCTGCAAAATAGGTTAAAAATGTCTATTTGCAAGATGATTGTGCAGATTCCTTGTAACGCTTTCCAAACAACTGGTGTTTGGCACATTTAGACATAAATCCATGAAAGGTACTACCTATGCTGTTATTACTCTGCCCAGGGATATCTCTTGGCACTCACCAGTCTGTTCTTGTGATTCTCAGAATCTCAATTCATTTAAATACAGACTTAAACCAAACCTGGGTTTGACTTCATTTTATCCTCACAATACAATTATTGTGATTTAAACAAAGTACGTTTTGTGTTTTAAATCTGATATAAACAGTTCTTTTTTTCCCCACGTAAGTCTAATTACACACTCAAATACAGATACGAACATTCAAGATGTCAAGGAGGGATTTAATGCAGTTAACAAATGGGTAGCAAAACAGTCTATTTCTGAATGGGACAGTTTTTCCAAAATATGATGAGATCATATTTCCATATGAAGATATGAGAAAAGCAACGTATACTGGTAATTGGCTTTATGATGCAATTAAATGGGGGAACGAATGCACACTTTTTAAAAAACAATCACAAAGAAGGAAAGATGAGGCAAACTAATGGTGTGTATATAAGTAACACATCCCATATGGAAAAAATGAGACACCTTTCATAAATTGCCTGCTCCCCGGTCATAAGGCACACCTAAACATTCTGCTTTTCATATTCCTCACAACAGCTAAAACTTAGTCCTTTCCTGCTTAAAATTCAGCTTGCCTTGAAATGTCTTTGAAAATCTGAAAATATGCTTCTATATTTATAGCATTTGCAGCACAGCATTATGATTTCTTGGCCACAATGATGCAAATAAGAAGTGGGAATGTATAAAATATTTAAACACCGTCTGATTACTCTAGCTGAAGAATCTTTGTGGAGCTTTTCAATTTGTACCAAATGGCTTGCTTTCCTTCTTCAAAATCATAGCGCAGATCAAATTTGTCAGAGTCTAATCAGAACATAACATTCCTTTAGCATCAACGAATCGATGCAACCTATATATTCGTTACGTTTTTACCTTGCTCCCTTCTTGCCTTATTACCTTCCGAGGAAGTGCTGGCACGCCACAAATGTGACAAGGAGAGCTACAATCACGTTTGTTTGGAATCGGTGTGTGCAAATGTTGGAATCGAACCTTCAGATGAGGTTTATGAAGCTGCCTGCCCAGAACACTCTGGTTTAAAAAAATGTGCATTGCTATTAATATTTTGAGTGTAGATTTTTTTTGGACAGTCCATGTTCATTTTCTGCCCATAAAACCAAGTATGAGTCACAACGGAACATTTACTTTGAGTCAAAAATGCAGTGTGTGCTGATTCTAGTACAGAGCATCTTATCACTGTGACTATGGAAAGCAGCCGCCCCGCGCGCGCGCGCGCGCGCGCGCACACACACACACACACACACACACACACACACAGAGTCAGCATTTTCTTCTTCTTTAAGAGCAGATCTGAGATCAAAGACCATAATCCTCAATTCATAAATACTAGCATTAACTTGTATCCATAGAGCAGTTACAGTAATTACGGGCTATAATCTGGGTTGGCTGCAAACAATCTCTCCTTCCCTCTTTTACCTGGTTCCCTAGCACGTGTGCAGAGAGGGAGAAGGAGTCATAAAAGGCAGTGGGGAGAAAAGCCCCTTGCAGCCCATCCTTCAAAAATTCCAGGAACACCACAGTGACTGAGTTTGATTTCAGGACGTCTATTACCCAAATTCCAAGCATGCACACCACGTTATTTACACAGTCCCCAGCTCACGGAACTCTATGCAGTAGATCCCAAAGCTCGAGTCTGGAGATTATTATACACCTCTCGCTATCTCCCAAAGTCGAGCGCACTTTATTTGGCTTGGGAAGCTGGGGTTCAAGTTCTGGAAGAAGTTTTTCCTTCTTCTTTTTTTTAATCGTGCAAATTATTTTACCTGGTGTTTGAAGATCAAGATACACACACACACACACACACACACACACACACACACACACACACATACACACTACCCCCAACAGCACCCAGACTAAGTGGCAATAGCCACGTATTGAAATGAAAAGGCATTTACCAGGAGCAGGAAAGCCAGGAAGAGGAGCGGTGTGCCAGGAGTTGCCCGACGACGGCAGCGTTCCATGCTTGGATCCTTGCCGGAATCCGAATCGGACACTGAATAAGCTGCTAAGTGCTCCTCTGCCTGCTGTCACATCCAGTCCCGGTGCTAACACTCCAGCCCTGCCTATCAGCTTCCATCAGCCCCGCTCACATTTCCTGACCGAGGGTGGGTGGGTGGGTGGATGGGTGGGGGGTAAGCTGAATGGAATCTCTCTCGGAGCAGGCAGCCAGCCAATCAGGCTCCTGCTAATCAGACATGCTGAATAACAAAGCCGGGGGACAGAGAGAAAGTGTAACAGTGCGAGCAAAAAAAAAAGGTGGTTGGGGGGACGGGACGAAAAAGAAAGGCGAGAGGAGCGTGCGGCCAGTAGCGAGAAGAGAAATGCAAAAGATGCCGAATTGCAAAAGATGAAGCAAAGCCCCTCTCCTTGTAACTAACCTGGTTGGTTCTTTGTTGAGATACCTTTCTGTTTGCCATTTGCTTGTGCGGGTGCCTGTTGCTTTGTAAAGTACAGTAGCTCCCTGTGACTCTGTATTGTTCCATTCAGGAGAGAAACTTAATCCCTGTCAATATATAACATATGCCATAAAGGGAAAGAACCAGAGACAAAAACTGACTTAATGGGCCGTTGAAACGTGTTCTGTACAACCGCTTTCTTCCTTTTCCATGAAGTTCCTCTATTTTCTCTCCTGACTTGGAAAAGGGAGGCTATATAAGTTTTTGGAGGTTCCTTACTAAACCTAAATAGTGACGTAAGTTACCTTTGGGTATTAATGACTTGATCTATGGGGGGGGGGGGCGGGGAGCAAGTTGCTTCTTTGTAAAGTGACTATTTAAAATATCCAAAGTTTACTACAGTAAAGGCAGAATTAGAAACTTAGATCCCTTGGTAAAAACAAAAACAAAAACAAAAACAACAACAAAAAAAACAACAATCTTTAACAAAGACTGGGATGAGTGGGGCTGAAATTTGGGGTTGAGGAACCGCCTGGTTTTGACATACTGCCAACTCTCAACTATCTGCTTTGCCAGGGGCGGGAAAGAAAGGATGAATTAAATCCTCAGTTAATCCCCAAACCTTTTAACCGACCGTTTCAGCCTCCTCCTTATCCGAGTCCTTTATCAGAGCAGCTACAACTCAGCGGCAGAAAGGGCTGAAGGGAGCCCACCTCCTCTTCCCTTCTACTGTTGCAAGAGGCTCGGACAGGAGAGGCTCCAGAGGAAGTGCTAATGAGCAGTGAAATGAGGACAAGGCCAGGAACAGCAAAGAGAAGGTCAGGAAGCCTCTAAGTCTGGGTAATCCAACAGCAATCAAGATTTGACTCTACCAGAGGAGGATTTGATTACAGTTTTAGGAAAGTGTCAAGTGTCAAACAGGGAAGTCTTTCCCCTTATCTGCTAAAAAAAATCATTGAGTGTTTGAGAGAATGAAATGCAAACTTGACCTTCCATTTCTATAGGTGTGTTGCCAGCATGTTTTTCCTTTGTAGATTTCCCGATAGCCCAGAAATACACATGGTGGAGGCAGAAGACGTTCCTCTCATTAATAAAAAATAACGACAAGAGTCAGGAAACACACAACTATGGAAAACCTGATCAAGCCATGATGGGCATGTGAATACAGGCAGGTCTGCCCATATACATACCTGCAGCATTGCTTCTCAGAAGGGGGAAGAAAAGCAGCTTGTTCAATGTCAGGTTACTTACTTCACACAGTCTATCAATTAAAGACAGAAGAGATTTAAAATTCCCACTTTCAACCCGTTAGGAAAGTCTGGGGATATAAGGATCCACCTTGCCAATCACTTAGAAAAATGGACAGTAAAACTCTATAACAAAGAGATTTTATTTTGAAGTATGTTGTTCCCTTTCAGAGAGAACAGTTTTATAAATCTGTGAAAAATCAGCTAATGCTCACAAGCTAAAGAGAACTCACAGGTAGATGTAAAAAACGTTTTGCTGGTGTTATCTGAAATCATTCTATTAAAGAAATGGAGTGATGAAAATCAACTTCAACTTTCATTCATAAAGCTGTGTTGTGTATCTTTCCTTTACACCTTAGAGTTTTCTGCTACAGGGTTTTTTCCCTTCTATCAGAGTCATTAGCTGAAGGGTTCCAACTAGTTCTATAAAATGGGATATTTTATTGAACACCACTTTCTCCCTCTTCACAAGCAACCATCACTCAACAGGCAGATCCAAAGGCATGAACAGGTGAGGGGAGAAGGAATAGTAGTAGCAAGAGTAATGATATGATATCATTTCCAGAATAATAGGGAAAAAATTGGCCTTCTCAAAGAATAACTGCTAGTTACTAGTAATGTTTATCTAGACTCCTTCCTACTTTGGAAATAAACAATACCTAGATATGCTGAGTCTGAGATTTCTGCCTTAGAGTTTTGATGGACATCTTGATGTCTAGTATGATGGTCACCTTTATGTCCTGACAGTCTCTGGTTATTGTGATATTTTTGAGTCAAGCCCTCAACCATCTGTTGAGTGCTCAAAGGACACTCACCACAATGTCTCCTGCTTCTGGTCCCAGTGCTCCTAGCATTTTCTTTCCTGTTGGAGATGCCCAGGGAGACTAGGAAAAACAATCGCACGGTCAAACATTCCACAGTGCAGGGGCACCGGGGTGGCTCCATGGGTTAAGCCTCTGCCTTTGGCTGGTCATAATCTCAGGGTCCTGGGATCGAGCCCCACATCAGGCTCTCTGCTCAGCAAGGAGCCTGCTACCCCCCTCTCTCTCTGCCTGCCTGCTATGATCCCTCTCTCTCTCTGTCAGATAAATAAATGGAGTCTTAAAAAAAAATTACACAGTGCAGGGCAAACTCTAAGCTCACTGTAATTTTAGAAAAAAGAGAACAAAACCAAGTTGGGGGAGGGTGACTGGGGTAAATTTTGGGGATGAGCTAACTTTGGTAATTACCGAAGTTTATGTTGTCTCTTTAATAGCTGCAAATGGTTTTACACCCACAATCTCACTTGACCTTTATGATGACTCTGTGAAGGCGTTTAAGTACTCACCCCATATTATAAATGTGGAAACTGAGGCTCGGAGGACTTAAATGACTTGCCCTGGGCCGCCCTGGCTAGAACTGGCCATTGAATAGGGCCTTCTGACCCTGAATCTCTCTTCTCTCATATACACGTACTTCCCTATGTGTAGCACGCATGTACATATATCTCTGTGTATATGCCTACACACCCACTTGCACACTTCCAGAAGCTGGCAGGGGTGTCACACACGTCGGAGGGCGATGCTTATAGTGAAGGTGGACGGAGCAGAAGGCAGGCTACCCACGTTTAACCCTGGCTATATGTTCCCTGACAATGGAACGTATCTTATTTTAATCTCCTGTTTCTCTGTCTCCCACCTTTGTCATCTCTAAAACTTTTTCCAGTGCCAAGGAAAAATAACATAAAACTCGGGGTGATCTAGATCCTTACTAACTGCAACCCCGGGAAAGGCCCCTTATGGCCCGGGAGCAGGGCGTTGGCCGAGAGCCTTTTCCCTGGGCAGGTATCTACATTAAAGCCGTCTGTTAATGTCTAAGCGGCAGCAGTGGCTGCAGCTGCCATAATACGGGTTACTGGCTCCCTGTGCAATATATTAGGTGAAATGAAAGCAGAAGCAAGCGAGAGAGTGTCAGGGCTGTCTGAAGCATCATTCCAAATGGTATGGATTTAACAATACTTAATTTAAAAAACACCAGCTTGGACAGGAGCAAGCTGTTAACATTCAGTGTGCTTTATGGCAGGAAAGAGTGAGCTAAACTCTCAGAATTTCTCTCTCTGGGGAGAATGCATTACAGCATTCACGCCAGAGCCACCTGTCTCCTCCTTGCTTGGCCCTCCAGTTGCAGCAGTTGGAGTGGAGAGGGCAGAGAATCTTCTGGAAAGAACTCGGGGGTGGGGGGCCTTGACGAGCTGAGTAGGACTTCATCTCCCCTCTTGTAGGAGGTGGTAATGGCAGCACCAGAACCTTACTATCCTCATAGGCATGCGTGGAAGTTGTTTAATTTCGTGGGATAATTCTGCAAATTAAGAGGAGGAAACCATGGTATGGGGATGAATAAGGTGAAGCTACAGGAAGCCCGCTGCTACTCTCAGGGGCAGAGCGGGAATCTGAGCCCGAGTCTGACCTCTTCAATTCAGCTAATTTCCATTTAACACCAAAGAGACTGGAACCTTCGTTGTAGCTCCCAAATCATCTCGCATGACCTCATGTGACATGAGCAGAAATTATGTAAGGTAGTGAGTGATTATTATCCTCAATTTATAGTGAGCAAAACTGATGCCCTTATATGGTGAGTGGATTCATCAATACTACTTATTAGCAGGTGGAAATTTGGAGCTGTATCTAAGGTCTTCCGCCTCGACAACTACCCGGGAGACATTGACTGATGAAAATTGCTGCCTTTACTGAGAGTCTCCCATGTGCCAGTCACTGTTCTAAGTTTCGTATAATCCTCACAACAACCTGATGGGGGAGGTACGTTGATTATCCTCAATAGATACGATTTATGGTCGCTTAGCAGTCAACATTTGTCCCAGCTACTGCCCTCCTGAAATGCAGAAGCCATAAACCTAGAAACTATATTTCCCAGACTCCCTTGCAGCTAGGGTACAGATGTATTTTAGATTTGGCTGCCCAGGAGTGCTCCCATAAGATTTAAAAGAAGAAATGGGGAAGAGACCACACTTTGCTTTCTCTGCTCGTTGAAATGGCCTAGAGTAATGCCATTGATCTGCAATCATCCCAACTAGTCACTACCTTTGTGGGTGAACAGAGGCAAGTTTTCATGCAGTTTATCAGCTGGCTCAGAGAAAGTGGGCTGCCATGTTGCAGACCCTGCATTTCTAGTCATCTGGTGATTTACTGTTTATTGAAGAGGCAGAGCTCCTGTGGTGATCTGTCACTGCAGAGTAGCATGGGAGTTTTCAGGAAGCTCCAACTAGAGTCTTTTTTGTTGGCAATTCCAACTTCTTGTGACTTAGTTAATTCCTTTATAATATAGCACTTTCTGCATCAGTTAGCAAGAGGAGATTTAATTCTCTGAAACAGAATCCTTGACTGATATATCTATCCCTTTACCGGGTGAGAAAACTGAGGCATGAAAAATTGGAGAATTCAATAATTTTCCAAGATAACATGTCCATGAAGGGGAAGGGCCAGGATCTCAGGGGCCATCTGTGTTCTTAATCACTAAGCCACACTACCTCTTGGCAAAGCAGCAGGCTGCAGGAGTTCAGAGAAAGGAGAGATTATTGCTAGTTTGAGGACACAGTAAGGAGGACCAAAACAGAAGGAACAGAAATTGAAAACCACCTTGAGATATACAGAGACTTTTAAGAGATCCTAAGAAAGGGGGAAAACTTTGCAGGTGAGGAGGACAGAGTAAGCAGAGAGGAAGCAGGAACATGTAGGACCAAGGCTTCTACTCACCTTGACCCACTATTTTAGGCTGCTTAAAAGGGAAAAATATAAGTTTTTAAATTCTTTGTTTCATAGTCCCAAGTCACAACCTTAGTGATCTCTCCCTATAAAGTGTCTACGCCGCATGTTACATAAGGAAGGAACTCAGCAGATTTTAAAATTCGATTTGATTCATCTTGAGTTGCCGAAAGCCCTAGGAGCCTCAGGGTGCATTTCTTTTTATTGTCTACAATGCTTAATTCGGGGCTTCTCACACCGTAGATACCCAGTTAGAATCTGTGACCCTGGCCAATAGTGGAGAGGAATTCTGGAGGCTACTTAGTGCAGTGGAAAGAACCCAGAGCTTGGAGCCAGAGAGTTCAAATTCTAGCCATTCCCCTTATAACCAGGAGGGCTTTCAGGAAATAAGTTGGTAAAAGTCACCAACCTGCTTTTTTGTCTGCTTTTGTTTTAAGCCATTCTATGACGTGTATAAGGGTTAGCATCACAGAGCAGTTGTGGGCAGTGGAGAAAGGGATTTCCAGAGTATAGCTCAGTACAAGGTAAGAGATTAATTAACATTACCATTCTAATTGGTGGGCATATGAGTATCCATAGTACATGCCGTTCAACCTTTCTGTGTGTTTGAAAATTCTAAATAAATTCTGGTTAAAAAATCATCATAATTTAGGTTCGAATTCCAGGACTCTCTTCCCCTGCCCCGAGAAAGCAAACAAATGTACCAAATGCGCGACAGCACTGAACCACATGGGGAGGCTAGAATTATTCACCCCTTCCAAACCCGTGATTCTTCTTCTGCCTTTTTCGGCATTGCTGGAGCTGCCTCATGGATCACAGAGGTCTGTTACTGAATTAGATTCAACAAACACTTCTTGAGCACCTACTGTGTGCAATGCTTGACAAATATTGTGGAAGCAGATAAACTATCTCTCGTAGCCTTTTTGACATGGAGAGATACCGGTTTAAGTGCTGAGGTTTGAATTATGGTTGTAATAGTCATACGTTTAACCCAAGTGTAATATATAAATCTAAGGCCCTTGATTCTTAGTTCAGTTACTATTTCCATGACATCATCCTTCTCAGATAAAATAATTATCCCAGAGCCAGACAATAAGGTGAAGGAGTGTTAACAGATTTATAGGCGATACTGAGAGAGTAGAAGTAAAAGGCAAAAGCCAAATTCCTCAGCTTGGCATTCAAGGACCTCCCTGATCTGCTTCTAGTCCCAGGATAATAGAAAGTCATGCTCCAGCCCAATTGAAATACCTGATATTACCCTAGCACTCCAAGTATTTCCTCCTGCATATTTGTTCATTCTGTCCCTTCTGCCTGAAGGTCCTCCTTGTCATCTCTGTCTTGCTCAAATCCTTGTTAACCTTTAAGGCGAGCTCAGACAACTCTTCTACAAAGCCTCATATGAAGTTGGCCTTAGATAAATACTTGTCAGATTAACACGTGAGTCGGTGCACATATGCCACGTTTACAGATATGGTGTCAAGAAAAGAAGAAAAGAGGAAACAAAAGCAAGCAGGAGAATTGCAAAAGAAATCCTGGTCTCCGAAAACTAAATGTAGATCAAAGCTAAAATAAAATTTGAATTTCAGAATGGCAGTTAAGCCATGGAACATCAGAGTTCTCTTCCTCTAAAATAAAATAGATCGGTGTGTAGCCTTCAGTTTTATTTCTGTTGTACGCTGGTTGTATTTGCTAATACCAGCTAGATGAATGGCCTCTCTGTTGAGTTAGAAAGATTATCTCATATCACAATTATAAATATAGTCAAAGAAATATAATAATTATCAAATAAAGGAATGCTGAAAAAGAACTTATAATTAAAAACAATTTATAGCATAGTTTATTTTTTAAGTTTCTGAAAAGGACACGGAGTTTGTGGGTAAAGTTGGATATTTTATCTTTCCTACTTCAAAACGGGTGGACTTTTTAAAAAATAATAAAAAAATTAAAAATATTTAAATTAAAAGTTAATAAAAATTAACATATTAGTTTCATATTATTCACATTCATATTATTCATATTATATAGTATTTCATATACATCAATAGCAACATACTATGTTATTATGAATAATAATAGTAACATATTATTAGTTTCCGAGGTAGAGTCTAGTGATTCATCAGTTGCATATAACACCCAGTGCTCATCACATCATGTGCCCTCCTTAATGCCCGTCACCCAGTTGCCCCATCCCCCACTTACCTCTGCTTCAGCAAACCTCAGTTTACAGTCTATAGTTAAGAGTTTCTTATAGTTTGTCTGATTTTGTCTCTCTGATTTTGTCTTATTTTATTTTTGCCTCCCTTCCCCTACGTTCATCTGTTTTGTTTCTTAAATTCCACATATGAGTGAAATGATATATTTGTCTTCTCTGATTTACTTACTTCACCAAGCATAATACCCATAATACCCTCTAGTACCATCCAGGTCATTGCAAAAGGCAGATTTCATTTTTTGAAGGCTGAGTAGTATTCTATTGTGTGTGTGTGTGTGTGTGTGTGTGTGTGTGTGTGTGTGTGTATTTCCATAGTTTGGCTGTTATGGACATTGCTGCTATAAACATTGGGGTGCAGGTGCCCCTTTGAATCACTATGTTTGTATCCTATGGTGGCCTTTCTTCTGAAAATACTGCATGGAGGAATTTGGATCTTGGTAAATATGGCAAAAAGAGAAAACATTATATTGGGTAACAACATAGAGAATTGAATACAAGTCCACAACAACAAAAAGTTACCCATCTGCAGGTGCCCTCTGGGGGAAATATGGGGTACAATTGAAAGAAATAAGTAAAAAATCCAGAGACTTATCTTTTTTTACACATGCATTTCCTAGAAGTTAAAATCCCACATTGGGTTCCCAGCACAGAAACGAGTAGTCACTGACCCTGTAGAATTCCAGCGATAAAGCAGAGAACCCCAATTCCTTTGATATGATTGTACAGTGGGAGCTAATCACAAAAGCCTTTGGGAGCCGCTGGAGGGGACATGAATCCTAGCCTTGAGGTTTCTTGCATTTAAGGTTAGCAAGATAAATTTGTTGCATGTCACTTGATCATACCTCTAGGGGGACTGTAGGTGGAGGTATGACGGGGGTGTGCAAAACGAAGAGGGATTAAGGTCCGAGGCTCACGGCGGTGAGGATTTGGGGAAGGTCTGATTTAGAGAGGCACATCCTTGTCTGAATGGTCATAGAGGCCTAGCTTTTGGATTGTGTGTTTGCTTACATATTTTCCCTTGGCCAGTACCCGCGCCCCAACTCACCCTCTATGTCCCTTGCTTTCCTATCACTCAGACTCTGATAAAAATGCACTTGTCAGACTCAGCCTTGTAAGATGAATGTTCACTGTAATTATATGCATCTACTTTTTTTCTCAATAGACTCGTTTTTAAGATCATGCCTACACGTCACGGGACAAAAATTTTACATAGCATACTAGTGGCAGAAATATTAGCTGTCTCTGGATATCCATTATTGTTTTGTTGCCTTGCTAACACACATACATGTCCAACCAGAAGAGACATAGTTTCTGGCTTCTCTTGCAGCTAGGTAATGTGACCATGTGACATGATTCTCACTAAGGAGATGTAAGTGGAGGTAGAGGACGTAATTCCAAGTTATGTTCTTAAAAAGAGGAGCATACCCTGCTTTACCCTTTCCTCCTCTGTCTGTTGGGAATGATGTTTCGAAGACTGGAACAGCCATCTTGGACTATGAGGAAATCTGGAGGTGATCTATTCTGGTGGCAGGATTATGCAAAACTATGAAGTAACTAGGCCACGCTATGTAAATAGTCTTCTGTCAGCTTGGAATCTGCAAACAAACATCATTTTTCTGGCTTTGACTAATGGCCGATCGAAGAAATGTATATATGTAACACTCCTGAGATCTAAAATTATCTAGGACAATTTTGCTTACATAGTTCAATTATATAAGAATCCCCTGGCAAATCCTTAGAATATAATGGTCAAATACAAAAAGTGTGTCTTTGACAGATGCATATGTTTCATTTTTTAGATAATGAGGGCTATATAACTCCCTGAGTTTCTCTCTTTGCTTTGACTACTAGGAAGTTCAGAATAAAAATTTGTGCTCAGTGGGTGGGTCTTTCCTCAGCCTATGGTTTTAGAAACAGTTTGTCACACTTCCTTGATCTTTACATTCTGTTATTCCATGTAAGTGGTTTGGTATTTTTAGCATTGCAATTTTACTCTAAATAACCTTTTGATTTGTTTGGAAGAAGGTGGGGTATAAGGGTATAAAACAAAATATTGTGATTGTAAAAAGGAAGCCATGTGTGGAGCACTTTGAAGGAGACGATAAAATAAGAGTGCGATTTCATGCTGAGGAAAACAATCTTTTTCTTTATCCTTATGGTGATTAAACCCATTTTTGTCACCTTCATAATTTATCAGACTTTTCAAGGCTACCTTACTCTTTCTAAGGTTCACATCTTGTTATCTTTAGTTATTCGGAGAAACTTCAAAATTATTAAAGAAAATTTATTCACTCTGGATTATTATTTCTTATATGTTACTTCCACTGGTATAATGCCATTCGAATGGAAAAATTTGTTCCCTCATAATCAAATTTAATACCTTAGTAGAATTCATAAAATACTACTACCGGTTCCATTAATCTAATGTCTGATTTAGCTGAAATGATTTTCTCCTGAAGCTACTATTACAGATGAGGGATTGGCAATGTCCTGAGTCACCTGACATATGGGACAATGTACTATTTCCATCTGGTTCTAGTTGTCTAAGTTGCTCAAAGCCTCACGTTAGTGAAGCTTGGGGTCATGAGGGCACTTTGGCCACATACTGTACAAATATATTACTGGTCTTAAGAAGCCTGGGAAGGAGAGTTAATGTGTCAACTGCAAATCATCACCACAATCAAAAGAACAGCAAACCACTCAAACATTAGACGGTCAGGCTTGAAGACAGTTTTTGAGTCGTGTCTGTTCATTCCCAACTTGTGGCATGGCTACCCGACAGGAGGAAACTACTAAGTGTTTGCTGAATATACAAATTATAAAAGCACAAGACTGATTCCTCAAAAAATTAAACAGAATTATCATAGGACCCAGCAATGCCACTTCTGAATACATACCCCAAATAAATGAAAACAGATTCAAACAGATATCTGTATACCCATGTTCACAGCAGCGTTATTCACCATAGCCAAGAGGTGCAAACAACACAGGTTTCTGTTGATAGATGAATGGATAAACACATAGGGTATATACATACAATGGAATATGATTCAGCTTTAAAAAAAAAGGAGGAAATTCTGGCTCAGGCTACAACATGGAGGAAACTTGAAGATATGTGTGATTCCATGTATACGGGTCACCTAGAGAAGTTAAATCCATGGAGACAAAATAGAATAGTCATTATCAGCAGATGGGTGGGGGCAAATAGGGAATTCATGTTTCATGCATGTAGAGATTCGGGTGGGAAAGATGAAAAAGTCTGAAGATGGGTGATAGACACGAATGTACAATACTTTCAATGTCCTTAATGACATAGAACTGTACTCTTACAAATATTTAAAATAGTAAATTTTCTGTGACATGTATTTACTATTATAAAACACTTCTGAAGAAGAGAAAACACAATATAAAATAAAATATTTATTAAAATCTGGACATTTAAAAAATAAAATAAAATCTGGACATTTATGTATTATGTTTCTTAACGGTAAGATTTATTTTGCTTCTTTTTTACATCACTTTCTTGTATCCACAATATTCCCTTTGGAGAGGAGGTGTGGGGAAAAAATCAGGACTTGTTTTAAAAGTTACACTTATTAAAAGTTAGATCAGACACATGTATTTAATTTTCCATGCCAAAGGACAATGTTCTGATATCTTTAAGTGGCCCATGTTACTGCTCGCATGTCACTATAAGGGTTTTATGAAGAGTCAGCCAAACTAATCTGTGGCACCATTTGCTTCAGGATTCTGTAATTATTTCCCCTTCTTTTGGAGGGGAGATTTCTACTGAAATGTGAGTTTGGTCATTGTAGACAGGGATGTCCTCCACTGTGTATGTTATAAGAGAATAGGTCCACTGGGTGGACTTCAGAAGAATTATCCTAGAGACTTCTCATGGATGACCCAACAGAGTATTTCCACAGGTCTGTTCAAGGAAGAACTTACTTTTACAAAGAAAGAGAGCCATGAAAAGAAGCTGGGGGTAGCGATAGTACCCTGGTGTAAAACCTGCATGTACACCTAGTAAAATTTGGAAATTGAATTCACTCTGCTTCAGATTTCATTTCCCCCCCTATTAAATCAGAGTACGACACAGGCATCACAAAATCTGCCATAAATAATTCTTCACAACCGTCTGCTTCAGTTTGAGTGCCCTGGACTCTCTCCAGCCATAAAACCTGGATCTACTTTTACCACTAAAGAGGACAGTCCTCCCCCACCCCGGTTGGTTGGGGCTGAAGATGCCGAGATTGAAAACAAGCTCGGTGTTCAAGGAGTTACTCTGCAAGCTACACCTTATACAGCAAACAAACAGGGGTTTCACTGTGGAGCTAGGCAAGTCCTTGAAAATCTTGACAAGATTTATAAATAAGATGTGTTGTTTATTTATTATTTTAAAAAACTTTCCATTGTGTTCTTCTTGGTAATGTAACATGATATATATTTTTGCCAAGAATAGGGTGTGGTTGCTCCGAGGCTTAGCCGGATCATGAAATGTCATGCTTAACACTTGAGTCAGAACATCAAAACAATGCAATTCTGGAAAAAGAGTGCCAACAGTTTTCCCACTTCTGCTAGATTCAACTCTTTGATTTGTGAGCATTAGGAGGTTTTCTTGTGACTGTGAGTAGTCATGACTCTGAAAATATTGTTGGCAGCTCTTGAATTTTATACGTGCTTGCTTCATTCTGAGGCAGCCTGACCTTCTCTGGCATTCCTTCTATCCGTCTCTTTCCTTCTCATTTCTTTGTCAACTGTTGTTGGTTAATAATAATGTACTTGCAGGGATTAAAATCAGAGGAAGAATCTTACTTAGGGATTGTACTTCAAAACCGTGCGAGCAATGCCCAGCAATGCGAGCTAATGAGCTCACAACTTTTTATTTTTATTTTTTATTTATTTATTTTTTTAAAAGATTTTATTTATTTATTTGACAGAGAGAAATCACAACAAGGCAGAGAGGCAGGCAGAGAGAGAGAGAGAGGGAAGCAGGCTCCCTGCTGAGCAGAGAGCCCGATGCGGGACTCGATCCCAGGACCCTGAGATCATGACCTGAGCCGAAGGCAGTGGCTTAACCCACTGAGCCACCCAGGCGCCCCAAGCTCACAACTTTTTAAATGACCCGATGAATCCAACCTTGTAAACACTTGTCTCCTTAGTGCTACTGAAGATATGGAAATCAATTTTTGTAGAACTTGACACAGTTTGATACTTGTCCAAAGAGTCCGGTTAACTCAACCAGATTGGAGGTTCCTCTGCGCATGATGGGCCCCTTTGGTATGTTAAGTTCCCCAAGTACTGAGACTTGATCTTGTAGCTCCAGTGTCCAGAACAGTGCTTGGTACATCTAAGGTATTCAATAAATATTTATTAATGAATAAAATGACTAGGGAGATAGGGTTCTGAGTACAACAGAGGATCTGAAATCAAAAGATCTCAGTCTATACCAAGAAACTAGTATCCGGAGTGATAGATAAAATATGTCCAATAAAGTACCAATGAAGTCTGACCAAAGAAATACACATTGTTTACGATGCTATTTCCTGGATAGTATAATTTGTAGTACAGAAACCAAGCATTTTATTTTACTCTAAGATGTCTGACAGTGGATATAAGTTCTCAAATACTATCTGCTGAATGTCTAAATAATGGCAAAATCCATGCCCATGGGCCAACTGTTTCAGACAGATGTGTGGAATATGAACGCACAGCTTCTGGACTTCAGTTATTATGGTGACTTCTGAAATACAGAGCTAAGGCATCAATCCCCGTCCTTTTTTAAATACTAGAAATAATACTTCCAGTGTTTCTATAATATTGAAAAACTTTAGTCCTGTGTTATTTCTGAAAACAGAAGAGTTCTGTTTGTTCAAAATATATCTGCTCATGGCAGCAAATAGTGTTTTTTAAAATACTGTCGATAAGGGAATGAGACCCAGGCTCTGAACTTCTCAGAATGTGCATGGGAATATTCTTGTCATAAAATCAAAGGGCTGGACTAGATTTGCTCGGGTCTCTTTAAGCTCTAAAGTTTTATAACTCTGACTTTAAAAACAAATTACCCATGGGGAAGTCGTGTCTTTGTAACACACTCAGAATTTTCATTGTCATTGGACAGAGACCCCTCTCTGATCCAGCATATTCTGGCTCCAGTCTTGTTTACAGTGTATTGGCCTTCATCAGGTCTTTTTCTTTTAAGGATGCTCTGAAAATCCTGTGGAAGTCACAGAGAGGCTATCATGATCCATAACTGAGTCTGAAGATTGATATCCTTATGAGAAAAGACACTAAATGTCACAGAATTTCAGGACAAAACCAGGTAAAATGCTCAGATCTCACATTTGTCATTCTGTGGAATGGCTAAAGCGTCATTGCTCAGCTGTGGGTAGTGATCCACCAGCAGGTCATGAAATCAACATAGTGTGTAATGATCGGCATTAAAACAAAAGGAAAAAAATAAAAGAATAGCTCAGAGGAGAATAGAAAATATGTAACGTAGCTCATAGATTTAGGGTAAGTATTGTTTGATGAAACTTATTTCAGGAATGTGTGTGTGTGTTTCAGTGGTACGTAAACTGGGTTACCATGTACAATGTATTTCTTCCTGTGGGGCACATTTAAAAAGTTTGAAAACTATTGGTTAAAATGAAAAACAGCCATTCAAAGACCTTTCAAATTCTGTGATTACTTCTACGAAATCCTGTAGATCTCATAAGCACCCTAAGCAATTGTAGCAAAGTGATAGGGTATAAATGAAAATGTTTCTTTCCTCAAGGAAAAGCAGCACCAAACTCACTCATGGATTCTGAACATCAGAAGCCAAGTTCACTGAAACTGACCTCTTCTGTCTCATGGATTTGACTGGAGACAGAGGCAGATCCCTGTTCTGTCCCTGGTGGAGGGTGGATGTCAGCTACGCCTCACTGTGATTATATGTGAGCTCAAACAGAATATAGGCCAGCCAAGGGATTCCTCAAAAAACCCTTTAATTGACACATATTCTGCTCACAGAAAAGTGTAAGTGGGAATTTTCTTTCCATCCTGAGGGGAAAGGAAAGGCACTAGAGGTTTCCTCAGCTCTTCCCTCTCCTTTGGCATGCTATATTTCAGTCCACGATTTCTCAGAATGCATTGTGGCTTCTGGAGGACGGGGGGGATATTCTAGAAGTGAAAACACCTCATGCAGAAATGCTTCTCTTCATGATGGTGTAAATCTGTAAAACTTTCCTGTAACTTGATTTTACTTTAATTGATGAGTCAGTGTTTCCATCTCCTTTTATCTATCAAAACATCTTTTTGGTGTTTTTAAAAGTAAAACCTCAAAGTTAGCTCAATAACTAGACAGTCCACAGCACTTTCACATACTAAGCAATAATATACATTAAGTGCATGGAAAAATAGCAGTTTTTCATAAGGACATGGAGTTTGATGATTGTGACATGTGATAAATGAAGGTGAGACAGTTTCTTTTAAGACACACACAGAAAATATATACCTTTACTGAGGGGCTGGCGTGTGTCAGGGACTCTTCTACAGCAATGAGTGAGACAGCCAGGGAAGATCCCTGATTTTTGTGGTGCTTATTCTAGTCAGGGGAAAAGGTAGGAAAAAAAAAATTAAACAGGCAAATGAACAGGGTAATTTCAGATAGTGGTAGGTGCTGTGACAAAGAGAAAACAGGAACAACCTCATGGTGCAGTTGGGGTACAAATTGAAATTGGAGAGGTCAGTGAGGGGGTAAGCTTTGAACCAGTATCTCAGTGAATAAGGAGGTAGCCCAGGTTTCCAGGGAGATTAAGGCAAGTAGGTGTGAGTACTGGAATTCAGTTAGTGGTACTAGAAAATAGCCCTAATTTGAAAAGAAAATGAAATAGAGATGTGTTAACTGAAGAAAAAAAATCAGGTAGTAAAAGTTTTTCTGAGATTATTTGAAATTGATCCAAAATGGATCCATTAGGTACTAAGCAAAGCCCTTCGCCTTGTTCCGGCTGTAAATAATGCCCCTGGAGTTCCGGAAATGGCCCGCCTGAAGAGTGTAGCTCACAACCTTGGTGGCCATGATATGAGATACCGTTTTCCAGAAGGAAAACAATCAAGCAATGAAGAGTTCCGAGATGAAATTTGCAACAATTTGTTAGCTTAGAATTTCCAACGTGGCAGGAAAAGAGTGCATCCACCATGCTTAGGATAGTGGGTTATGAGAGGCTTGGTGAGCACCAAGGCCATCTATACAGACCTTCGCTACAGTCTGAGGAATAGTTATAGGCTCATCCTTCTCAGAGGAGTATGGAAAACTTGAAGACTATTCAGAGGAAGTCAATAAAGATGATTAAGAATTGAATAATGGGGCCTCTGAGAAAAGGTATAGCCAAACTGGAATTACTTAGCTGGGATTATTTATCTTGCTGAGGGACTCATCCAAGGTGTGGCTTAATATGGCTTTACAAATACGAAAGGTATTGGTGACTAGCTGTTTTTTATGACTTCTATGAAGAGAACAAGTTGAAATGGGAGGGCTTTCAGTTAAAGATAAGAGTTTTTGGAGTATAAAGTATCCAAAACAGAGCAAGTTACCAAGCAAGCGTTTGGGGTCTCTTTCTTTAAACTCTAAAACAGAAGCTGTTAAAGATCTTTGAACCCCTTCCACATGGATGGGTTTGGTGGTCTTTGCCAAGTTCAATGCAACATTTTGTGGGTATATGTACACTCATGTATATTTTTTTTCCCCTGGGAAGAGGATCAACAGCCATTACTATATTGGGTTCATGCTTAAAAATCACTGTTTTTGGAAAACTGATTATATTTTCATTTTTTTGGATCAGCTGAAGAACACTTTGGTCTGAAAAAGGACAGTTGACTTGATGTCCTTTCAAGTTTGCCTAGCATCATACAAGCTGCTTACGAGACACAGATGGCTGCCCTGAAGATTAAACATTAAAAGAAAAAATTAGGAGACCAATATTAGGTTTTAAAAAATTATATTTAGGTGAAAAATGCACTTATAAGTATATATATAGGGATACTTGCCATAAAATTGGAGAGTAAGCAGTACTCCTTGGGAATAGTACCAGCTTAAAAAAACGTTTGCCACGTACGAACAAATGGGAGAAAGGTATTCCATGGAATATTTAAAACATATGGTTTTTGTTTGTATTTCTTCCAAATGTTTGAGAAACGTGAACAACTTGTACCTGTATACAGTCGTGACTATGAATGCACTATTCTGTTTTAACAAAAAATGTATTTATAAGCAAGCAGTAAAACATTGAAAGAAATTATAATTTTAATAAGTGGGAAGCTATCAGGTTCCATATTAAATTTCTCATACCTAAAGCTTACGTTGCAACGAACAGTAATTTTAACTTGATGGATTAAACAGTTTTAAATATAGTATAAATTTCAGAGATCCACAGGAAGTGATATAATAAAAATCCGAATCAGTTGGGCATATAGATAGCGTGACAGGCAACCACTTCCTATGAATTGCGCAATGGGGCAAAATTGCAGCATTAGTGAAATAGGTTAAACAGAAAATTCTATTTTGTTCTTACCGCCATGTTTGAAGCATGAATAAAAGAATAATTATATGAATAAAAGAAAGTTTAGGAGGCCTGAAAAGCTTATATGTATCTTTAAATACACAACTGGGCAAATGTGCTTGATTTTACATTAAGTTTGACATCATTTTCCTTATTTGCTCATCAGTGATCCATTTTCATCAAATTTCCATTTTGTATGTGTGTTAAGTAATTATTTTATAAAACACAATGAAATCTTAAATTTTCAAGAGCTCTGGCTCCATTATTTATAAAGGAAGGGAAAGAGTACAAGGTAGCCAAAAAGCTGAGAACCAGAGATAATGAAAGATAAAATAGGATTAGAACATTTTTCCCTGGATTCCTGGTCTGGTAGCACAAACTGTAAGCCAGAGTTGTCACTGAGAGGGCTAGGTGTATATCCCTGGGATGTATTTGGGACACTGACATCAAATCACTGGTCTCCCATTCTTACAGACTTGCTTGAAAAATTGCAGGCAATGAAACAGCAAGTCCAGATATAGTAAATTAAGAACACATGGAGCTGAAATTTGTAAGGTTTCTTTTCTGGGGTAGCTAGATAAACAAATATATTTACACAAGAGCTGTTTGAGTCATACAAGTTTTCAGCTGGCACTTATGTAAGTGGCAATAGCTTTTCTGAAAGTTGCTCAAATCATGGTTTTAGCAAAGTAACTCCTGTTTTCTCCCCGTTCACATCAAGAACCTCATTTAGACAGGTAAAACTGCACTTCATTTTCCAGGTGTAAAATCAAAGGGAAAGTACAGACATAAAATCATTTCTGAACTGATGATGAGCTAGGTTAAATATACATATTTGCAAAGCCTATAATGACAGCAGGTCCTATAAGTTTGATCTTCATATTAAGTACGCATGAAGGTACCCAAAGCTTTTGCAGGGAATAAGTAAACATGATTGTTTTAAGAGGAAGAATTTCCATATTCTCAATTTCCATATATACTTTTTTCCTAAAACTGAACTGTAGGAAAATGCACACACAGTTATGGTGTTCTAATAGCCTCTTATTCCAGTTCCCCATTTGAGCGCACATTTCTTTGACTTTCCAAAAGTACCTGAAACTTACATTGGTGTGTTACCCCAGGGTATAAAACGAGGAGCACCAAACAAAAGAATGATTCAAAATATTGGTTTCAGTGAAAACTCCTTTAATGAAAGTACCATAAACCCACACTTAGAGTTCATGTCTTTCCCTGTTTTGTGCATTTTTCTGCAAAGACAAAGTACAACTTTAAAAACAGGAGATTATGTTCTATGTAAAGCTATTCTGAATCCAGATGTATTTCATAGTGGGCAATGGGAATCATGACAATTTTCCCTTAACCATATTGTCTCTTCCATTCTCCAACTATTGTCAAAGAATGAATCACTTCAGATGGCATCAAGTTGAGAGCAAAGCGAAGAGAGTTTGATAAGGTAGATCATACAGACATTACAGACTTTATCTAGGTCACAGGAAATTCTCCACGGTATGTTTGTATGTGTGTAAGTATGTATGGGTATAGGTATGAATGAATGAATATATGTAATAATCTGTCTCTTAGAATTAAAAATGTTATGGGGGCGCTTGGGTGGCTCAGTGGGTTAAAGCCTCTGCCTTCGGCTCAGGTCATGATCCCAGCGCCCTGGGATCGAGCCCCACGTCGGGCTCTCTGCTCAGCGGGGAGCCTGCTTCCTCCTCTCTTTCTGCCTGCTTCTCTGCCTACTTGTGATCTCTGTCTGTCAAATAAATAAACAAATAATCTAAGAAAAAAAAAAGAATTAAAAATGTTATGTACCTAAGTATTAACACATCCATTTCCATTAAAAATGAAGTCAGATTTTCTCCAACCGACTTTGCTGATTAAGTCATATGGCAAATATTTTTCCATTAAATAAGTTAATTCTGCAGCTACGAAATGGTTTATTTTTTTGGTTCTTCTTTTTAAAGATAAGCTTTATGGAGATACAATTTGTGTACAGTAAAACCTATCCATTTTAGGTATACAATTCTGTTAGTTTTGACATATATAAATTGTATAACCACCCTGACAATCAAGATATAAAATTATTTCCATCATCTCATAACGTTCCCTTGTGTCCCTTTGTAGTTTGTCTTCTCCCCTTTTTAACACTGAATATACATCCATTGTATGGATGGACCATGATATGTTTATCCATTCACCGCTTGGTGGACATCTAGTTTGTTTCCAGTTTTGGGTGATTATAAATAGAGCTGCTACAAACATTCCTATATATATAATTTCCTGGATATATAGTTTCATTTCTTGTAAATACCTAGCAATGGGATTGGTGGGTTTTATAAGTGTTTATTTTAATTTCATATAAGCAACTGCCAACAGTTTTCCAAAGTGCCTGTCCCATTTTTACATCCCCACAATAATTTAAGAAAGTTTCAGTTTCTCTGCATTCTTGTCAACACTTGCTATTGTCAGTTTTTAGAATGTTAGCTGTTCTACCGGGCATGAAGTAGTAAATCAGTATGGTTTTACTAACGCTGTTAAATATCTCATCATGTGCAGATTTGGTATTTATTCTCTGGTAAAGTAACTGTTTAGATTTTTTTGTCCAGTTTTTATTTTTTTTCTTGTTACTGTATCCCAAGAAGTCCTCATACATTCTCATATACACAAGTCTTTTATCAGATATGTGGTTTGTAATTATAAGGTTTTGATAATAACATATTTAAGACATGGGATGTGATAATACTATTTTATTAAAATATATTATATTAGCAAAGCTATATTAAATTAACTATCTTTCAATTTCCCCAGTTCTTCCTGAATTTATTAAGTTAAATAAAGTGGCTCTAAGAAAAATAACAATAAGTATAATTAGCAATCATTGGGTATGTCTTGGTAAAGCAAAAACTGAGAAGGTAAATGGCTCTAGTGTTACAAATTATTTTGCCAGTCAAGCCATTTATAATTCTTTGCTTTTAAATGATATAATTGAGTTGTTATCTGATAAAATATTAAATATAAGTTTTGATGGTTAATTATCATGAAAGTTTTGGCATCTAGCTCAGAAGGAGTTCAAAGAATTAATGAGTCTTGTTATTTACAAAATTCTTTCAACTCTCAACTTCATTCCTTTTGTGTAATCAATGTTTTCAGCACTGATGTGGATAAATGTGAATATTAGAAATAGGATTTATGAGTAACCCTGTCTCATTCTAGCAATAGGTGATGGTTATCCTCTGATAGATGAATTATTTGGAAAAAGAAAAAGCCCCATATATCCCATTTAGAGAAGTATTCAATGAAGCATATCACTTATGAAAATATGTATAATTTGTATTGTTGTCGGAGTACTGCCAATAATGGAAAAATCATCATCACCCAGAAAAAAAACTTTTTCAAACCTTACAGACTTGTGAACATAGAAAATTTAACAAAAACTAAATTTTATTTTGTGTACATATTTCTGTTTTTGGAGAAAATATGATTGTTGGTGATCACACTACTTATTTTTCATTTTATAGAAAGGGAAAAACTTTCAATCATGAAATCTAACATACGATGACCAATTTTAAATATTAACTTAAAAATGTGTTCATGGTAGATAATTTTTCTAAATTCTTTCAGGTAGTTTGAAAGTAAAAATTTGGAAAGATAGGTCATGACCTTTATAATTCTTTCCCTTTTCTCCCTGGCAGTTGTGACATTTGGCCCTGGTCTCATTGTTCTAGTTTTCAAGCTTCTCAGTTTGCGATTACAATAGCAATAATTTTCCCTGGACGCTGAGTGGATGACTAGCTCATTCAGTGCCCTGTGTCCTTCCCACATTGGCTGGCCCCACAGCCTTGGCTGTCCATGCCAAACTTCTTTCTCCAAGGCTCGGTCTTGACATTCTTCCTGAGCAGCTCAACAAAAGCATCATAAAAGAACAAAACACCCGGAGTGATTCTTAACTGGGTATTCAGAAATTTATAAAAGGATTTATTATTGAGGCTTCGGGTTTTGTTTATTAATTGATTTGGATTCTCTTTTGTTTTCTGGTCAAACAAATACTTTGTGTACATGGGAGAGGGAAGGAGAGAGGGAGGGAGGAGGAAGAGAGAGAGAGAGAGAGAGAGGAAGAGAGAGAAAAAGAAACAAAACCTCTTGTTTTTGCTGGAGTCCCAAAAAGTGTTTTCCAAGGTTTTCAAAGCTTTTGATGGAGACCTATAAACCGAACTGACATGCTCGTATCCCACAAGTGCACAACTCTGTGTACCTGACACCTGCCATTTTTTTTTTTTATACATCAGAGTTTGGGCTCTTCCGCATTGGAAGGACTGCTGTCACCAGGCCCCTGAGGGGCATACATGTAGAGAAAGGAAGCCAACTCATTTGGCAGAGAGGTGTGTCAAACTCTGAGAAGGAAGGTATTCTCTTTCAAGAGAAAATGGACAGAAAGACGTCCAGACAGCTCCGTGAAGGCACAACCCCTCAGTGTCCTGCTAAGCCTCTAAACACACACTTCAAATTGTGGGACATTTTGTTTCACATCAGGTGGAACAAACAGCCCGATTCCCCGGTTAATGGTCCTTGGGACAATGCCCTTGCTTTGCTTTCTGTTCAATACTGAACGGAGATCTGTGTGGCGTCTCCCTCACTCCTCTCCTACCCATAAGTTTGGCACTCGTTTTCCCCATTATTTCAATGAGTAATGACATCAAGGGCATGAAGCCAATCCTACCGGCACTTTACACTTTCCCCTTTCTACAAAATAAAGGAGAAGCAAACCAAACAGGCTACAGCATTCGGGTTTGGGGGATTGTGACTAATTTCTCGGCTCTCTTTGCTCTGTCATAAAATGCTGGCTGTCATTCGACATTTGGCTTTTTTTCACAGAGCCCTTGAGCAAACTTTATTTACAGTGCACGCTGACTTTTATTACTACATAATACAGAAAATATTTGCTTCATTATGAAGCCAACTGAATATTTATTTTGATTTCTGTTACTTGTGGTAAACAGAGTTCAAAACACTCTCTACTACCATTGTTCCAAACTGGGCAAAAAATATGTAAACAATCAGCATAGTGATTGTGTGGCCCAGACCCCGTGATCGCCTCACGCACCCTTCCAGCAAAAGGAAAGTTTTGTTGGAAAAAAAAAAAGTTCATGTAAATTTTAAATTTTAAAGCAACTTTCCACCCCTCAGGACTGTCTTTATAGTCCATCCTGGTGGTTGCCTTTTGTGGGAAGTCACCTCACAACGAAGTCTTTTCAAGGTAGTTTTAACTAAACTTTCTCTTTGGATAAAGTCCAAGGTAGGCCTGATTCTAAGACAAACATTATTGCCCCAAACATCAAGAATCCTGTTTTTTAGATGACATAGGTTAGAACCTGAGTTATCGGAAATATATGTCTGTACCCAGATGCATTTTGTCTATATTTAGATATATGATACTGGCTTGGCTGATTCCATTCACTTCCAGAATCAAACTGCCTCGTCTACCTCCTTGGGCTTTGAATGACTGTCCAGACTTGAAATGGACCCATTCGGCCTTCTGAGTGGTCTGGTTTCTTCATATTCACATTATGATAAACATGTCAGTCCAGACTGTCTGCATTTGCATACTTGCTCCTTGACTTTTTGTGAGCAAAAAGTAGACTTTTGAATGATTTTTAAGTCCCACTTATAACTCCCATACTCATTTGTTTTTTTTGCATTTTAAAGAAAGAAAAGTAAGTCCAGAGTAGCAGAACATTTTTAGCTCATATCTTTAAATCCTGAGAAAATCATATATGCTAGCATGAATCCAGACTAATATTTATGTCAACATTTTTCCGACCGTGGATATACCTTCCCACTGAGAATTTGCAAGTGAGATTTAGTTTCTGTCTTACACTTAAGCCCACATCTAGAGTTTCTGAGCTTCAATCCTAACAGATCACTTTGGAGTTGCTTTTTCCTCTCTGTACCTTATAGGACGTTTAGAAAACTTCTGCCTTCTTGTTGGAGGTGCTCACACAATTGGGCCAAAGGGAATGTTGTACCAAAAGAGAAAAAAACTTGTGCTCTGGGATCAGATCTGGAATCAAGCCTTGGGTCTATCACGTCCTGGATGTATGATCTTGAGCAAGTTACTAATCTTCCCAAACCACAGTTTCTTCCATAAAATAAAGGAAATAATATCTATATCATAAAATTACTATAAAGGGTAAACATAATAATGCCTGAAAAGCATTTGACACAGGGTTATTTGTCTACCAAGCATGTAGACAATTATTCTGATCATTCTGATAAGAGTAACTTTTTAAAATGTAGGTTTTGAAGAGTACGGGACTTTCTACATACATACAAATGAACTCAATCAAAGATGTTCTATGAAACTTAAACTGATGTGAAAAACTTCCAAGATATCTCCAAGTAGCGCATCAAATACTATCAGTATTTTACATATGAGTTTCAGGTGGTATTTTCTTCTTTGTTATCACTTGGTAAAGTGTCTTTATAGCAAATCTTTTAAATCTTCAGTTTTCCCCTCAATAAAATGGAACAACAAAACTTGGAAACCTTAGAATAAAGGAAATACCAAAGAGCACTATAAAATGCCCATTTTGTAAATAATGGGACGTTGAAGAACTGTTTTATATACTGTGACTAGAGGATGCACCACAGGTTATCATTTTTATGTTTAAGAATGTAGATGAACAAAGAAGATTCCATCTTATCAAATCCAACATTCAATTTATTTTTGCATGCTTGGGAAGCATGGCCAAAGCCTTTATTACTGATGATCTTAATTCATTTTTCCTGAAAATAAAACATCTTTGATTTATAATGATAGTGACAGATCGGTGAACTTTGGAACCCAAATTTATATTTTTAGGGGTCACTAACCTGAGCCAGTGAAGAGAGAATATGGTTATCACCATCAGAATAATCCCCTAAGAATGTCAATCTTGAGAAGGAAGCATTTCTACAACAGAAAAATGAGTCTGTACATTAAGTTTATTGACAAACAGCATAGGGTTTAAGAACTTGAACTTTGGAATCTGACTGGGTGTGAATCCTGGATCCAGATCATTCTATTTAACCTTAGTCAAGTTACCTAAACTCTCTGCATTTCAGTTTCCTCACCTGGAAAAGGAGGTTAATCATAATACCTACACTACTGAATTATTTTGAGAAAATTAAATAAGATTAGCAAAGTCTGAAGAACATTGTCCTTGATAACACTAGTAGTTGCTGGTATTGTTAATGTCTTGGTAAATTTGCAGAATTTTTTAATTGGTAAGAGGCATGACAATAAATATAGTATTTTGGCATTGGGTGTTTGGAGGATGTTTGGCTACCCTCACACCCGAGTATGCCCTTTGGCCCCTATCACAATACTATTATCACCCACATCTATTATCCTTTTTCCAGTTATTTAAGGTAAAGCAAAAGACGTAATCTTGTCCTCAAGAACTGAATATTCTCTCAACGGAGAAAAGGAATGCACAGTTGAAATACTGGGAATCCGTTTGAAGGCTAATCCTAAAGTTTTTCCTTCTTTTAAGGCTGAAATTCAAAATAGTGAAGACTGGTAGACTCCTACTAACACATAATACGCATTTCCCCCCTTTGGCTTGCATTTAAGTCCACACTGGAGGAGCATGGATTTTGGAATCCAAAAGATCTGAATTCATATCCTATCTCCACCATTCAGAAGCTGCATGAACTTGGGCAAATTCGTTAGTTACTCTGAGTTCTAATTTCCTCATCCACAAAATGAAAATAGTATCTGTTAGCTCAAAAAATCAATGTGAGGATGACAAATGGCCCACAGACACATGAAAAAGTGCTCCACATCACTCGGCATCAGGGAAATACAAATGAAAACCACAGTGAATACCACCTCACACCAGTCAGAATGGCTAAAATTAATGACATGGGAAATGACAGGTGTTGTTGAAGATGTGGAGAAAGGGGAACCCTCCTACACTGTTGGTGGGAATGCAAGCTGGTGCAGCCACTCTGGAAAACAGCATGGAGGTTCCTCAAAAAGTTGAAAATAGAGCTACTTGGTGACCCAGCAATCGAACTACTGGGTATTTATCCTAAAGATACAAACGCCGTGATCTGAAGGGGCACGTGCACCCGAATGTTTATAGCAGCAATGTCCACGATAGCCAAACTATGGAAAGAACCTAGATGTCCCTCAACAGATGAATGGATAAAGAAGATGTGGTACACACACACACACACACACACACACACACAGTGGAGTACTATGCAGCCATCAACACCCCCCAGCGAAATCTTGCCATCTGCAAGAGGGTATTATGCTAAGCGAAGTAAGTCAATCAGAGAAATCAATGAGAGAAAGACAATTATCGTATGATCTCACTGATATGAGGAATTTGAGAAATAAGACAGAGGATCAAAGGGGAAGGGAGGGAAAATGAAACAAGATGAAACTAAAGAGGGAGATAAATCATAAGAGACTCTTACTCTCAGGAAACAAAATGATGTTTGCTGGAGGGGAGGGGGGTAGGAGGGATAGGGTGGCCAGGTGAAGGACATTGAGGAAGGTATGTGCTGTGGTAAGAAAATAAATAATGAGGTTTATTCCTAGGTATCTTATAGTTTTGGGTGCAATTGTAAATGGGATTGACTCCTTAATTTCTCTTTCTTCTGTCTTGTTGTTGGTGTACAGAAATGCAACTGATTTCTGTGCATTGATTTTATATCCTGACACTTTACTGAATACCCTAAAGATACAAACATAGTGATCCGAAGGGGCACGTGAACCCGAATATTTATAGCAGCAATGTCTACAATAGCCAAACTATGGAAAGAACCTAGATGTCCATCAACAGATGAATGGATAAAGAAGATGTGGTATATATACACAATGGAATACTATGCAGCCATCAAAAGGAATGAAATCTTGTCATTTGCGATGACGTGGATGGAACTAGAGGGTATCATGCTTAGTGAAATAAGTCAATCGGAGAAAGACAACTATCATATGATCTCCCTTATATGAGGACATGGAGAAGCAACATGGGGGGTTAGGGGGATAGGAGAAGAATAAATGAAACAAGATGGGATTGGGAGGGAGACAAACCATAAATGACTCTTAATCTCACAAAACAAACGGGGAGTTGCTGGGGGGGAGGTGGGGTTGGGAGAGGGGGAGGGGGTTATGGACATTGGGGAGGGTATGTGCTATCGTGAGTGCTGTGAAGTGTGTAAACCTGGCGATTCACAGACCTGTACCCTGGGGATAAAAATACATTATATGTTTATAAAAAAAAAAATTGGAAGGGGAGGTGAACCATAAGAGACTATGGGCTCTGAAAAACAACCTGAGGGTTTTGAAGGGTCAGGGGTGGGAGGTTGGGGGAACAGGTGGTGGGTAATAGGGAGGGCACGTTTTGCATGGAGCACTGGGTGTTGTGCAAAAACAATGAATATTGTTACGCTGAAAAAATAAATAAATTAAAAAAACAAAAACAAAAACAAACAAAAAAAAGAAAATAAATAATGATAAAAAGAAACAAAAATAACTAAATAAAATAAAAAATTTAAAATAAAAATAAAAAATCAGTGTAAGGATGAAAAAGAATGGCATTTTCGAAACACCCAGCATAGTGCCTGACTCTTAGTTGGTTCTTAATTTTCCTTCTCTCATTAACTGCAAAAAAATGAACATTCTAAAACTTCTCTAAATCAGTGTCGGCATTCTCATGTTTTCTTAATTCCATGGTAAACCCCTGTAGGCTTTCTTTAGTCCATTTTTACCTCCACATGAAATGGCTTCGAGGTATGTGCCCCACCCCAGAACAATATCGGATCTATAGCAGAGGCCACACAATTCTTCTTTAAATTTGAAAATAATCTATGTCTTCGTCATTAGAACACAAAATGACATCCCATTCACAGCATTTATTTCTACTCCACAATTAATGAATGAATAAAAGGGTTTGCTACTCTATACTTTGGATCCACTTCTGCTTGTGGCATGTAGAGACAATCTCTTCAAATAAATTCTGGCAATATTTAAAAATACACAGCTTTGGGGCACCTGGGTGGCTCAGTGGGTTAAACCCTCTGCCTTCGGCTCAGGTCATGATCCCGGGGTCCTGGGATCGAGTCCCTCTCCCTTCCTCTCCCTCTGCCTATCTCTCTGCCTACTTGTGATCTCTGTCTTTCAAATAAATAAATAAATAAATAAAAATCTTAAAAAAAAATACACAGCTTTCCCCCTCTAAGATAGGAGTTCTCCACTCTGATGATATGGAGCTGTAAGCCATGCACACTGAATCCGTGTGGGCCACAAATACACAGCAGCTCTTTCCAGACCTTAGCAAGAAAGGAAAAATCAGTACACACCTAGGCTGAAAAAGAACTTGAAATTAACCAGAACTTTGATTCATTCCAAACTGATGTACGAAGCATTTGCTCTCCCATAACCTCCAGCCTACATCGGTTTAGCTACCCTCTCTCCAGTCCATCCTGCAACTTCTACCAACCTAACCTCCACGGCTGATTATGGAGTTCAAGATAAAACCCTGGAAAGAACACCTCACTGCCTTTGCCTTTCTGACTTCTAAGGAGATTCAGTTTTCTTTTGCAGATAATTCTACGTTTCTGTAAGCACCGGCATTCATTATACACTGAAGGAAAAAGACAAAAGTAGTGTACGTTCAGCTAGATCGTAAAAGGTTGTCAGCTCATCAGCAACGTCCTATGATGTCATCAGCAAGAGTTAAGCTCCCCAAATACTGAAGATGAAATTCCTACTTCAGTATTGACTCCGTTATGCAGCCTAGGGTCTACAGCAGGGCTGACTTTAATATATGTTTCCTTATCCCTATAAAATACATCAAAGGCCAGATTTTCAAAGCTCTGCATGGCTGGCCATTTGGAAAGAGGTATATCCAGGCCCCCAAAGCCTTTATTCCAAGCAGATGGCAGGGGCAGGGGCGAAGATAGAAATATCCAGCACAGGCATGTCAAGACACTGTTTAACACCAGTCTTGACAAGGGAGGCGCAGGCATGCAGGGAGCTGGAACCACCACTCAGTTCCACAAAACGAGGTAAGGTGCTGACTTGCGCCAGGTAGTGGAAGACCTAGTAGAAAACTCAGTTCCTATTTGCTTCTAGCTGGGCCCTACCCATGCTCTCCTGGCGGAGACCACCAACCAAATGACCGGCCTGCCACTAGGTGGCGCTCTCTTGTACTACCCAATTTATATGTATTGTTTAGCTGTTCCAAAGTAGACATTTACCGTGTTCAGTTTTGGGTTTTTTTTGGTTTTTTTTTTTTTTTTTTTTTTTTTTGGCATCAAAATTTATCTTAGCATCAAAATTTATTAGTCTTTTTTTTTTGCCTTTTAAATATTTGCATACTTGTGTAGCACCAAAAACTTGGTTAAAAATTGAACTGAGGACTTTTTCATTGCAGGTACCATGCCTCAAAACTTCATAGGCAACCATTTGAAGAAACTGGATTTCAGAATGTTATTCCTCCCAGGCTGAGATCATTACCTTCTAAGCCTCCAGGGACACACATATCTCAAGTTTTTTTTGTCTCCCTCATATTTCCTTTTATGGGAGGGGGGGATTCCTTTTACAACCTCAGCCAGTCTTTGAAGAAGCATCATGCCATTCTTCATCTTCTGGCATGACACAGGAGGTTTTAGCTTTGTTTGTATTTTCTGTGGTGAATTCTTTTCCTTCTCATGCCAGTTCACAGTGAATTTCCCAGATCTTCCTTTTTATCCCCAACAGAAAGAGAACAGTGAATCTGAAATCCTCTCTTATTTTAAAACTGATTAGAAGTAAGACATGTAGAGTAGCCTTGTGACTAAGAACCAACATTTGCCAGCTCCACATGAATCTCTCACTCATCTGGATTTCTCTGCAGAAGTTCAGCTATTGGAAGAATGAAGGGAGTCAGCATTTTCCTTTTTTTTTTTTTTCTTAAATAGAGATATAATACACACACCATAAGATCCACTCTCTTAAAATGTAGAATTCAGTAGTTTCGCCTCTGTTCGCAAAGTTGTGCAACCATCATCACCATCGAATTCCAGAACATTTCTATCACCCCAGAAAGAAGCCTCATATGCCTAAACTCCCCGTTCCTTCCTCCTCCCAGCTGCTTACACCTATTGATCCACTCTTTATCTGTTTGGATTTGCCTTTTGTGGACAGGAAATATAAATGAGATCATGTAATATGTTGCCTTTTATGCCTGGTTACTTTCACTGAGCACGTTATCACCTATTGTGTAGCATAATCAGCACACATTCCTTTTTACTGCTAAATAATATTCCAACATATTCATCTCTAATTGGCCATGATAAATAATTTCTCACTTTGGGTGAGTAATTAATTTAGGCCTTTGGTCATAAAGCTAAAATATTTATAAGTAAATATTTATAAAGCTAGAATACTATAGTGTAGTCAAATAGATTTTGAAGTTAAGAAATTCCTGGTATTCTGGTAAATAAAAATAAAATTCCTTTTGCTTTTCCCCTCTCCTGTTTTCACTTTTCAATAGTGACTACTGGGAAAATCTCCAAAATATTATCATCTCTTCAAGGGCATAGGCATAATACTCAGTTTGGGACACTATTAAGGAAAGCCTACATATAAGATAAGAAAGAAACATTTGGCTTTGAAATCAGGAGACATACAACTGAAACAGTCTTTTGTTTACTAATAGAAAATGTCACTTTTATTTACCCCAAAATTTAGCTGTAGAATAATTTTTGGAAGTAACTGTTCTAGACCCATAACTATATCCTAGTTCTTAGTGTGGTGCCTGGCCCATAGTAGGCATTTGTTGAATGAATGGACAGATGGATAGATGGTAATGATTCAAAAATCAAACACTATCCTTTTCTAGCATTGAGTAATCTTTAGTACCAATCTGGTATAACTTCCATCATGACTTACAGGGCTATTGTAATTAACACTATGCAAAAAATCTGAAGCTGAAGGATATATATGAAAAATACACCACTGCTAACTCTTACATGCCTTCTGAAGGACCCAAATATTTATCAGAGACAGTTGCTTCAATAACATATGCTAACATCTGTATGTACATGTATATGTGTGTGTCCTTTGATGAACGAGAGAAATGAAAACTAGTATGATTTGGAAAGCTGGTGAGCACCAGCCACTCTAAATAAGGAAAGGGTTAAGCATCGGAGATAGTAAATGAATAAGATACATTCCTTGCTTCTCTAATTCTTTAATCTCCTATGGGAGGAAGAATTCTGCCCTACCACGTGTTCCTGTAGGGCAAAGCGATGCCTATGTGATTGGTGGCGGAATGACGTCAGAAGCAGAACTCTTCCTGATTGGTTGACACATGATTTTTCCAACCCATGTTCTACGCAAGTTGTGCTAGCACGGCCTTACTGGGCCAGTCGTGGAGGATTGCGGTTGGGTTCCCTCCCGCTATTCCCTCCGTCTCCTTCCTGTGGGCTACTGGGCCACGTGCTCTGCCTGGGAGGGCTTGTTGCTCCTTCTATCTTGGTGCATTTTTTCTCCTTCTCCTCTATTACTTAAATGGCCGAACGCTTCCTTATCTCCCCTTCTATTAAGCTACTTTTGCTTTGTGTTTTAAAGATAAAATCTTATACTTTTAGTAGTTTTTGTAGGAATCTAACACACCTTTTAAATGGGGCTAGTGTTTTTATAAGTTTGTTATTGTTTTGGGAGGTGTTCTGGTCGCAAAGTTCCATGGGTGTTGAGTGGCCCGCTCTGATCTATTTTTCTTATAAATCCTGTTAGTTTTAGAGTGTGTTCTCCAGGATGCAAGGTTTTCAGAAATGCCTGCCACTCTATGGTAGAATTGCCTACATATGTAAACAAAACAAAAAACCACAATAACAAGTATAATGGAAGGCAGGCTACTTGGAAACGTTAGAAGCAGAAGAATTCCACGCGCGATCTTTAGCAGCTAGCTACAGCGATGGTATCTCAGGGTTTGAGGGAAGATTTAAAATTGAGGACAAATAGTGAGTTTCCGGGTGGTATGAAGCAACGCAGCGTAATGATGAACAGCCATGATGCTCGAGCCAACTGGGAGTCAAAGGGTCAACCACTTTCTTATTCTAGGACCCTGGACACACAAATTATCCTCTCTACATATCTGTTTCATAACCAACTAAATGATAGAACTGTAAGAAGCTGAAATGTGAGGATAATGCAAAGTGTTAGCATGTGCTGGGTGGTCATTCATTGAGTACTGATTAAGCATCTGGGAGCACGGCTGAGGATACAGCTGCAAACCCAGTACAACCTAAATATTCCATTTTTTTTTTAAAGTTAGCTTTTACGGTGGTGTCTCATTTATTATATTTGCCATCTATTTCTAAAAAAAAAAAAAAGCTGAATATCTTCTGTAAGGAGTAATAGTGAGTAAAACCAGTCCTTAGGAAGTTATGCATTCTCCATTGCCTTGCTGAAAGCTGTCTCTATGGGAAAATGAAAATGAAGGCACCAGGGGCGACTGTGTTGCCAGGAGGACATGGGATTTACTGGTGCTGGACTTGCAAGTCCCTGCCAGAGTGGCTGGTCATCACCTACTGAAGAAGGCACTGGGCTTTCAGCATAAAATGCGCAGGGAGCTTCTAAATGGAACTTTGCAGAAAACCAACACGGATCCATTTTAAAAGGACAAAGCAGAAAGAAAAGACCTGCCAACCCCTCAGCACGTGCAGCAAGGGCATGAGACTAGACAGGGGAGGAGGGCACAAGGGCGCTGGAAAGGAGCTATGGCAGCTGCGCCTGCCTGAGTGCTGCGGACCAAGCACATTTGGTGAAAGGCACACTTGGTGAAATGTACATATGGGCTTGAGAATGTAGAAGCGGGGGTGCGGCGGGGGTTGGGGCAGTGCTGCCTGCGTGCACAGCATCTCTCTCGGCGCTGGCTTGTCTGTTTGCCCAAGCAGAGCGCAGAGTCCTTGCTGGCTGCCGAGACTCTGGCGCCAGGCAAGGGACTCGCAGCCAACAACAGCAAATGGTGGCGGCGAGGAGGAAGCCTTCGGTGTTGCAGCCCCCTCTAGGGTAACATTCAGGAGCTCAAGAAGAAAGCAAATGCAAGAGGGCAGCTCGGAAGGGACAGGCTTGAAACCTGAGTGAGGGGATGGTGCTGGGGGCTGGGGCCGGGGTGGAGGGGGAGAGGAGGAGGAAGCCAGCCTCAGTTCCAAAATATTGCCCTCAGGTCCTGCTGACACCAAAGCAAAAACATCCCTCACCACCCCAGGTGCTGGGAGGCCAGGTTCAGCTGTCCGTGGGGGTTGAGGGGGGGTTGCCCTAGCAGTGTTGGGCTCCCAGCAAAAGATCAAAAGGGCCGCTTGCTACCCTTAAAGCAGAACTTGGCACGCACTTTTCAGAGAGGGGTTCTGGTTTCATCAGAAGTTATTTTTCAAAAATAACAAGCTTGGGATGATCGTCTCTCCCTCCCTCCATTTCTTCTATCATTCATATTCTAACTCTTTCTCCCTCCTCCTCCTCCTGTCTCTGCCCAAAGATTAAGACCAGAAATGTGCAATGAATGCTTTCCTGTCACCTCAGGCCAACGTAGAGAATTTATATTCTGCTTGATGTTATCTGGCCTGCCGTGGAGAATCCACAAGACAAAGCCCCACCACCGGATGCATGGTGGCAAGAGTGTCCACTGCCCTCACTGTCTTGGGGGTGACCTTGCTCCTTTCCTTTCCACGCCTGCAGACAGCCAGGATTAGCAAGCAGGGATGCGTAAGTGCCCGGGGAATGACGCCTGGTCTTGGCACTGAGAGTGTATCAGTGTTAACAGCTGGGTGGCCAAGTCATGCTCAATCAGGATTTAGTGGCAACATTTGGTCTCAGCTTAGACCAGCTAGAGGGCAGGGGCTGTCTTCTTGCCAAGGCTGGTCAGCTCAAAAGGTCACGTGACCCCCAGGGATTAATACTGGCATTTAATGAAATGCCTTGCTTATCACTCTTCTGGGCCAAGGGCTTTGTTTCTGACTGAGAAGAAATTACTTCCAAATAGAACATGATCCGTCTAGTGTTGTGGGTTGCCTTCTTAAACTCCCAAGAATTGACTCTGTAAGTCAGACGCTAGAGAGCCAGTTAGCTAGGAACGAGTATTGGGTGACATCCTCAAGAGCTCGGACTTGATCCTGGAGCCCTCAGAAGGCAGTTAAAGAAATTTACGCCTGGACCACGACAGAGGAATAGACTGTAGGTTACCCTGACCAGAAAAAGAGGTCCTAGTGGGAAAAGTAGGAGGAAGAAATGAGGGTTAGACCAAAGTAGCAGCAGCAGAAATGGAGAGAAGGAGTTGATGTAAAGATGTTAACGAGGTAAAACTCATAGGACATGGAGACGATCTGGGATGGTGACGTGAAGAGGAGGCTGTCTCTGGACCTAGTAACCCCTCTGCAAGGAGGCTGCTGCCGCTATCAAAGATGGGGAATTAAGTGGGTTCGAAGAAGGACTGGAGTGGAGGTATTGAGTTCCGTTTCGATGTGCAGAGTGGGAGGTGTCCATAACAGCCATTATCTCTCCTTGGGAATCCCTGCCAGCCACAGGGAATTGCCTTACCCATGATCACAACTCTCCCAGATGGTGGCCACCAGCCAAGGACTGGCTGATGCCCGGATACGGAGGCCTGGCTATCAGGCTGCAGTGTGTGACAAGGCTGAAGTGTTATTCCAATTCCAGAGCTCCCTCAGACTTGGCTATAACCTCACTGTAGGTCAGCTTTTTTTCTCTGCCCACTCCTGCCTTCTTCTCTTTCTTACAGGTGTGCCTGCCAAGGATTCTCCCCAACAAACCTTCACGCAGCTCTCTACCCCATAGTCTGCTTCCAGAGAATACAGGGTAAGAGAGTGTGGGTAGAGAAAAGGACTCCATGAAGAGGAAAAGGACTCCATGAGAAAAAAGAAAAGATGTGGCTCTGAAAACTAACAGAGGAGGAGTTCATAGTCAAGATGTATAGTAGCGTAAGGGCTGAAACGTCTCGTCTTGGCACGCTGAACAACCAAGAGGTAAACCATGGATAACCTCGGTGAGAACTATTCAAAGGAGGAGTCGTGTGGAAGAGGGTGAACAGTGGGCTGAGGCTTTCAAGAGCAACACCAGGAAGTGCAGTCAGTGTAGACTACTGCTTGAAGAAGCTTGTCTGTGGAGAGGAGGAGAGAGACAAGGTGGAAGAAGTTCAGGAAGACTGTCCTGAGCAGCAAAGACCCGAGTTGCAGTGGTAGAGCCAAAGGCAGGAAAAGAAAGAGGATGCTGGGGGTCCCTGGGGGGCTCAGTTGATTAAGCATCTGGCTCTTGATTCTGGCTCAGGTCATGATGCTATGGTCCTGAGAGGAGCCGCGTTTTGGGCTCCACACTCAGCGGGGAGTCTGCTTGAGAATTCTCTCTCCCTCTACCTCTCTCCCTCCTCAGGTGCACACTCTCTCCCAGATTAAAAAAAAGAGGATGATGATATTGGGTAAAGAGCAGAACAGTAAGGGGACGAAGTACTTGGGGAGCTGAGATGGGGTGATCAGGGCCATGTCCTTCCCTGACACTGGCTGCAGGGAGGTAAGAGATAGAAGAGGAAGGAGGAGCTCTACCATCTCCTACATCATTCCCTCTCTTAGCACTCAAGGTCCTGCCCAGTCTTCTTCAACCTCCTTCTGCCCTTATTGGTCACAATCTCCTTTAGACTTTCAATCCTCAAACCAATCCAGACCACTATAAGCCCTCCAAATTTCTCTAAATTCTATTATTCTAGTACCAAGTCCTATTACCTTTTATTGCCATTTCACTGGCCTGTCCTTCTGATTTACCCCGGGTTCTTGCTTTTAAAATTTCTACCTATTCTTTAAAGTAGGAGATCAAATTATTATCAAAGACGTTCCTCTTTGCTCTCTGTCCTGGCCTCACAGTCCTCTCAGGTTGAAGTTCACTTCCACATCTGTCTAGTGTAACTGCCCCAGCACCCTTTCTTGGACTTCAGTTCTCCTAGTTGACCAAACAGATCAGATCTCCCAATCTCAGCCCTATTACATGTTCTCGTAACAGTGTGTTTCTTCATAAAATATACCACACTATCAGTTATATATTTGAATATTTGACTAAGTCTGGTTTCCCTAGTCGACCATAACTTTGTAAAGTCAGGGACTCACTGTGGAGTGGTGCCTGGCACATTTATTTGGTTGGATAAATGAATACTTGCTATAGTCTACTTTTCTTTCATTTATGAAAAGACTAAAAGAGTTACAAATTCCATAATGATAGAGGCCATGCATTTTTATCTTCTTACCTGCTAAAGCATGTAATACAGGTCTCTGTATACAGTAGGTACTCAGCATCCTTTAGCTGAGTGAGCAATCAACAGCTTTTCTCTTTTAACCATAAAAAGAATGGTTAGGTTGCCCAGCCATGGAATTGGCCAGTATCAGGAACTACTACGTCACAGTAGCCAACACTGCTCACTGTATTCTCTCAATGTGTTCATGCATTCCAAACATGTATTCAATATTACCATGTATCAGAAGTTGTGTCAGGTGGTGAGCAAAACCAGGTATGGCTCCTGTCTTCATAGAGTTCCCAGTCAAGTAATGGACTCAGACTCCAATCAAAGAGTCATGCAAATACATAAAAGAAGTTCAATCTATCTTCATGGAGGAGAATGGATTAGCAACAAGACCACTCTCACAGTCTTCTGACTATTCCCCTCAATCTGCAGGAACTTCTCAGATACTCCACCATATCACCCTGGTTTATGTTCATCAAAACATTTATCACTGGTGAACATTTTCTTTTCTTTTTTCAGTTTTCTGTTCTCATCTATTCCATGCCACTTCTCCAGTAGAACATAGGCTCCATGGAGACCAAGAATCTTGCCTTCTTATTCTTGACTATAGCATAGTTCCTGATACATAGTTTAAGTGTCCATAAAAATTTGCCAGAATTGACTTTGAATTTTTATTGTTGGGGAGTGAGACAGAAGGAATGTGTACTGGGATTCCAGGAACAGTATCATTTCTTCTTTACCAACTTAGCATGGCCTCCTTGAAAATGATTTTATCGGACCTTGCCCAAGGCTTGTGTGACACTCTTTTAAACAAGGGGATTTTGAAATCTCCTAATAGCTCTCTGTCTTGATGCAACAAAAACAAGGGCTAAATATAAAAGTGTACCTGCTCAATATGATTGTTTTTTTCTAAGCTGCTGAAGCTAGGATCTTTCCTTTCCTGAGTTTGGAAGGCTACATAAAGGCTCAGCATTTCCTTGCCAGACAACTTGTCATCATAACCAACCTGTGTGAAACACTGAAATTTACAGTTTCTAACAGTTCTTTGGATTGGTGGAAATATATGAGAATTTCAATTAACATTCCCCTAAACAGCAGAGCATTATCTGGACACATTCCGTGTTGAATCCAGTGGAAATTCCATGTTCTGTAAGTCAGGACATACACAATTGATGGATGAAGTCTGTTGGAGTTTTATGGGTTACTCTGTTGAAACTTGTGGAACTATTTGAAAGTTCTTCCAGTCTATTGTTAAGTGTGTAGTTTTGATTCTAGCCAGTACTCAGGCTTAATTAGCTCTGTGTGAATAAACTGAGTTTTCTGTCCAGATCTCTGGGATTAATATAAAACTGGTTATAAAATCATGGCTTCCTTTTCCAATTGTACCTTTAATTTGACCTGTATGAGTGGTTGCCCAGTTTTTTCTGAGGTGTATTACCATCTTTACATACATCCAGATCAAGTCTATTAAAAGTGTTTTGGCTTCCCTAATTTCAGTGCCATCAGGGAAGTTCAAAAAAAGATTTTTTTTAAAAATGGCAGGATTAAATGAAATCAACTCATTGCAGTCCCTGAGAAATTCCAATAATTTATATTACAGTCCATGTGTAAAATTCTCCAGTCCAGAATGGAGGGAATAACAAATAATACTGTTATGTTTCATTTCATAAAGGTATATGCCCTTTCAGGGGAAAGAAATATGAACACTGATACCATTTTGATCATAATGGGCTTTCAAAAGAGTCTATATGAGGAATCAATTTGTGGTCATTAAAATTGTTCATAACCTTTTTTTTTTTAGATTTTAAAATTGTTCATAACCTTTAAGTGGTAAAGCATACAAATGAAAATTTTTGGTTGTTCTCTAGTTGTAGCTAGCACAGTGAGGGCCTATAAGGGCCTACTCAGTTATTCTCGTTTTGCATGACTTGTGCTTCTTTTTAAAATAAAATTACCAGAAGGTGTGTTGCTTAAAAAAAAATCTAGCCAAAATTACTTTAAAGATTTTTTTTTAAGATTTTATTTATTTATTTATTTGACAGAGAGAGACAGAGAGAATGGGAACAAAGCAGGGGGAGCAGCAGAGGGAGAGGTAGAGGGAGAAGCAGGGTTCCCACCAAGCAGCGAGCCCCATGGACCCTGGGCTTGATCCCAGGACCCTGAGATCATGACTTGAGCCGAAGGCAGATGCTTAACAACTGAACCACCCAGGCACCCCTATTTTAAAGATTTTGAATAATATGTGTGTCCACAGTAGAAGAGATGGAAATGTTTTATTCAAATCCTGCTGCCTTCTAAACAGTGTTCCTTGTTTTGAGTAGACACACAAAACCCCTGAATTTTCCAGTATAGTGCAGTTCCCCAAAACTATGTCAAAGCTGGAAACAAAGAAGGCAGGGATTTCCGGTGGTTTCTGAAGACATCAAAGCCCAAACTGAAGGTCCTGGCATTAGTGAGAGCTCACAGAAGAACCATGGGTTGAAAATGCTGCAAATGATGAGAAGCACCAGCAGACAAGAAATAAGATGCTCTTCCTAGTATCGCTTCTATAGTTTTATACACATATTAATTGTCAGCCTCACCACCTGCTTTTTATTTTTTAATTTTTAATTTTTTTGTGTGTGTTATGTTAGTCACCATACACCATTAGTTTTTGATATGGTGTTCCATGATTCATTGCTTGTGTATAACACCCAGTGCTCCATGCAATCCGTGCCCTTCTTCCTACCCACCACCATCTGCTTTCTAAAAAAGGAATGAATCATGAGGGACCATGGAGACCATGGACTCTGGGAAACAAACTGAGGGTTTTGGGGGGTGGGGGATGGGTGATCCTGGTGATGGGTATGAAGGAGGGCATGGATTGCATGGAGCACTCATTGGGTGTTATACGCAAACAACGAGTCATGAAACACTACATCAAAAACTAATGAGGTACTGTAAGGTGACTAACCTAATGTAATTTAAAAAACATAAAAAAGGAATGAAATCAATGGAGGACTCATGAGAAGAAAAGCTTTAGAATTAGAATGAGAGCTGTAGACTAAATACCAGCTAGCTCTAGATCCAGAATGATTGCCTCTGAGACTCCTTTGTGAGCACGTAGAAAAATAAAGTGCTGATCATTAGCACCCACTGTGTTTCATGAAGGACAAATGATGTTAAACTCATCATACCTTTTTTTTTTAAACCTAAGTAATATTAGACTGAGTAGTAGATCCAAGGAATGACATAACATAATCATGAGCCCTAACGTGTGTAGCCAGGACTTGGTAATTTATAGATCTTCACACATTTTATTACATTTGCTCTTTATAATAATTGTATGGGTATCTGGACAGATAATAGTAATTCCTATGTGGAAGCAAAGACTAGAAAATGTTCTCTGAGGCCACAGCAAACAAGTACTAGAATTTAGGTTTACTTATTTAATCTAGTACTCATTTCTAATATATGACTGATTTTAGCGAAGTCTTTGATAATCTTTGGTGAAGTGTAATGGGCAAGATAGAACAATATGAGTCACATGAGATTCTAGTTGAAGCATACACAGATGGCTGAAAACCTGTACAGTCAATTCAACAAATATTTATTGAGCAATTGCTATATTCTGGGCTCTCTGCCAGGTCTAGTGAAACTAGTAAATCAATGCCAGTATAAAGAGAGATGTGAGAGACTCAGTCATTTTGGCATTTTTTATTAATGATTTGATTAAAGACATGGAAGATACTTTTTATGTAATCCGTGTGTAGCACCCAGTTAAGATGAGAGTTAAAAAAATCTTGATCAACTAGAACAACAGGCCAAAGCTAATGAACTGGCCTCCTTCAAGGGATATATATTAGATTCTAAATTTAGATTAAAAAGAAAAATCTATTATCCAATATTGAAGGAGGAAGAGACCAGTGTTTTGTCATTCATTGTTTATGTGGAAGCATATGGATTTTGTTTGTTTGTTTGTTTTCTCTAAGCTCAGTAAAAGCAAGATCATATGGCTGGTGGAAAAAAATTTGCGATTTTATGCCACATGAATAAAAATAAAACTCCAGTTTACCAAGACAATAGTTCTGCATCAACACTGGATTTGAACACTTTATTACTATGTTCAGTTCTGGGGATCATGGTTTTTGGGTGTTGATAATCTGCTCATTTGGATGGGTAAGGTTTGGGTCATGAAAATACAAGGAAGCAAGATGAACAGACGCTATCAAATTGAAGCAGACAAGACTTTGGGGCTGCTGAGAGGTTTTCTCCATCAAGGTGGACGAAGGTGAAGATTTGTCCTTTATGGTTCCACAGAGCAGAAATTGGACCACAGGGTAGAAATTGAACAAGGGCAAGTTTGGGCTCTGTATTTGCAAGAATGTTTTCACACTTGGAGTTATCATTAGGGGCTGCATTGTCTTGAAAAGAGGTATGTTTCCCATCCCTGGAAATGTTCAGGCAGAGGCCGGACGACCATCTGCCAAGGTATGCAGCAGAGAGATTCCAGCTTCGAGTGGGAGTTTGGACTAATGACCTCTGATGTTGCTTCCAATTCCAAGATCTGGAATTCCTACTATAGTGTCCCATACACAAATTCTTACATCCAGCGAAATTTGTTCCAAATCTTAGGAATCTGGGGCTTTAAACATCTCAGAGAATGCTTATAATTGTCCCTGAATGAACACACAAGCTCAGTCCAAAAGAGACTTGTAAATAACGGCCACATCAGCATACTTTTAGCTTCTTCCACAAATGGGATGTTTTATGGGATTTGCCTCTGACAGAGCTGGATTCTTGCAAGTCATGTAACCAGCACTCCTTTGCCTTTGTGTTCTGGACTTATAAACTCAACATCTCAATGAATAAAAACACCTCTGGGGCATTTCTGAACCTGAGCTGGTCTCCTAAGATTGTCTTCAATGAAGTCTATTTCCTTGATATCATCTGGCAGGTGACTAGTGGCTGGTGGCCCAGGTGTGGCGCCGGGGTGTACCTGGTGAGTACAGGTGATAATCGTTCTGCATAGTTGGCTCACATGGTCCATCTGCCATTCAATATTAGTGTATCCATCTTGACAGTTTGGCATCATTTTCCCACCATCTCTGTGGGGACCTAGAATATGCAAATGTGACATGACCCATTCAGCCTGCTAGTTGATGTCTATACAGATGATTTGTGGCTAAACCAAACAGGGCTAACTATTTGAATCCCCTCACCCTGCCCCAAGTGATAGTCCTTATAAATACCGGTTAGTGGTGCAAGTCACATCGCCTTCTTGCTCCTCTTATTCAAGCATAGTCAGCAAACCGTGATGCACAATTTTGTGATGCACAATTTTGCTTCCACCTGGAGGGGTCTGCACCTGGTGCAAGGAGGTTTTGGGGGGACTACGACAGGCATTGTCCTGGTCTTGGCCTTGTCTCAGTATCTCTGGGAGAACGGAGTTCATGGAGCAGCTTTCAGTGCTATGATGCCTGGTGGTCGGTGACATAGTAGAGGTCAGCTTGGGGTGAGACTGCAGGGATCAAATTAAACCCACTTACATGTATGTATCTGAAGCACGTTTTAGTTTTGTGCACACAGCCACAACATTTTCAAAGTCTGTACAAGATGCATGTGGAGAATGGTTAGAAACAGATCAGTTCCAGGTCCCTTTTTAGGTTTACTGGGGGCATTCCTCTGGATTGGCAACCTCTACATAAGCAACTTGGAGTAAGAAATGCTGAACTTGGCATGAGAAGAACTCGGGCAAAGACACTAGAGGAAGCCAGTGTAGTTCACAGAAAAATAATGCTATTGATAAACTCTTGCAATAATACATGCCTCTGAGACCAGAAAACCTTGGTATTCAGAGTGTCATTCCTGTAGCAGAGATGTATCAGCTGATGACTGTTAAAAATGTAGAATTTCAGGCTTCACTCCAGACTTTGTGAATCAGTATGCACAGTTCAGAGACATCCCCGGGCGATTCTATGTATATAAAATTTTAAGAAGCTCTGCTTTAAACCTTACTACAATTGGATCAGTATAAAGTCAAAATGAAATTTCATTTAATGAAGAAAAAAAAAAAACCTTTGCAATTTGAAAACAGAAACAAAACTCTTCGATCCCCTCCTCCTAAAGGGGAATGATGAATTAGTAAGAGAATTACTTATGCCTAATGAATAAAATTAATGACGCTCTGCATTTTAAATTAATGTTAATCTTTTTTCCAGGATAGAGGGACCTCTGAAAGCATTATTCTGGGTGATTCGACTTTAATTTAATTAGTGACCAGAGAAGCAATACAGTGAAAATTTCGGTTTAATTTAAACACGCTCCTTTATGTAACCTCCTAGATTATCTGCTCACACACTAGCACACAAAACATGTTAATCACGTCATGGTCCCAACACCAACGAGAAATCCAAAGCAATTTTTTAAGGTATGTCGTGAGAAGTCACTTTTTTTTTCTTTTTCTTAACCACACAGAGCTCTTTTGCAATCACAATAAGGTTTTGCAAAAGCATGGGGCAAAAGCTATAAAAGTTATGAAGTCATATTTAGATTGACTAAGAGGTTATGATTTCCAAGTAAAGAGAGTAATGTTTCCAAAAATAGTGCAGCTGATCTAGTGGCAAAGAATATGCCATTATGAAATGCAGAATTTATAGATGCAAATACACATGTGTGTGCATGTATATTTATGTATATCTAAAAACGTTATGAACTAATGAAAATAGCAATCAGTGGTGGGGTTTGCAAAAATGCTATAATTCAGACACACACCATTAAAAAACTCATTGATAAATCATTGGAACTTATAGCTGACTTCTGATTTATTTTTACGCCGACTGCAGTTGTGACCCGAGGGAGATGTTTATATACCGACAATTTAAGTGAGGAGCAGCAATAGCTAATCGGCTCAGTTTTTGAGCTCTGAGAGTTATGCTTTGAATTAAAGAAGATTTATGGAGGGAGCAATGGCCTTTTATGGATTACACGCTAAAGATCAGAATGAGTAAGAAAGAAGGCATTCAAAAGAACTGAGTCTTTTTATTTACGCACATTAAAGAAAAATACAGTTGAAACTGTCAAAGTCATGTCTATTACCTCATTTTTATATAGAGCATAATTTAACCTTCTCCTATTCATGTGCTACTGTTTCATTGTGTTCTGACTTATGATGCCTTGGAATTGTTGTACGTGGATGATTTTGGTTTTCCTGAAAATAAGAGACATCTTTACTATCTTTAGTAATCATGTTACCTATCATTTGTTTTCTCCTTAGTGTCAAGTACAATGCCAGGTAAATAATAGATTTCATAAAAGGCCGTTGAATTTTGGACAAAAATTATATAATGGTCTAAAATTGCTTTACCATACTTGGAAGACTATAAGATGCTGAAAACAAGAGGTCACCCTCGAGAAATAATGTGTCGGGGTGGGGGGCAGAGTAGGTGGAGAAGGAGGGTGGCAAACTGCCTGACATCTCCAGCCTACAGAATTTTGCAACACGAGACATCAAAGACCTTGACTAGGTACAGAAAAAGGATGGGGGCTCTATTCTCTGCCACGTACGGAGCGCGGACCACATCCACCTGAACACAGTCATGGAAAGCGAGAGGGGACCAAGTGCATTTCACCAGCTACAAATTCATTTTGAATGGCATGGCAGGCCCCGTTCCTTCTTGGGAAAGGAGAGCCAATCCTTGGCCACAAGCTTAAGTAAACTTTTTAGCTAATTGAAAGGTTTCGGTTAATGTAACCTGGAAGGTTTCCTGCTTACCTCTGAAACTTCAAGCCTCAAGGCAGGTCCTGGGCCCCTGCCTAAGCATGAACAACTGATATTTTAAGAGAGCAAGAGAAGAACGTGGGCAAAAACAGTTTGTAGGAGGCGGGAGGGACGGTGTGGCTGGGTGATGGACATTGGGGAGGGTATGTGCTAAGGTGAGTGCTGTGAATTGTGTAGGACTAATGAATCACAGACTTGTACCCCTGAAGCAAATAATACATTAAATGTTAATAAAGCTAAATTGTACTAAAAAAAAAAAGCAGGTTTGTAATACAACAGGCACACAATTGTGGAGTTTTTAAAAACCATATTTCTTTTTGCTGTATATTGTCGTATTTACCTCCTAACGGTATCTGTTTATGGTGATCTTGTTTGCTTTGGTATGTCACTTCTAAAAAAAAATAATAATAAATAAATAAATAAATAAATAAATGCCACTTCTAATATTTTAGCAACATATATCTATGAAATAGCCAGATTACCTGTTTTTGTTCCCTATAAAATTGCTTTCTTTCCAAAAGTACAGGAATTACCCATAGCCTGATCCATGGAAGCATCTACCAAAAGTGTATCCATTGGAGTGTATCTCTATTCAGCAACTGAGTAACTCAATTAGTAAGAATCTAAATTGAAATCTTACTAACCAAAACTGATAATTACCCAATGCATTTTTAAGTAATTAAGAATTGTGTGCATTGGATTTTAGTTAGATTTCTTTAATTCCAAGTTTTTCCAATTTGCTCCAGAATATGACTTAGACTAGCAGGTGGAAGAAAAGGCCATTTGGGAACAGTGATCACAGAAACATGAACATAGCCATTCTGCTTAAAGTCTTTCAAGAGAGCTGTGATTTCAAGGCAAGACCTTAGATGAGATTCATACAAGTGATAAAAATTTTTCAAGATATCACAATTCTCCAAACCAAATACTAAAATCTTTTCTGTAATGTTAACCTGATTCATTAAGAAATATCCTCCCTTGGAATAAATAAAGAGATAAACTATTGCCCATTCTTCATTTGCTAAGGGACTGAGGCTAGTCTTTTTAAACTATTTAGGAAGTGTGCAGGTTCTAGATTTGGGCCATACTATGAACCCAGCTTGCTGAGTGAGCTCAGGCAAATGGAAATGTCTCTGGGCCCCAGTTTCCTCACAGAAGACAGAACGACCCTGTGGTTGACTATGAGAGTCCTAGGCTCGGAGGTGTATCTTAATTATTACTGTGACCCATGGTAGGTTGCCTAAACTCTCAACTTCTGAGATGTTATTACCTCAAAAGCAGAAAGTGTGTTTCCGTGCTTAGAAAAACTCCTAACCGTAGTAAGCAATAATAGTAGCTGTTATTAATGGATAGTTTCACAATTACAGTTGCCACTAACAAGAAGCCGAATTTCAAAATGCAAAAGAAATCCCGAGTTTTGCATACCCCTTTGACATGGTGATTTCTTATACTTAGGAAATTATTTGCCAGTCTAATTTAAGTTGAACATGTGGATATTCTCTGAGGACGGGGAAAGAAGTTGGATACAAGATGAAAAGTTGTTATCTGACAAGTTGTCTTCTACCCTGGCTCTTCCTTGTTGTAGGCCATGGAGATTTCCCGGATATGACATCACCAGCCGGTGGACTGACCCCCTCGGCAAGGATTCTTGCTCTCACCCCTGTCCTTTTGTTCTTACCCAAGTAGTACCATGAATAAGGTCCCATCTCATCTGTTCTGTTTATGGTTTGGAGAACTTTCAGGGTCAGTGCCCCTCCACCAAAGAGTTCTAATTAGGAACTCTGGAGCCACAACTTTGGTGGAATAAGTGGAGTATGTTAAGGGAAAAATACATGCGCTATACATACACGTGAGGTTGAAATTCCATCTATCTCAGGTGGGTAAACACTTTCCTGCAAAATTTCTCGTTGAAGTTCTCCTGTTTCAGTACTAACACCTTTCTCCTACCCTCCCCTTTTTAAAAAAAGATTTTATTTATTTATTTGACAGACAGAGATCACAGGTAGGCAGAGAGGCAGGCAGAGAGAGAGGAAGGGAAGCAGGCTCCCTGTTGAAGCTCCCTGGGAAGTAGAGCAGAGGGCTCGATCCCAGGACCCTGGTATCATGACCTGAGCCGAAGGCAAAGGTTTTAACCCACTGAGCCACCCAGGTGCCCCCAGAGCAAAAATTCTTAGAGAGGCTGGTAAATCTGGTTAAGAGGTGGCAGTGATAAGACTGAATATGTGCATTTTATGCACATCCTCCCATGTTGCTCCACTCTAGTATGGGAACTCCTATGACTCCAGCCATGTTAACGATTCTTTTCTAGGTGGGGAGAGGGACGGAGGGAAGGAGGAAGCAAAGAAGCATGCATGTTAATGCCTCTAGCCAAGTGGTAAAGCAGGTTTTATCAATTCCTGATTTCAGTCCCCATAACATCTCTTAGCTCTTTCAGTAGTGTTTTTAAAGGTTGCAATTCTTCTTTTTAGGAATTTAGAGTTTTCTTAAGACAGTTGCCAACTCATATCCAAACCATAGCAGTCAACCAAATACTTTCAGAGGGGTATTTGGATAAGAGGTCTACCACAGACCAAGAGAAAATCCTTGAATGGTGGAGAATGATGGAGTTTCAAATACCATGGCAGAGTGAAAGTATGGTGGGTCAGGAAGGGGCTGTTCAGAAGACTTCTTAAAATCTCAAGATTCCACCAGAAAATAAGCCTTGCTCCAATGATATAGGAGCCTCGGTAGGTAAATCCAAATAGTTCGACAAAAACCACCACCAGAAGGATGATCTAAAGCTTCTCTTTCTAGACTGTGAGTGAATCATTTTAGTTCCTCATAATAAGCAGGACAATGTGGGTAGGGTTTACCTCTCATCATGTATGTTTGGTGCTTTGATTCTTCTATTTTTTCTGACTTCAAGATTCATTGTTCAATATCAGATGCCATCATTTCTACATAAGCTTTCCCAGAGAACTGCCTACTCCACAGTAATTGTGTCACTTTTCTTATGAGCTTAAGTTAGGTCTTGATTTATGGTAATGAGTGCCCATTCCTGCCCCCACTAAGCTATGTGTGCTCTCCCAGGGACCGCAAGATTCATCTTTCCAGTCCCTTAGCTTAGCACAGTGCTTAGCCAAGAGTATGCACTGATGGTCGCTGGGCACTGCATGACTTTTCTCCCTGCATGAGTTCAACAGGGCGACTGTTTTCCAGACTCACTTGCTTGTGCTTTCATTGGCTGGGAGGGTCATCAGAGAGTCTTGAAATGTAAGGTCATTAATAGCTCAGCTCTTGTACACTCCTTCCCCATTAAGCAAGGCCATATCTAAAACGTCCCAGACTGAAGGAAATTGATCTTATTTTAGAAGACATGCAGAGATACCAATGAAGTAATAATTTCTTTAAGGTTAAATTTAGCACATCTTTGAATAAGTAGCTCAAATATTCTCATGTTGAGCTACATTTTTGCCCTTTTCTCAGCAGCATTATCAACATACCAAAACTGTACTCATTAGCCTGTGGGATCAAGACGTGGAGGATAAATGTTATTAAAGGATATGTTTATCTTAACCTTATCCTGGAAAACTGAAGATATAAAATTTGGGATTGAAGATATGTGTACGTGTTAAATTTCCAAATTCTTTTGAAAAGGCATGGAAACCATCTTAGTTCGTCCCTGCATTGCAAGTAAGGCATAGATTTCCTGCTCATTTTGTAAGAAGATTTGGCTTCAATCTCTAATTTTCTATCATGCTCCTCAGGCAAATGTGCCTTTCTCTACCTCTGACCTCCAAGAGCACATCCCTGTATTTCTCATAAGAATAACAGCTTTTAAAATCTCGTTTTAGGGGGCGCTTGGGTGGCTCAGTGGGTTAAAGCCACTGCCTTCGGCTCAGGTCATGATCCCAGGGTCCTGGGATCAAGCCCTGCATTGGGCTTTCTGCTCGGCAGGGAGCCTGCTTCCCTTCTTCTCTCTCTGTGTATGCCTCTCTGCCTACTTCTGATCTCTGTCTATCAAATAAATAAATAAAATATTTTAAAAAATGAAATAAAATAAAATAAGATCTTGTTTTAGAAATGTTTCTTATTTTGCCAATTGTGACTCTATTATCCCTTAAGGACCTGCATCTCTCTAAGTAACTTAGTACAGTGCTTACCTGTAACAGATTTTCAATTAATAATTTTTGAATGAATAAATAATGCATTCATGTCAGCTATTTCCTCCTTAAGATATGTCACAGAAAGAGGGAAAGTGAGTACATGTGTTGTTTAATTATTAATGGGGATGGGAGTGAGGATCTAAGGGAATATAATTAGACCAGAGACTACAGGGTAATCAAGTCTTTGTTGGCATATCTTAAAATGCACACTTCCTACACAGGTGACCTATGCCATACAACAAGTGTAAAGCCTTCTTTCTTGGGTTCTGGTTAATTTATGATTTTTTTCCATTATTATCTAAAACATACACAGAAAGAAAATCCAGTTTAAATTGTCCAGAAAGTAATTTCTCTCCCTGAAGCAATAAACCATTTTTAGGCTCAAAGCCAGGTTAGTTCCTACACACATAATCCCTTGGGGCCTTTAGGTCACTAGCAAAAGAACCTGGAAAATTTAATTAAAGAGATTTCCAGGAAGGGGAAAGAAATTAAAGAAATTGGCCACCACAACATGAAGGAGTTTTTATATCCTATACAAGGTCTTAGACACAGGACACACCAAAGTCTGGAAGGCACAAGTCAGATCATCCAGAAGGTTCCACAATTAACACTATTTAATAACTCAGTTCTTTTATTAACCTTGAGAAAAGAACTTTAGAGGGCAAGGAATTTCACTTGCTCACTCACTAGCATTTAAATATTGTCCATTCTGTGTAAGACGCTGGCATAGGTGTTAGGAATACAAAAAGAAGCAAGTGGAAGTCTTTATCCACAGGGGTAGGGAAGGGAAGACAGACAAGAAAGCAATCAGTTACCCAACAATATAAGAGCTGTGAGAGAAGCTGTACCAGACACTGTAGGAACAGGGACGAAGAATGAGTGAATCCTTTGATGAGCACCCAGAAGGCTTTCCAGGGGATGCCTCAGTTGTCTTTCACATAGACAAGGAGAGATATTCTTTGTAGCAGAGCAAGATGGGAAGTGGCACAGAGGAAAAAAGGGGTGCCCTGCATATTAGCTGCAAGTAGCTGGAACACAGCAGACATGTGGATGAAAAATGAGCTCTAGAAAGCAGGAGCAAGTTCATGGCTTCTTTTGCTAAAGAGAAGGATGATACGGAATCCACAGAAATACCTCGGGAAGGATAGGTTTGAATGCCACACAAACATGGTGTGGCATTACTCAGACAGAAGTCGATGTATATTTCCTGATGTATTAGAAGGGGATTCAGTGTTATGTATGAAAAACTCACAGGACACAGGAGATGCTACATAATTAGATCAGAGAGACAGAGAGTGTTTCGATGTGGCTGACAATTTTAGGGACCTCACCCAAACTCAGAAAACGGGAAATATTCTAAATATACTTCCCAATGGTTAAGGTTCCTTGAGTGTTTTAAGATTTCATTCAATAGCCAGAATATACTGCCCTTCTACCTAAAGAAAGCACCAGGGAGAGTTTATAGGAAACGAGGGAGGAATGAAAAGGAGATGAGCCGGATGCAACTATAAGCTGTCAATTTTATGGCACTGTTTAACAGACACAGGTGATATAACATTTAAATGGCTACCAATTATTCTACTTGGTTCTGTATGACAAAGCTATCACCAGTTTCAGCATTTGGCTAATTAATACTAAAATTACTCGGCTGGTGTTATGCAGTAAAGTCTGATGAAAGAAACGTCTTACAAATATTATACCCTGAAGTCCTTGACCGTTTATAATAGCCTACTTCCATAACAAATACTCCGTTGATACTACATTTGAGCAATTGTTATACTTGTAATAACTCCCATTTATTAAAACACCCATTTTATTGCACATTTCATCCGTATTACTGTGAAATACTTCTAAGTTATTATCATTCTACTCTTAAAGTTGAGAAGAGCTGCTCTGAAAGCTGCTCTGAAAGATTAAGGTGTCCAGTATCACCTAGCTAGTAAGTCATAGTGCCAGGATTCAAACCCAGTACTGGAAAATTCATGCCCTTTCTGTGTTACCAATGACAATCTGTACTTATAATATTAAACCTGTCTACATAAGAGAAATAAAATACTGATAGCCATGTTTCCCACGCAGCTCAGTGGAAAGGTGGCTGGGAATTAAGAGAGGGAACCAGGGAAGGAGTTCAGTAATGTGTGGACCCTTCATTGTGCATTCCCTCTCTCAGGTGTTCATCCTTCTGGAAAGTTCCAGCTTTCACCTCTGCTGATAAAGTCCCAGTTTCCTTCTGACCTCTTCCCTCCTGTTTCTTTTTTTTTCTTTTTTTAAAGATTAATTTATTTATTTGACAGAGAGAAATTACAAGTAGGCAGAGAGGCAGGCAGAGAGAGAGGAGGAAGCAGGCTCCCTGCCAAGCAGAGAGCCCGACACGGGACTTGATCCCAGGACCCTGAGATCATGACCTGGGCCGAAGGCAGAGGCTTTAACCCACTGAGCCACCCAGGCACCCCAACCCATTTTAATTTTAATTAAGTCCAATTTATTAATCTTTATTTTTAATAGACTGTGTTTTTGGTATCATCATGTCTAAGAACTTTTTGCCTAATAGTAGGTCACAGGATTTTCTCCTGTTTTCTTTTGAAAGTTTTATAGTTTTACATTTTACATTAAGATATATGATCCACTTTTGAGTTAATTTTTATATAACACATAAGGTTTAGGTTAAGGGTTTTTTTTTAATATGATTGTCCAATTTTGTTTTCAACAGACTATGTTGAAAAGATTTTCTTTCTTCATTGAATTGTTTTGCAATTTTGTAAAAAATCTTTTGTCCCTATTTGTATAGGTCTAATTTTGGACTTTGCATTCTGTTCCATTGATGTATGTGTCTCTCTCTTTGCCAATACCACACTGTCTTGATTACTGCAGCTGTATAGTAAGTATTAAAACCAGGTAATGTCATTTTCTCAACTTCTTTTTCAAGTTGTTTCAGCTGTTCTAATTCCTTTGCTTTTCCACGTACATTTTAAAGTCATCTTGTCCATATATTCAAGAAATCCTCCTTGGATTATGACTGAAATTGCACAAAACTCGTGGGTCAATTTGGGAAGAATAAACATCTTCACTATGTTAAGTGCTCCCTTCCATGAAAAAGCTATGTCTCTCCATCGATGTAGGTCTCACTTGATTTCTTTCGACATTTTTTAGTTTTTAGCAAAGAGCTGCTGTATGTGTTTGGTTACACTTAGCCCTATTTCATTTTTCCCCATTTAAAAAATATTATTAGTTTTCAATTTCAATTTCCAATTTACATGGCTGGTATACGGAGTTACTATTAATTTTTGTGTGCCTCTCTTGTGTCCTGTGATCACTAAGCTCACTTAAACTTCTAGGAGTTTTTTGGTAAACCTTTTTGGATTTTCTTCATAGATGATTATAATTGTGTATTCTGCAAAGAGTTAGTTTTTTTGCTTCCTTTCAACTCTGTACGCTTTTTAAAAATTCTTTTTCTTACTTTATCCCACCAGCTAGGACTACCAGTATAATACTGAATAAGAGTGGTGAGATTGGATATTCTTGCCTTGTTTCCAGTGTTAGGGAGAAAGCATTCAACCTTTCACATTAAGTATAATATTTCCCCTAGGTTTTTTGTTGTTGTTGTTGTTATTGATGTCCTTTATTAGGCAGATATTCTCTTTTTTTTTTTCCATTTTATTTATTTTTTTCAGCGTAACAGTATTCATTCTTTTTGCACAACACCCATTGCTCCATGCAAAACGTGCCCTCCCCATTACCCACCACCTGTTCCCCCAACCTCCCACCCCTGACCCTTCAAAACCCTCAGGTTGTTTTTCAGAGTCCATAGTCTCTTATGGTTCGCCTCCCCTCCCCAATGTCCATAGCCCGCTCCCCCTCTCCCAATCCCACCTCTTTTATTCCTAGTTTGCTATCTATCATGATTCTATCATGAATGAATGTTGAATTTTGTTAAATGCTTTTTCTGTACCAATTGACATTCTTCCTTTAAACTATTAAGGCCATTTTTTTTTTTAATGATGACTCAACTGTGCATTTCCAGGCTAAGTTGTAGTTGGTTGTATTATTCTTTTTCTGTATTGCTGAATTTGATTTGGTAAGAGTTTGCTGAAGACTCTGAGAAACAAACTGAGGGTTTTGGAGGGGCAGGGGTGGGAGGTTGGGTGAGCCTGGTGGTGGGTATTATGGAGGGCACATATTGCATGGAGTACTGGGTGTGGTGCATAAACAATGAAAGCCAGAACACTGAAAAAAAAATAAAATAAAATAAGAGTTTGCTGAAGATTTTTGTGTCCTTTAGTGTTCTTTTTTATTTTACTATCTTTATCTGGTTTTGGTATCAGGTTCATTTTGGCTTTATAAAGTTAATTGGGAAGTTTTCTTTCCTTTTTATCTACTGGAAGAGATTGTGTAGAATTGGTGTTTTGTTTTCTGTTTTTTTTCTTCTTTAAATGCTTGATAGACATTTCTAGGTAAGCCATCTGGGTCTGAAGGTTCCCTTTTGACAGTATTTTAACAGCACATTCCATTTCTTTAATAGTTTAATAGTTACAGGATTACTCAGGTTATCTATTCCATGTTGGATGAGTTTAGGTTGTTTGTGATTTTCTAGGAATTGTCCATTTTATCTCTTTTGTTGCATTTAGAAGAACAAAGTTGTTTATAGTATTCCCTTATCCTTTTAATTTTTGTGCAGTATGAAATGGTAATTTAACACTTCTTTTTTTCTTTTGTCAATTTTGTCAGACATTTGTCCATGTTATTATTTTTGTATTATTTATTTGTTTTTATTGATTTTCTCTATTGTTCTTGTCTTAAATTAATTTCTGCTCTGATGTTATTTCCTTTTCTCTGGGTTGTTTTAGATCTTATCTTGTGTTAAGTTTGTTTCTAGCTTAAAGTGAAACCTGAGGTCATCGACTTAAGACCTTTCTCCTTTCCTAACATATGCATGCTGTGCTAAAAATTTCTCTTCCCAAGTAATGTTTTAGCATCATCCCACAAATTTTATTATGCTGTATTTTTGTTTTCATTCAGTTCAAAAAACTTTGAAATTTCCCTTGATTTTTTCCTTGACCAATGACTTACTTAACAATAGTTATTTCATTTTCAAACATTTTGAGAATTCTGCAGAGATCCTTTTGTTATTCAATCACATGATAACTAGAAAACATATTTTGTGTGACTTGAATCTTTTTTTCATTTATTAAGACAGGTTTTATGGCCCTATCTTGGTAATTGTTTCATCTACACCCGAAAAGAATGTGTATCCTGATGGGGAATTCTATAAATGGCAATTAGTCAAGTGAGTTGATTGTCTTGGTCAAGTCTTCTATATCTTGCTGATTTTCTGTCTGCTGGTTCTATCAATTATTGAGGGAGGAAGTATGTAAACCTCTGACTATAATTTTGGATTTGTCTATTTCTCCTGTAGTTTTATCTCATTTTTGTTTCATGTATTTTGAAGATCTTTTTTAATTAGGTGCATTATTAAGATTGTTATGTCCTCCTGATAAATTTATTCCTTCATCATTAAGAAATGACATTATTTATTCCTGATAATACTTCTTATTGTGTAATCTCATTTGTCTGATATTAAGAGATTCACTCTAGCTTCCTTTTAATTAGTGTTAGCATAGTGTATCTTTTTCTATTTTACCTTATACCTACTTGTGTCTTTATATAAAGTGTACGTCTCATTTTTAAAATTTAAATTCAAGTTAGTTAACTAATAGATTGTAGTATTGGTGGAAGTAGAATTGGTAGGAAAAGAATTTAGTGATTCATCGCTTACATTTAACACCCAGTGCTCATCACAAGTGTCCTCCTTAATGCCATTTAGCCCATCCCCCCACCCGCCTTCCCTCCAGCAATCCTCAGTTTGTTCTCTATATTTAAGAGTCTCTTATGGTTTACAAAAAAAAAAAATAGTGTACTTCTTGTAAACAGCATATGCGTTGGTCATCCTTTTTCATCCAATTTGACAATCTCTGCCTTTCAATTGTGTGTTTAGGCCTCTATATTTAATATGATTATGGTTAGCTTTAATTCTACACTCTTGGTGTTCATTTTATGTTTTCCACGTTAGTTCTTTGTTTTCATTTTTTCTGCCTCTTTTCTATTTTTCATAATTCTATTTCAGCTCCTTTCTTGGCTAATAATAAAATTCCTTGTTTATTTTAGCAGTTGTGATAGGGTTTGCAATATATATCTTTAACTTCTCATAGTTAATCTGCAAGCGGTATCACTCTATACTCATACACTATAGGAATCTTACAATAATACACCTTTATTTCCCTCTTCCTGATGTTTGTGCTATTGTTGATGTGTATTTCACTTTTACCTATATAACCTTCCCCATTTTACACTGTTTTTGTTTAGCCAATTATCCTATATAAACCCTTAAAATAAGAGAAAGTATTTCATATTAACTCAGGTGATTCATTACTACCACCTTTCAGCTTGCAGCTATTTCCATCTCATATAATTTTTATTCTTTTTTATTTCCTTTAACATTTCCTGTAGTGTGGGTTTTCAAATGATAAATTCTTTCAAATTTTGTATCCAGAAAGTCTTTTCCCTCACATACATTTGTGAAAAATGTTCTATTAGGTATGGAGATCAAGATGGACACATTTTTGTATCAGTACTTTACAAATATTTGTCCATTATCTTCTTGTATATATTGTTTCTGATGAGAAAATCTGCTACAATATTTACCTTTGTTCTTCTGTCCAAAAAGTCATTTTTTTCTGGCTGTATTTAAGATTTTCTGTTTAACTCTGATTTTTAATAATTTGATTATGTGGGTGTAGCTTCCTTCATGTTGTTTATGCTCAGAGTTTGGTGAGATTCCTGAATATATGGTTTTTGTTTGTTTTTACTTAAATTTGGATAATTTCTAGTTATGGTTTCTTCAAATAGTATTTCCTTTCCACCTCATCCCATCATCAAGAAATCAAATTACATATATGTATATAAGGCCATTTAAAGTTGTTTCACATCATTTGATGCTTTGTCTTTATAATTTTAAAATTCTCTGTGTATTTCATTTCAGATCTTTCTATTAGTGTATTTTAGTGTATTTTAAGGTGACTAATCTTTTCTTCTGCAGTATCTAATCTGTTACTAATCCCATCCAGGGGATCTTTTATCTTGGATATTAGTTTTTATCTTTAGAAATCTAATTTGGTTCTTTTTATCTTCCATGTCCCTACCTCATTTTTTGAACATGTGAAATACAACTATAAAATCTTTTAATATCTCTGCCTACTAATTTTAACATCTATGTTGATTCTGGGTTGGTTTTGATTGATTTTGTTCCTTTTTTATGGGTTGTGTTTTCCTCCTTCTTTCCACAGCTGCTCATTTTTTACTGGATGCCAGAAATTATGACTTTCACCTTGTTGGGAACTAGAAATTTTTGTATTTATGTAAACATTCTTAAACTTTGTTCTAGGTTGCAGTTAAGTTATGGGGAATCAGTTTGATTCTTCTGGGTCTTGCTTTTAAGATTGTTCTTCAGGACCAGATCTGTGTTAAGACTAGAGCTAATTATTCCCTGTTACTGAGGTAAGACTTTTCTAACACTGTACCCAAGGCCAATTCTGAGGTTTTCCAGGCTAGCTTGTGGGAATACGCACAATTTCCTACTCTGTGGGATTGTCAAGTATTCGGGTATTCTTCTTTCTAATCCTTTCAGGGAGTTCTTTTCCTGCCAGTGAGTAGTTTTCTCACATGCAGGCACTGATCGTTGCTTTGCTGGATACTCGGAGGGGACCCTCTGCATGTCTCTGGAGTTTCTTCCCTGTGAAGATTTCTCTTCACTAGTACTCTTTCCTGTGAAAAAAGTATTGGTCTTCCCAATTCAAAGGTTATCTTCTTAATTCGGGGAACTTGCCAGGTTTTGCCCAAGTACCATTCCTTCCCACCACAGCCTAGGAACTCTCTCAGGGAGGTAAACTGGAGCAGTCACAGAACTTACTTGGTTTACCATCACTGAGAGATCACTGCCTTTCATTGTCGGATATCCAATGTCTTGAAAACTGCTGTTTCATATATTCTGTTTGTTTTCAGTTGTTTCAGGCATGAGAGTAACTTGGCCTCTGTTACCCTATCTTTGAAGAAGTGGAAGCTCTTATTTCTTTTAAAAAATGATTAATAGAAGCTGTTTATGTTGCAAAAAAAATCTATCATCTCAATATAATGAACACATTCTCATTTTTTTGAAGGGCTATGTTTCCAGTATAGTAACTTTTTAGAACCAATCAATAGGGAGAACATTTGCCAGATGTTGATAAATGCATTAATCAGGATATTTTATGTGACATCTCAGATTTAGTTTCTTTGAAGCATCAACCTCTTTTGAATAATTAGAATTTAAAGTTGATTAAGTGACAGAATTTTATGATACGAGCATTAGGGACTATACTGCACTTGTATTTGAGTGCTCAGCTGCTGAGAAAATATCTTCTGTAGAACCAGTTAGAAATACCAACTGTACCAAACATCTCACTGCTCTTGCTCAACTGGCTACTTCTTTTTACTACTCGCTATAATGTACCAACAATTCAGATTCTGTCATTTTATAAAAGATTTAGTAAGTTTAGATAGAATTGTGCCATTTTAAAAATCAGTATCTAAGAAAAAACAATGACAAAAAAATTTAGCCAGGATATCATACTGTGGCCAATCTTCTATTTTAAAGCTCTGTTGGAAATCCCATAATCACGTCTTAAATAATTCTGCCATGATGGAAAACCAAGAAAAATGGGACAGGAAGTTGTGTGAGGAAAGAGACTTTACAACCAATACTTTGAAGCCACAACAATTCAACAATAAAAGGAATGAAGAGTTAGACTCTAGGGTAATTGAAACTTTTTTCTTCCATCTCTACCTCACTTAAAAAAAAAAAATCACGAGTCAGTATATCATACCAGATGTGCTGAGGTAACTCTCTCAGTAGAAAACATCTAAAAATGCTATGTAATAGATTAAAAATTACTTCTTTTATCTAAATAGCAATTGAGATGTTGGCAGACTACTTATTTAAAAAATACAGTCAATAAATAAACATATTTTCATGAGGAAATCACCATCCTGAGAAGGTTTATAAGGTAAATACACCAAACACTTGAAGAACAGATAGTTCCACTCTTATACAAATTCTTTCAAAGTATAGAAAAAAAGAGGAATCACTCCTGTGAGGCTTCTACATCACAACAAAACAGGACAAGGCAATGCATATTTGTGTGTGTGTGTCTGTGTGTTTGTGTGTGTGTGTGCGTGCTTGTGTTTATAAAAGATTAATTTTACTCTTGAACATAGATGTAAAAATTACATACAAAATATTAACACATCTTACCTCATAAGAGTAACCAAAGCTTTTTAGAAAAATAGCTAATTTCATGTCTTGTGAAGGAAAAAAATAAGCTTAGCCTGGGAAATCCAGTCATGTCAGAAAGTAAAAAAGGCTTTTAAAGATTAATGGAATCATGTCAAAAGGCAGAGGATAAAATGTGAAGAGGCTCCTGATGGTGTAATATGGAATGATTTGAGAACAAAAACAATAACTATACTGGGCTAAAAACCCTCAAAAATATAAAATCTAGAAGACCATATTAACACTAAAACCACCAAAACAAAAAACAAAAACACTCCATTGGTCATCAAAGGTGGTTATGAAGACAAAAACTCATAGCTTGAAAATGAATAAAGGGAAGAAATGAACATTTATCCTGATATTCCTGTGTGAATTGTATTACATTTGATCTGAGCCAAGAGGCTGAGAAGCGATTCCTGTGTGAATTGTATATTGTTGTACCTTAAAGGTTGATGAGAGAAAGTTCTATGAAAAATAATTTAGTTAACAAATATGAAATGGACATATTATATCATCATTATTTTGAAACGATATGAAATCATACATGTGGACAATTATCATGAATGCATGAGAAAACCATTAGGTAAAGGATGGTGGGGGACTTGACAACAGAGGAATTAGGCTGATTCCACCTGAGTCCACTAATCAATCTTAACATCATTAAGTTTGAGACAATCAGATACTTTGTACCTCACAATGTGATGTAATAGGAAGGACACAGCACCACCTATGAACTATTCCTGACCAAATGTTGAACTTAAGTTCAATAGTGCGTCTAAATCTGTTTCTTTTTTTAAGATTTTATTTATTTATTTGTCAGAGAGAGAGAGAATGAGTACAAGCAGGGAGAGCAGCAGGCAGAGGGAGAAGCAGGCTCCCTGCTGACAAGGAGCCAGATGCGGGACTTGATCCCAGGACCCTGGGATCATGACCAATGCTGAAAGCAGACACTCAACCAACTGAGCCACCCAGGTGCCCCTAAATCTCAATTTCAAGGAAAAATGGGGGCTAGAAGAATAAGTGAAATGATACCATGAAGAAGCAAATGAGTCAAATTCAGAGTGCAGAACATTCTAGGACAAATAAACCAAATTCCCTAACACATCCACACCCTGAAAAAGAGAGAGTGAGAGGGAGAGAGAGAGAGAGAGAGAATGGAACTTACAGAACAGAGTAGACTTGTGAGTCATAATTAAAATGTACAATTTGCAATGTATGGATCTTATTTAAGTACTAATTTAGAAGGTAACACAATAATGTAAAAAAGATGCTTTTGAAACTCTGGGGGCAATATGAATATAAAATAGGTGTTAACTTATTAAAGAATTCCCATTAATTCCTGTTGGATGCAATAATGGGGTTGTTGTATGTTTTAACAATACCTTCTCATTAGTGATGCATATTGAAATATTTGTGGGTGAAATGACATGATGTCTAAGAGTTGCCTTTAAAAAATCCATTTTAAGAAAACAGACTGGAGTTGAGAGAGGGATAAATAAAGCAAGAATAACAAAATATTCATAATTGTTGAAACTAAGTGGGGATAATATTGGGATATATTTCACTATTCTCTCTTTTTAGTGATAGTTGACCCTTATTATAATAAGTCCAGAAAATTTAAAAGGTATAATCAAGTTGAACTGACTAAAAAGTTGTAAGTTTGATCAACTTTGGAAAAAATCTACCAATGTAATTTAGTATATGAATAGATGAAAAGATTCAAATGTCTCATTAGATCCAGGTATAATCATTTAAAAAATTCAATAGCTATTCATAATAAAATACCTCAACCATGAACAGAAGGAAAATTGTCTAACGTAATAAAAGGCAGTTATAAAAATGTATATTGGCCATCAAACTCATTATTGAAATATTAAAAGTATTGCATTTAAACTCAGGAGGATATCATCAGTACTTTATTATATATTCCAGCCAGTAAAATTTGAAAAGAGTAAAAGAAGCAACATACAGGAATTGGAAAGAAAGAAACAAATTCTCATTGTATGTATGTTATCTCTCTCTACTTAGAAAACCTTAAAATTGGCTACCTCAGGTACTGAGAGTACAGGAGGAAAAAAGGTTAAGCTGGCACGTTGAAGAAAATTGGTAATATATTTTTAATCCTCTATTATATGTATCTTCTTGTTTCATTAAACATTAATCTGTGATTAACATGTAAATATATAGATTAATGGCTATAAAACATGCATATAGAAGTATTTGATTAGGTTTGTAATTAATTTTAAAAATTAAGTTTGTGGGATCTTAGGTAAGTGCCTCATTTCTCTGACTCTTAAGTCTCCCTATCTGTAAAATAAATTTATGTATCACCTGATCATTAGGTTCTCTTATAGTTCTAACTTCATGTGATACTAGTTTAATTAAAAGAATTAAAATGTCTTGCATGTATCACAGCAAACCCATAGTACTCCTACAAAAAGTGACTTATCGCTCATTTAAACTTATTATATGTTATCCTTTATTATATTTTACTCTTAAAAGGTTTAAGGTCCGTTTGCACAATTAGGGATAAGTTGCATCGTGGCAGAGTGTATGTCTTCCAAATTCTTGTTTCTTTTTATACCTCCCCAATTACCTGACCACGTTCAATGCCCAGTACATGGCTGTTGGAATACAATTAAAAAGCTTTATGAGTGGTAATGAGGGTGGTTGTGATATTTGAAGGCTGAAAGGTGGAAACATGAGGTTGCATATCTAGGAAAGAACTGAACATGATTATATTTCAATAATTTTCTCAATATTTTAAATAATTTTATAATTTTTAATCATAAAGATTTTCTAATTTTCTAATTTTTTTCTTTTCTTTTTTTAAAGATTTTATTTATTTATTTGACAAAGATCACAAGTAGGCAGAGAGACAGGCAGAGAGAGGGAGAAGCAGGCTCCCTGTTGAGCAGAGAGCCCGATACAGGACTCAATCCCAGAACCCTAAGATCATGACCTGAGCCGAAGACAGAGGATTTAACGCACTGAGCCACCCAGGAGCCCTATAATTTTTTTTTTCTTTGGCATCTTTCTCTTACATTGGGCTGTAAGTTAGAGCTTGGCAAAGATCATGGTTACCTTGCCCACACTGTATCCCTAGGACCTAGTATGATGACTGGCACAAAGTACATACATAATATACTTCTTAATGTAAGGATGGACAGCTATCCATTCCAACTTTAATTAAAAAAAATTCCCCATGTTTCTAGAATTTATTTTTCAGCCATATTCTGTGATAAGTATACTCACATTTTAATTGATAAAGTGCCAAGATGTACCTTGTAGAAATTCAACATATATGCTATATATGTGTAAAACATAAAAACAGGTTCCAATCTTTTCCCCCTGAACTGAAAAATTCCCTATAATAGTTTTGTCTCCCCCAGTTATAGTTGGCTCTTTTCATAGCCTAGCTGCTGGAAATAGTCAACATTCCCTAATACCTTTGACACCTTGATTATTCTTCTCTGGCTTCCTCTTCTTTTCTCCTCTTCTCAGCCACAAGAGAGCAAATACTCTTTCACTCCCTGACTTCCTATTCACACCTCCAAAACTTATAACGTTTCTACATCTCTTCATTGATCTCACACTAAGGTTATTAAGGATCTCTGGGTTTTTGGTCCAGTGGATACATTTCAGTCTTTTTCTTACTTGATCTCTTAGCTGTATTTGACACTGTTGCCATGCGTTCTTCCTAAAATTCTCTTCTCCATTAATTTCTAAAACATTAATTTCCTTTGGTTTTCCATCTACTTCGGGGCTCCTACTTCTCATTCTCCTTCATGAATTTCTCATCCGTAATCTGAAACCACCCTTAGTTCTCATCTTCTCTCAGCCTATCCTGCATTCAATTGCTTCCTTTATAATAAGAACTGCTGTATCTATCCTTCCACCTCAGCTCTTTTCCTTCAGCTCTGGTTTATAAATGTGCCATGTTCTCCCATACTTTTGTGTCTTCCCACATTCTCTTTCTTCTCCCTGGATCAATTCTCACTGTTTGTTCATCTGGCAAAATTTTATTCATCCTTCAAGTAAGTCAAATGCTTAGCTCCTCTGTGAAGCTCTTCTCTACTTTCTTAGGCCAATTTCTTCGTCTGTACTTCCTTTGCTTTGCAAACACTTTAATTAAAGCAATTATCTTCTTGTCTAATTGTTTGGATATGGCCTCTTCAGGGTGGTAAAGTGCCACTGAGATGGGTTTCAATTTCCATCTTTGTAGTCTCAGTACTTAAGTCAAAGGTTGACACTTAGCAGGAACTCAATAACTATGCTTGCTGGGTGAATAAAGAAATCTTTTGTTGTTTTAAAAATGTTTTTCACATTCATTCTTAAATTCAATCCTTACAGCCTTCTAAAGGCTGTTATGACTTCTACTTTACAAATGATGAAAAACCAAATGTTCTTATGAGCATACCATTATTAAATGGCAGACTAAGGACATGAACTCAAACCTTCACTCTATGTTAAGGAGTCGAGGCACTGTATTGGGGCAAAATGCAATTAAACAGTTTGAGTAGAATACATCTGAAACTAATGTTAACAACACTGATTATTTAATCAGTTAAACACTATTAATTAATGGTAACAGGTGAATAGTTTTCCAGTGGAAAACCTCCCTGATAACAGTGAGGCACAAAATTTTACTTTTACTTTGATGAGCAAGTTCTTTGAACAGGGTATTCTTCAGCCAAAGCTTCAAGAGTTCTCTTCTTGTCATACTTTTGGAAATGAAAACGGGATTGAGTTTTAGATCAAACCTTCATGAATTGGCAAAGAAAAGATGTATTTGTGGGGGAGTATCTACAACATGGTTGGATTATTTTCAGTCTTCACGTCTTGCCAATTTGATAATGGATATATAATTTGTTCAAAATTTAACATTGCAAACAAGGGCTAAATAATATGGTTTAAAGATGTTTATGATAAATTAGTTAAGTAACTTCTCTGTAAGTTTCTCTGCTTATAATCCCTTAAAGAAAGCAGAAACATTTTCCAAAAGTTGTTGTTTTTCAAAAAGAATTAGAGCCAAACCAAGCTACTCAGGGCCATGAAACTGTCAGGCAAGGAAGAGTACCCACAAGATTACATTAATTGATATGAGTGTTATTTTGCTTTTCTTTCTGTCACTGCCTTAAAATTTCCTTTATCTGAAATTTTAGTCACTGCTAGAAATGATCTTTAAAGTAACTAATACCATTATGCTACATTTACATGAAATTGAGCCATGTGTAACTTTTCCCCATTTTAAAAATTTTCCAAGTTTTCTCCTTTCTCCCTCCCAGAAGGAATACTTGCAGGAATACAAGGGTGGTATGACCCTTTCACTTCATCTGAGAAGGATCTTTCTTCCTTCCACTCCCCCCCAGCTTTTGCTTGGTCTGACTAGAATTTGCAATTCCAGCATCCAGGGAGGCCCAAGGCCAAATCTGTAGTTAATTCTGGAGTTTAAACTGTAGATGTTCACAGAGGTTTGGAAAATGCCCCTGCCATCTGTTGCTTGATTTTCCTTTGTCATCATTATCATCTCCCATTTCCACCCTCTCATGAGTCTGGGTGGGGGGGTGGTGGTGGTGGTGGTTTGGAAACAACTGAGTTGTCGCCTATTTAAGCAAATGGAGAAAACACAGAAGTGTGTGGAAGGTGAGGAACACGCTGAAGGGTACAGAATAAGAGTTTGCTGGAGGTAATGTGATTGGAAAGTCAAGTGATTCTTTGCTTTTAGGGAAAAAATATTTTTTTTCTGTTGCTGTTTGAATATAGTTGGAACTGCATTGTTTCATAAGAAAGAAATGGAATCATGAAAATTGAGCCTTAATCCTAACATCATGAAGCCAGAGAGAGGTAAAGATTAGAGGTACATAGGGGCCAAGAGGGAAGTTTGACTCTGGAAATAAAGGAAAAGGGAGAATCCAGGAAAATCTCATTAAGAATGTTGCTGGCCTGGGGCGCCTGGGTGGCTCAGTGGGTTAAACCTCTGCCTTCAGCTCAGGTCATGATCCCAGGGTCCTGGGATCGAGCCCCACATCGGGCTCTCTGCTCAGCAGGGAGCCTGCTTCCTCCTCTCTCTCTGCCTGCCTCTCTGCCTAGTTGTGATCTCTGTCTGGCAAGTAAATAAGTAAAATCTTTAAAAAAAAAAAAAAAGGATGTCGCTGGCCTGTTGTGGATGGAAGACTAAATCCAGGGATCAAAGGGAAAGAGAAAGATGAATCAAAGGAAATGGGGAAAGGGGTATCTGGAGCTATGGGAAACAATCTGGAAAAGGGGGGAATGGAGTAAAGAGTGAGTAATGGTTTTCCAATGAAGGGAGTCAAGAATGTTGAAAATACCTAGTTTGTTTAGCTTCTGTAATGGGAGACTTTGCGACTCTCAGTGGTGGTACCTAGAATCTCATGGAAATCCCACGGATGAACTTACATGAAAATTTACTGTCTTTTCCTCCACTAGGCACAATGCCAAGGTCCTGGCAGGAGAGGTGACCAGAGGAGAAAAAGTGATTAAGATACTCAGATTATTTGCTGAAAGACACTTAGGTGGGTTGAAAGAAATGAAGCTGACAAGGAAAATCTGGGTGAATTCATCATCTGGCAATTCCGAAAGAGATCAAGATTAAAAGGGCACCTCCTCAGAGGGTGATAGAAACCTGGTAAATAAAACTGTGATATGATTTAGACCTGCATTCCTTATGGGTTCAAAGCAGTTAGAAAACATTAAATCTACATTCTTTGAGCTATGGGAGAATGGTGCTCCTTAGATTCAGATAGTCATAAAATCCTTCACAACTATTAGTTGCCATGATTATACATCATTGTTTAATGAAAAAAGGAGAAAGCCTTTGAAGTATTCAAGAGTTAATTACACCAATTAAAAAATGAAGGATCAAGCAAAAAGATAAAATGTTTCTATAAAATAACAACTTAAAAAGCATAAATTCACCTCAGATAATCAAAATAAAAGCTAGTTGATTTAGATTTAGAGAAAATAGGCTGTGTTGCAATAGAATAGTAAACTTCACCCCTACAAAAATTATATAGCATTATTTTATTGTAGCCCATAAAATGATGGAACAAGAGGCCTCATCTTTCTGTCTATTATCTTTTCATGGAGAGCTACATTTGAGAAATTCCTTGAAAGTTCATTTTTACATGAAAGGCTCATGTATTATAACCAGCCCCCACCCAAAGAAAAAACACTCAATGTTAATGCATGTAAAAAAGCTTAATAAAAATATGAATTAAAAAATTTTTGAGTAACATAATAAATGTTCTTAAACTTTAAAGAAAGTAAGATGCCTGAAGAGACTCAATGGCTAGACTGTGCTAGTTGACAAAGAAATAGACATCTAAGATGGAGGGGATAAGTGTGGTAAGAAGAGACAAAATGCACCTACTATAGGCCTCTACATCCAATAAATCAATATTATTAGAATAGAATGCCAAAGTCATTATTTCATTAGTTAATTTTTTACCACTTAGTTTTACCACTAAACACATTTTTAGTAATAGCTTTCAGTGTGTTAGGCACTGCTAAGACAAAGAAATTAGGCACACTCTCTTGCCTTGAGGAGCTAGATGAAAGTAAGAGGATTGGAACTTGCCATTCCATCCTAACAACTAAAAAGCTGAACAAAGTGAAAAATCAACCACTTTCCTTAGATCCATAGGACAAATTCAGTCATAGGGCAAACTGCTGTCTGCCAAGTTGAAGAGACAGACAAGTGGCTACGGAGAATCACAACTTGCTAGTACAGAACCATGAGCGAAACATCCATGGAAACCAGTGACACGGTTGGGAAACCTAAATTGTAACTGACAAATTGCTAGAAGCTTCATGTGAACAATCCTAGTCACACCTAGTCACAGGGTGATCCCCATACTTTTGTGAGTTTTACCTGTAGGAGCTTAATCAGGTTCTTACAATGAACAGCAGGTATACCCCCTCATGCTTTTGGCAAGGGGAAGGAAAAAGAAACCATTTTGAAATACACCAGAGTATTCTGTTCTTCTTAACAAAGCCTGCCTTTGGGAGAAAATATTTCAACAGAGCCAAACCTCCTGGGGTTTTATCAGAGCCTAGCTGACCTGGAGGAGGGCAATAACCAACTCAGACCATGGTACCATCCTGTCCTATGAAGTGGGGAAGAACAAAGAAGCACTTGTGACATCACAGCTCAGAGGCACAGACTCAGACTTAGACCTCATCATAAGACTATTGAATGCCTCCTCCCTCTTACATCTTTCTACATTAACTGAATACCTATTTACTGTAGTCCCTTTTACCCATTACATCATATCTACCTTCCAACAAAAAAATTACAAGGCATACTGAGGCAAAAACACAGTTTGAAGAGATAGAGCAAGTATCAGAACCAGATTAGATATGGAAAGTATACTGGAATGATCAGATGATGCATTTAAAATAACTGATTAATATGTTCAAAACTCTAGTAGATAAAGTAGACAGCATGCAAGAATAGATGAGCAATGAAAGCAAAGAGATGGACATTCTATGTAGAAATAAAAAAGAAATGCCAGAGATCAAACACACTAAAATAGAAATAAAGAATGCTTTGGATGGGCTTATCACAGGATTGGACACAGATGAGAAAAGAATCTTTGAGCTTGAGGATATAGATATCTCAGTAGCAACTTCCAAAACTGAAAAGCATAGAGAAAAAAAAAACTGGGAAAAAGAAACAGAATAGAATATCATTAACTGTGGGACAGCTATAAGGGATGTAACACATATTTAATGGAAATACCATTAGGAGAAGAAGAAAAAGGAATAGAAACAATATTTGAAGCCATAGTGACTGAAAACTGCCTCAACTTAACACCAGGCACAAAACCACAGATTCAGGAAGCTCAGAGAACACCAGATAGGATAAATGTAAAAAGCTACACCCAGGCATATTATATTATATTGATATTGCAGAAAATGAAAAAGGAAAAATCCTGAAAGAAGCCAGAGGGAAAAAACTGCCTTCTCTATAGAGGAGTGAATGTAAAAATTTGTATCAGTTACTCCATAGACCATGCAAGCAACAAGGGAAGGATATGAAATATTGAAAGTGTTGAGAGAAAAGGGTGCTAACAAAATTATCCTTCAAAAGTGGAGAGAAATAAAGACTTTCTCCAACAAATACAGAAGGAATTTGTAAAGATGTTCTTTAGAGAAAAGGAAAATATAGGTCAGAAGCTCAGTGTGGAACAGGTGAAAGAACAAACAAATAGACCCACAAAACAACAGAGAACTCAGAAATGGATCCACACAAACACAGTCAACCAAACTTTGACCAAGGAGCAAAGGCAATACAATGGAGCAAAGACTGTTCATTTAACGAATGGTGTTGAATGAATTGGACATCAACCTGCAAAAAAATGAAGTCACAATAGACTTTAACACCCTTTGCAAAAATTAACTCAAAGTGAATTGCAGGCCTGTATGTAAAAACAGAAAACTATTAAATTCCTAAAAGATAACGTAGGAGAAAAATATAGATGACCCTGGGTTTAGTGATGATTTTTTAGATATGACACCAAAGAAAGAAAGAACTGATTAGCTGGACTTCATTAAAATTAAAAACTTCTGCTCTGTGAAAGATAATGTCAAGAGAATGAAAAGACAGGCCATGTACTGGAAGAAAATATTTACAAAAGTCTTATCTGATAAAGGATTGTTATGCAAAATACGTAAAGAACTCTTAGAACTCAACAATAAGAAAATGAACAACTAAAAATAGGCCAAAGACTTTAGCAGACATCTCACTAAAGGAGGTATATGGATGGCAGTTAAGCATATGAAAAGATGCTTCAAATCACATGTCATTAGAGAAATACAAATTAAAATAGCAATGAGGTACCCTTATACATCTATTTGAATGGCCATGCAGAGTAACACAAACTATTATTTATTGCTGGTGGTGATGCAAAATGGTATAGCTGCTTTGAAAAACAGTTTGGCAGCTTCTTGGAAAACTGAACATATTCTTAGTATATGATCCAGCAATGATGCCCCTTAGTGTTTACTCAAAGGAGTTGAAAACTAACAAGCACGTAAAAACCTGTACACATATTTTTATAGGAGCCTTATTCATAATGGTCAAAATTTGGAAGCATCCAAGATGTCCTTCAATAGGTAAATGGATATACTCTGGTACAACAAAACAATGAAATATTATTTGTTAATAAAAAGAAATGAGCTATCAAGCCTTGAAAAGACATAGAAAAATTTAAATGCATATGACTAAGTGAAAGAAGCTGAACTTAAAAGGCTACCTGCCATATGATTACAACGATATGACATTCCAGAAAGGTAAAGCTATGGAGACAGTAAAAAGGTTAGTATTTGCCAGGATTAAGGAGTGGAAGGGATGAGTAGGCAGAGCATAGAGGATTTTTAGGGCAGTAAAACTATTCTGTATGATAATATGATGGTGAATACATGCTATTAGATATTTGTCCAAACCCAGAGAATATACAAAACCAAGAGTGAACCCTAAGGTAAACTATGGAATTTGGGTGATAATGACATGTCAATGTAGGTTTATCAGTTGTAACAAATGTACCACTCTGGTAGAAGATGTTGATAATGGGGGAGTAATGCATGTATGGGGCAGAAGATATGTAGGAAATATCTGTGCCTTCCCCTCAAATTTGCTATGATTCTAAAACTATTCCAAAAAAATAAACTGCTGTACTACAAAAATCTTTTAAGATGATTACAAGAAACTGTAATAAATGGGCAGCACTTGGGCTGAACTTAGCATTAGCTTTGGAATCCACTAGATCGACCCAGTCTAAAATCACAGCTCTGCCACTTACTGCTTACTAGTAGTGTCATGTTGGTCAAGTTCATTAATCTCACAAAGTCCCAGCTTCCTCTCCTATAAATTAAAAATTAATGAAGCCAATCCTATAACATTTTGTGAGGATTAGTGAAGAATGTATATCAAGTACAGAAATTAGCCTCCGAGGAATGTCTGCTTGTTACTGACAATAGCAATAGCATTTCTGCTAGTGATTAGAGCCTAATGGCAGTCATGGTACAGGTAAGCCTAGGGTAGGTTAGCAATCTCTAATTTGGACTGTTGCATGGGGCCTGATGTCAGGGTAGGCTTTCTGGAAAGGATGGCACTTGAGCTAAGGAATGGAAGACAAAAAAGTGTTTTAGGAGGGGATATCGAAAAGATGCAAGGAAGAGTACAGCCTAGGAACAAGAAAGAGTACAGCCTCTTTAATGGGCTGAGAGATACTAAGAACACCTGGACAATGCTGGTAGGTAAGCTCTGAAAATTATCCTAGGGATAATTAAAAAGTTTGAACTTCATTTTGAGAAATTCTAAGCATTTCTCCTGATACAGAGAGATGATTTAGGTAGTGATTTAAAAAGATTTAAACCAGAAATGAGTCATAGATTGGCCATTTGGAGAGCTGATGCCTTATTTCATCAAGAAACAATGAAGGCCATGTTAGTGATAGTAGCACTGAGATGGAGGGAAGTGGGTGGGTTTGGGAGATACTCAAGTGTGGAACTGATTCATTTTATCAACCAATTAAATGAGAAGGGCAATGTACAGGTCAAGTTTAAAGGGTTTCTTCTTTGTCTTGGGAAGTGGCCATGGAAGAAAAGTGGTGGCTTTCCCTGTCAGAATAAATAATAGATCAAAGGCAGATTTGGAGTAAGCATGGTTTTAGATGAATGAGTCTTCTGGATAGGCACATGGGAAGCACCGAGGAGGAAGATCTGGGCACAGGCAAGGATTTGGGAGGTGATCTACATGGGAATGAGAAGAGTGAGAAGAAAATAAACTTACATATCACCAGACAGCTTGCAATAATACTGCTCTCACTTAGATGTAACCAATTCTGAAAAATGAGGAATCCTATATTCCATATGCATAAGTATTTAAATATTTACTTGTCCTAGAAATGCAAGTCATGGATCCTGCTTGCCCCCACACCCCTCTATGTGAAAATGATCTTTCCATACCCTTCATTAAAAGGAAGCCTTCAGAAGCACAGCTGATGTCAGAGAAGCAGTTTCCTCTCCCTGAACACATTTTCCCAAAGTGGTGCATTTATAAGCATTTTAAAGTTAGTATATCGCTATTGTAATGAAAAAGATTCATTGTGATGGAAAGACTGAGGGAAACCTCCTCATCAAGAGCGGGTATTCCTTTAAATGCTCTCTCCCCCACTAAACAAGAGTGGCAGATATCACCATCCAGTCAACCTAGTTCATGAACTCACTGTCCTACTTTACTGATGCTAGAGCTGGGTGATGCCTTCAGGCAGTCCTATTCAGAGCCCGTGACACTGTCTCCCACTCTCCCCTAGCCCTGTTACAGGCAACTGTTCTAGAAATGGGTACTTAAACCCAAAGCAACCACTTCTGGAGGGAAAAAAGTAAACAGTGAGACTTGAAGGCTGACAGGCTGCATTGAAAGAAGTCTGAAGGTAGGACTGGACTCCACCGGAGTCAACAGAAACTGAGCAAGAGGAAAGAAAGCAAGCGATAGAAAACGGTATCGTGTGGATAGAAAAAAAAAACAAAACCCTAAGGCAGTTGAAAACAAGAGAAAAGGAGTCGGAGTCAAGATGGCGGAGAAGTAGCAGCCTGAGACTACATCAGGTAACAGGAGATCAGCTCGATAGCTTATCTAAACATTGCAAACACCTACAAATCCAACGGGAGAGCGAAGAGAAGAAGAACAGCAACTCTAGAAACAGAAAATCAACCACTTTCTGAAAGGTAGGACTGGCGGAGAAGTGAATCTAAAACGACGGGAAGATAGACCGCGGGGGGAGGGGCCGGCTCCCGGCAAGCGGCGGAGGAACGGAGCACAAAATCAGGACTTTTAAAAGTCTGTTCCACTGAGGGACATTGCTCCAGGGGCTAAACCGGGGTGAAGCCCACGCGGGGCCAGCGTGGCCCCAGGCCCCGCAAGGTCACAGAAGGATCGGGGGTGTCGGAGTGTCGGAGAGCTTGCAGGTATTAGAACGGAGAAACTGGCTGCAAAGACAGAGCCGAGGACTGAACTCTCAGCTCTGGGTTACCTTGAACTGGTCGCGGGCTGGGTGAGCTCGGAGTGCGGCTAGAGGCTGGGGATATGGGAGTGATTGGGTGCTGTCCTCTGGGGGCGCACTGAGGAGTGGGACCCCAGGCTCTCGGCTCCTCCGGGCCGGAGACTGGGAGGCCGCCATTTTCATTCCCGTCCTCCGGAACTCTACGGAAAGCGTTCAGGGAACAGAAGCTCCCAAAAGCGAACCCGAGCCGATTACTTAGTCCAGCCGCCGGTAAGGGCAGTGCAACCCCGCCTCCGGCAAAGACACTTGAGAGTCACTACAACAGGCCCCTCCCCCAGAAGATCAACAAAATATCCAGCCAGGACGAAGTTCATCTATCAAGGAGAAAGCAGATTCAATTCCTAAGACAGCAGAGCAATTCCAGAGGAGGAGAAAGCAAAGCACGGAACTCATGGCTTTCTCCCCATGATTCTTTAGTCTTGCAGCTACTTCAATTTTTTTTTTCTTTTTTCAATTTTTTTTTCTTTTTTCAATTTTTTTTCTTTTTTCTTTTTTCTTCTTCTGCTAAATTTTTTTAAAACTTTTACCCTTTTCTTTTTTAACGTTTTTTGACTAGTTCATCTAAATATATATATTTTTTCTTTCTTTTTTATATTTTTTTATTTGTTTTATTTTTAAAATTTTTTTTCTTTTCTTTTTTTTTCAGAACCTGTTTTTTATCCCCTTTCTCCCCCCCACAATTTGGGGTCTCTTCTGATTTGGTTACAGCGCATTTTTCCGGGGTCTTTGCCACCCTATTAGTAGTTTATTTGTTCCTTCATATCCTCTTATCTGGACAAAATGACAAGGCGGAAAAAATCACCACAAACAAAAGAACAAGAGACAGTACCGAAGGCTAGGGACCTAATCAACACAGACATTGGTACTATGTCAGATCAAGAGTTCAGAATGACGATTCTGAACATTCTAGCCGGGCTCGAAAAAGGCATGGAAGATATTAGAGAAACCCTCTCTGGAGATATTAAAGCCCTTTCTGGAGAAATTAAAGAACTAAAATCTAACCAAGTTGAAATCAAAAAAGCTATTAATGAGGTGCCATCAAAAATGGAGGCTCTCACTGCTAGGATAAATGAGGCAGAAGAAAGAATTAGTGATATAGAAGACCAAATGACAGAGAATAAGGAAGCCGAGCAAAAGAGGGACAAACAGCTACTGGACCATGAGGGGAGAATTCGAGAGATAAGTGACACCATAAGACGAAACAACATTAGAATAATTGGGATTCCAGAAGAAGAAGAAACAGAGAGGGGAGCAGAAGGTCTATTGGAGAGAATCATTGGAGAGAATTTCCCTAATATGGCAAAGGGAACAAGCATCAAAATCCAGGAGATGCAGAGAACCCCCCTCAAAGTCAACAAGAATAGGTCCACACCCCGTCACCTAATAGTAAAATTGACAAGTCTTAGTGACAAAGAGAAAATCCTGAAAGCAGCCCGAGAAAAGAAGTCTGTAACATACAATGGTAAAAATATTAGATTGGCAGCAGACTTATCCACAGAGACCTGGCAGGCCAGGAAGAGCTGGCATGATATATTCAGAGCACTCAACGAGAAAAACATGCAGCCAAGAATACTCTATCCAGCTAGGCTATCATTGAAAATAGAAGGAGAGATCAAAATCTTCCAGGACAAACAAAAACTGAAAGAATTTGCAAACACCAAACCAGGTCTCCAGGAAATATTGAAAGGGGTCCTCTAAGCAAAGAGAGAGCCTAAAAGTAGTAGATCAGAAAGGTACAGAGACAATATATAGTAACAGTCACCTTACAGGCTACTAATGGCACTAAATTCATATCTCTCAATAGTTACCCTGAATGTTAATGGGCTAAATGCCCCAATCAAAAGACACAGGGTATCAGAATGGATAAAAAAATAAAACCCATCAGTATGTTGCCTACAAGAAACTCATTTTAGACGCGAAGACACCTCCAGATTGAAAGTGAGGGGGTGGAAAACAATTTACCATGCTAATGGGCATCAGAAGAAAGCTGGGGTGGCAATCCTTATATCAGATCAATTAGATTTTAAGCCAAAGACTATAATAAGGGATGAGGAAGGACACTATATCCTACTCAAAGGGTCTGTCCAACAAGAAGATCTAACAATTTTAAATATCTATGCCCCTAACGTGGGAGCAGCCAACTATATCAACCAATTAATAACAAAATCAAAGAAACACATCAATAATAATACAATAATAGTAGGGGACTTGAACACTCCCCTCACTGAAATGGACAGATCATCCAAGCAAAAGATCAACAAGGAAATAAAGGCCTTAAATGACACACTGGACCAGATGGACATCACAGATATATTCAGAACATTTCATCCCAAAGCAACAGAATACACATTCTTCTCTAGTGCACATGGAACCTTCTCCAGAATAGATCACATCCTGGGTCACAAATCAGGTCTCAACCGGTATCAAAAGATTAAGATTATTCCCTGCATATTTTCAGACCACAATGCTCTGATGCTAGAACTCAATCACAAGACAAAAGCTGGAAAGAACCCAAATACATGGAGACTAAACAGCATCCTTCTAAAGAATGAATGGGCTAACCAGGAAATTAAAGAAGAATTGAAAAAATTCATGGAAACAAATGATAATGAAAACACAACAGTTCAAAATCTGTGGGACACAGCAAAGGCAGTCCTGAGAGGAAAATATATAGCGGTACAAGCCTTTCTCAAGAAACAAGAAAGGTCTCAAGTACACAACCTAACCCTACGCGTAAAGGAGCTGGAGAAAGAACAAGAAAGAAACCCTAAACCCAGCAGGAGAAGAGAATCATAAAGATCAGAGCAGAAATCAATGAAATAGAAACCAAAAAAACAATAGAAAAAATCAATGAAACTAGGAGCTGGTTCTTTGAAAGAATCAATAGGATTGATAAACCCCTGGCCAGACTCATCAAAAAGAAAAGAGAAAGGACCCAAATCAATAAAATTATGAATGAAAGAGGAGAGATCACAACTAACACCAAAGAAATACAGACAATTATAAGAACATACTATGAGCAACTCTACGCCAACAAGTTGGATAATCTGGAAGAAATGGATGCATTCCTAGAGACATATAAACTACCACAACTGAACCAGGAAGAAATAGAAAACCTGAACAGGCCCATAACCAGTAAGGAGATTGAAACAGTCATCAAAAGTCTCCAAACAAACAAAAGCCCAGGGCCAGATGGCTTCCCAGGGGAATTCTACCAAACATTTAAAGAAGAACTCATTCCTATTCTCCTGAAACTGTTCCAAAAAATAGAAATGGAAGGAAAACTTCCAAACTCATTCTATGAGGCCAGCATCACCTTGATCCCAAAACCAGACAAGGATCCCACCAAAAAAGAGAACTACAGACCAATATCCTTGATGAACACAGACGCAAAAATTCTCGCCAAAATACTAGCCAATAGGATTCAACAGTACATTAAAAGGATTATTCACCACGATCAAGTGGGATTTATTCCAGGGCTGCAGGGTTGGTTCAACATCCGCAAATCAATCAATGTGATAGAACACATTAATAAAAGAAAGAACAAGAACCATATGATACTCTCCATAGATGCTGAAAAAGCATTTGACAAAGTACAGCATCCCTTCCTGATCAAAACTCTTCAAAGTGTAGGGATAGAGGGCACATACCTCAATATTATCAAAGCCATCTATGAAAAACCCACCGCAAATATCATTCTCAATGGAGAAAAACTGAAAGCTTTTCCATTAAGGTCAGGAACACGGCAGGGATGTCCATTATCACCACTGCTATTCAACATAGTATTAGAAGTCCTAGCCTCAGCAATCAGACAACAAAAAGAAATTAAAGGCATCCAAATTGGTAAAGAAGAAGTCAAACTATCACTCTTCGCAGAAGATATGATACTATATGTGGAAAACCCAAAAGACTCCACTCCAAAACTGCTAGAACTTGTACAGGAATTCAGTAAAGTGTCAGGATATAAAATCAATGCACAGAAATCAGTTGCATTTCTGTACACCAACAACAAGACTGAAGAAAGAGAAATTAAGGAGTCAATCCCATTCACAATTGTACCCAAAACTATAAGATACCTAGGAATAAACCTAACCAAAGAGACTAAGAATCTATACACAGAAAATTATAAAGTACTCATGAAAGAAATTGAGGAAGACACAAAAAAATGGAAAAATGTTCCATGCTCCTGGATTGGAAGAATAAATATTGTGAAAATGTCTATGCTACCTAAAGCAATCTACACATTTAATGCAATCCCTATCAAAATACCATCCATTTTTTTCAAAGAAATGGAACAAATAATCCTAAAATTTATATGGAACCAGAAAAGACCTCGAATAGCCAAAGGAATATTGAAGAACAAAGCCAAAGTTGGTGGCATCACAATTCCGGACTTCAAGCTCTATTACAAAGCTGTCATCATCAAGACAGCATGGTACTGGCACAAAAACAGACACATAGATCAGTGGAACAGAATAGAGAGCCCAGAAATCGACCCTCAACTCTATGGCCAACTCATCTTCGACAAAGCAGGAAAGAATGTCCAATGGAAAAAAGACAGCCTCTTCAATAAATGGTGCTGGGAAAATTGGACAGCCACATGCAGAAAAATGAAATTGGACCACTTCCTTACACCACACACGAAAATAGACTCCAAATGGATGAAGGACCTCAATGTGAGAAAGGAATCCATCAAAATCCTTGAGGAGAATGCAGGCAGCAACCTCTTCGACCTCAGCCGCAGCAACATCTTCCTAGGAACAACGGCAAAGGCAAGGGAAGCAAGGGCAAAAATGAACTATTGGGATTTCATCAAGATCAAAAGCTTTTGCACAGCAAAGGAAACAGTTAACAAAACCAAAAGACAACTGACAGAATGGGAGAAGATATTTGCAAACGACATATCAGATAAAGGGCTAGTATCCAAAATCTATAAGGAACTTAGCAAACTCAACACCCAAAGAACAAACAATCCAATCAAGAAATGGGCAGAGGACATGAACAGACATTTCTGCAAAGAAGACATCCAGATGGCCAACAGACACATGAAAAAGTGCTCCACGTCACTCGGCATCAGGGAAATACAAATCAAAACCACAATGAGATATCACCTCACACCAGTCAGAATGGCTAAAATTAACAAGTCAGGAAATGACAGATGCTGGCGAGGATGTGGAGAAAGGGGAACCCTCCTCCACTGTTGGTGGGAATGCAAGCTGGTGCAACCACTCTGGAAAACAGCATGGAGGTTCCTCAAAATGTTGAAAATAGAACTACCCTATGACCCAGCAATTGCACTACTGGGTATTTACCCTAAAGATACAAACATAGTGATCCGAAGGGGCACGTGTACCCGAATGTTTATAGCAGCAATGTCTACAATAGCCAGACTATGGAAAGAACCTAGATGTCCATCAACAGATGAATGGATAAAGAAGAGGTGGTATATATACACAATGGAATACTATGCAGCCATCAAAAGAAATGAAATCTTGCCATTTGCGATGACGTGGATGGAACTAGAGGGTATCATGCTTAGTGAAATAAGTCAATCAGAGAAAGACAACTATCATATGATCTCCCTGATATGAGGACATGGAGAAGCAACATGGGGGGGTAGGGGGATAGGAGAAGAATAAATGAAACAAGATGGGATTGGGAGGGAGACAAACCATAAATGACTCTTAATCTCACAAAACAAACTGGGGGTTGCTGGGGGGAGGTGGGATTGGGAGAGGGGGAGCGGGCTATGGACATTGGGGAGGGGAGGCGAACCATAAGAGACTATGGACTCTGAAAAACAACCTGAGGGTTTTGAAGGGTCAGGGGTGGGAGGTTGGGGGAACAGGTGGTGGGTAATGGGGAGGGCACGTTTTGCATGGAGCACTGGGTGTTGTGCAAAAAGAATGAATACTGTTACGCTGAAAAAATAAATAAAATGGGAAAAAAAAAAAGAAAACAAGAGAAAAAATGAAACTCAGAGGTAGAAAGCTAATGAAACTCAAGCTTCAAAGTTCTCAACTAGAAGAAGCCCTTCTAAGACCCTGAACCCATGTGTGTTCATATGAGCCTAAGTTTTACAAAACATTGCAGGAATAAAATATTTAAACCACACTTCGTTAAGCCTGCTGTCTCTCTCCACTTTAATTTCTTTTTCATTATACTTTCTCTCCAGTCAAGTTTCACCGGAGTGATCAAGAGCATTTGTGAGATCTAGCTAAGAGGGGATTGAAATTGAAGTAGATTTAGTTTGTACTTAATGAGGGGCATTTGCGTTGTTTACTCTTCACTTTTTGCTACTGTCCTGGTATATGAATGTACAAATGGCTTCCAGCCATTCTCAAACTACTCACTCTATCGACTTACTCAGTGTTATGACAAGAAGTGCAGGGCCAGAGGTCCTTTGAGATTTACTCTGATGTAAGGGGCACTTAGCACCAGAAGTGTGTGGATAATGAATAGAAACAAGGTTTGGAATGTATGGAGCCAGAAGCTAGTCTGTGGAAAATTCTTCCATTCATTAGACACATAAAAATTTTAAGCTGAGGATTTGGTTTTCATTGACACCAAGTCAAGGTGGAAATTCACTCCTGTTAGAAATATGTTTCACATACAATGAAAAATGCATCATACGTTTGTAAGGGAAGTACAAAACAGAATCTGTGAATTCCTATGTCTGGAGACCACAAACCTGTAGCAGTACTACAAACAGCAACTATGTTTGCAAGAAACTTGATAAAGTTTTTCTAAATTTGAGAGCAATCCTAAAAGCCTTCATGGCATTACCAATAGTGATAATTGAAATTAAAAGAAGCTTTTAAAAAATATCAGTAAAAGCTGTTTTGATTACCCATACTGAAGAAAAGACTGAATTACATTTGCATGTTTGCTAAAAAAAAAAATTGGAAGGGGAGGCGAACCATAAGTGACTATGGACTCTGAAAAACAACTTGAGGGTTTTGAAGGGTCAGGGGTGGGAGGTTGGGGGAACAGGTGGTGGGTAATGTGGAGGGCACGTTTTGCATGGAGCACTGGGTGTTGTGCAAAAAGAATGAATACTGTTACGCTGAAAAAATAAATAAAATGGGAAAAAAAATGATATTACCAACTTGTTGAAATGTGATACAGTGATCAAAGAATATACAGGCCACACATTTAGGAAAAAGTCTTATAGAACTGTGCCAATAATTAATAAAAATGTGATTTCTATCATAGAAAAACTATGTTATACCTTAAAGCCTTTGAAAAGAGGGAGTTGCTAGGGTTAGATTTAAGTACAAGAACATAGTGGAAGACACCATCTTGAGTCCCAGTAGCTAAAAATCACACTCTTCAGTAAAGTGTTCTTATTTTATTTATTTATACTTTTAACTTCTGATATGCTTTCTTTTAATCATTCTTATTAATGACCACTAACTTATAGTGCTACAGCACGTCTAATTAGATTATTTGGGTTGTTGTTATTTGTGATTATTGCAGGAAAAGGGATATTTCCCCAAGTTTTCTAAGAGAAAACTCTTATTCTAAGAGAAAAGAGAGTTTGTTGTAAGAACCTATGTGCACTGGAACCCAAACTAGGAATCTGTCAGGAACCGAGACAACCCTAGGAAACCTTGGTCTCTTGTCATTGAGCAGGCCAACAACACAGCCATGGGTTTATTTAAAGTTTCCCTTTATGCTTTGTAAATAATCTTTTGTAATAAAATATATTATTTTCTAAAGCTATAGCATAATGTATTCTAAAATGGGAACTTAAAAATAGTACATCGATTGCTAGAGAAATTTATAGTCTTCAATCCTTACGTATATGGATTCTCTCAGAGCAAAAAGATTGCTCTGCCCTTGAACTACAAATGTTTCTGACACTTGGCACCAAACAGTGTGGCTCTGCTAATGAACTTATAAGCTCCTCAGCAGCCTGGAATGTAGCAGATCCATCTTTGTAACTCCAGGACAGAACAGCTATGTAGCCCCAAAATGGTACTACAGTGGATGTATGTTGAATTGGATTTTCCTGCCATGACATTTCTCCAACATATTGTCTTAAGCTTCCGACCCTGAGGATGACCATCATCTTATTAGTTTGTTTTACCATCTACTCTACCACCCAAATCTCACTCTTCAGCATTTAACACAATGCCTGGCATATAATAGACACTCATTAAATATTTGTTGAATGAATGAATAAATGAGGCATGACAGATTAAATCACTCCCTTTCAGAAAACCCTTCAGTGGTTTTCTATTAAAATAGCCCATAAGGTCCCACCTAATCTGCCTCCTATCTGTCTCTAATCATGGTTAAGAGGATCAAAATGAATGATGGTGATCTGGACCAGCATCTTAAAGTGCGTAACGCAAAGGGAGAACAGGTTTTATGTGAGAGACATGATTTCAGGGTAAATGACTCTAAAGAGATGACCAGTCTTCCTTACTATAGGGCTTCTCAGAGCATGTAATACTCACTTGTGTATTGTGATTTCTGAAGCAGGGAACAGAGCGTGTAGAATTTTCCAAATTTAATTAACACTAATCACTAGACTAACGCTTTAGAGTAGAAAAACCTGATCTAGACAAAGTAGAGAAAAATCTAATACATCTCGTATCTGATGGAAACAAAAGTTTCCAGGTCATTCTTAGTATTTAAAGAGGAACATTTTTAAGTTATTTTAATTCAATATGATCTCATACTTCTATTTTATCATAATGACACTATTTTTTTCTGATACTATGGGAGGACATATGGGTCAGTAATAAAGTAATTTGAAAGCACATACATCACATGAAGCATCAGGGTATTTCTTGAGAGTCAACCATTCAATGTGAATGAGGAGTCTGATCCCACTTAATTTGAGAAAATTAGTAAGATGATAGTCTATTGTGTATCTGATGGAAAGAGAGTATTGAAAATCAATACCATGAAGCCAGATGTTGGGCTGAATATATTTTCAGTGTCATCTTACATCTGACAATTGCATCTTGATGTACACGGCCTTGAGCGAGACAATATTGCATTGCTCCAGGGGTCTTTCAAATGTACACACCTCATTATGAACATTAGCCTCTAAAATATTCCATCTTTATGGAAGCTGGGAGAAAACATCAAGTTGAACCCAGAGAGGTTTATCCAGTGATAAATGACCTTAAGACATCTGGAAATACAGTTTGGAGTAGAACAATGAGGTAAAGATGCTTACCCAAATCTTTCAAAAGTTAAGAAAATATAGGCAAATCTATAAACAACACCAACCTCTAAACAATTCAAATTCATTCCTTTTATTAATTCTAAAACAAACTTTTAAAAAACACATTTCAATATCTCTGAAATTGAGATAGGTCTTATAAATTCAACAACGAGTTCCAAGCACTTTTGTGAATGCAGACTGCAAACCTGTGTTTGTATTGGGTTTGAGTTCAAATAATCAGGGAAGACTTTTTTTCCTCCTCTGTTCAGTGCTAATATTGAAAAATACAGGTTTTTCTGGCCAGCTGTCCTTTTCTACATGGTGGTTCTGTTGGTTTGCTTATCTTTTTGTTTACTCATATAGTAAGGATGTAGCTCTCATTTGCAATGAGCTCTCTTATGTTATTAGGTTCTCCTAGATTATTAGACAACATTATTATTAAATTCCTTGTCTTGAGCCTTTTTCTTTTCAGGGTACATGTAAAATAATGGTGTATCTTTCATCAAGGCATCAAGGACTCATGAAATATGATATTTGATTAAGCTCAGAGAATTTGCCACTTTCTCCTGGACAAAGCAATACCAAAAGGCAGGATTTCCTTTTGGGATGATAATATCATACTGGAAAGGAAGCAAAACACTCTCAACTCAGGCTAAGTTCATAACTTAACTTCATAGACCACTGGGAGATCATACAAGAACACTACTTGTGGATAAGAGTAAAAGAGTGGGGAGAAAGGGGAAATAAATATTGGATAAGAAATCTAAATAAACTTGAACCTAGAGATAAGGTTTAATTTATGCATATGGGTTGAAAACTAGGAGATCCCAAGCCCACAGTGAATAGCATGGCATGGAGAATAAACATTATCTATAGGGATTCTGTTAGAAATACAAGAGCTAGATCAATATCAATAAACAAATAGTACATATAGAAGGAAAACATGCATTTCTTAGGGTCCCTCTTTAGGAATGTGTTGGGCCTGATGCCTATAGTTTAAAAATGACAAAGTGAACTAAAAGAGGGTTTGAAAAATGTGAGAGAGTGATTAAACCTTGTCAATTAAGATCATCACAGCACAAACAAAGGTCTATTTTTGTGTAGGGAGCACACTTTTTAAGTAGAGGCTTGTATTCTATTTGAATTGAACAATGTTAAAACAAAAACAACTGTAGCATAAGGGACTTGGGTTTGAGGAGTAATAACAAACTTCAAGGAGTAATAACAAAGCCAGAATCTAATTTTGTGTTGGGTTAGTCCAGGGACTAACCCTAATATACCAGGATTCAGTCAACATTTTGACAACTTCCATGTGGAGTTAAATTTTCTCCGTCATGAGAACCAACTGTGGTAGCATTACCTGGGACTGGACAAGGGCAGAAGCACCTGAGAAGCAGGCCAGCAGCTTCAGGAGAAGGACAGGAGTGCTTTCAGCACAAAGGAAAATCTTGTCCGCCTCATGGGTTATAGAAGATGACCTATAAAAGGCCTCCCCAGAGGCAAGAATCAGCCTCAGGAATTGTCAGCTTCAAAGGTCTGAATCAAATGCTGATTAGCATCACAAGTTTCCCTCAAAAGATGGAAAACCATTTCATGCTCCTGGATCAGAAGAATAAACATTGCTAAAATGTCTATACTGCCTAGAGCACTCTATACTTTCAATGCCATCCTGATGAAAATTCCACCGGCATTTTTCAAAGAGCTGGAACAAATAATCCTAAAATTTGTATGGAACCAGAAGAGATCCCAAATTGCTAAGGGAATGTTGAAAAAGAAAAACAAAACTGGGGCATCATGTTGCCTGATTTCAAGCTTTACTACAAAGCTGTGATCACCAAGACAGCATGGTACTGGCACAAAAACAGGACACACAGACCAGTGGAGCAGAGTAGAGAGCCCAGATATGGACCCTCAACTCTATGGTCAAATAATCTCCAACAAAGCAGGAAAAAAATATACAGTGGAAAAAAGACCGTCTCTTCAATAAATGGTGCTGGGAAAATTGGACAGCTATATGAATATATATATATATAAATATAATATATATATATAAATATATATTATATTTATATATATATATATAAAATATATATAGAATGAAACTTGACCATTCTCTAACACCATACACAAAGATAGATTAGAAATGGATAAAAGACCTCAATGTGAGGCGGGGATCTATTGAAATCCTAGAAGAGAACATAGGCAGTAACCTCTTCAACATAGGCCACAACAACTTCTTTCAAGATATGTCTCCAAAGGCAAAGGAAACAAAAGCGAAAATGAACTTTTGGGACTTCATCAAGATCAAAAGCTTCTGCACAGCAAAGGAAACAGTCAACAAACTAAAGAGGCAACCCATGGAATGGGAAAAGATATTTGCAAATGACACTACGGACAAAGGACTGATATCCAAGATCTATAAAGAACTCCTCAAACTCAACACACAGAAAACAGATAATCCCCTAAAAAAATGGGCAGAAGACTTGAACAGGCACTTCTCTAAAGAAGACACACAAATGGCTAACAGACACATGAAAAAATGTTCATCATCATCAGTAATCAGGGAGATTCAAATCAAAACCATATTGAGATACCACCTTACACCATTTAGAATGGCCAAAATCATCAAAGAGTAAACAACATGTGTTGGAGAGCATGTGGAGAAAGGGGAACCCTCTTACACTGTTGGTGGGAATGCAAGTTGGTGCAGCCACTTTGGAAAACAGGGTGGAGATTCCTTAAGAAATTAAAAATAGAGCTTCTCTATGACCCTGCAATTGTACTACTGGGTATTTACCCCAAAGATACAGATGTAGTGAAAAGAAGGGCCATCTGTACCCCAATGTTCATAGCAGTGATGGCCACAGTTGACAAACTATGGAAAGAACCAAGATGCCCTTCAAAGGATGAATGGATAAAGAAGACATGATCCATATATACTATGGAGTATTATGCCTCCATCAGAAAGGATGAATACCCAACTTTTGTATCAACATGGATGGGACTGGAAGAGATTATTCTGAGTGAAATAAGTCAAGCAGAGAGAGTCAATTATCATATGGTTTCACTTACTTGTGGAGAATAAGAAATAACACGGAGGACATTGGGAGATGGAGAGGAGAAGTGAGTTGGGGGAAATCAGAAGGGGAGAAAAACTATGAGAGACTGTGGACTCTGAGAAACAAACTGAGGGTTATGGAGGGGTGGGGGGTGGGGGGTTGAATGAGCCTTGTGGTGGGTATTATGGAGGGCACATATTGCATGGAGCACTGGATGTGGTGCATAAACAATGAATCCTGGAACACTGAAAAGAAATAAAATAAAATAAAATGGAAAAAAAAGTTTCCCTCTAGAGAAAGGCCAGTATAAAAGGCAGTCATTTCAGAGCCATCTGGAGAGCAGAAGACAGTTTAATGAGATCTTGCATTTCCTCTTTCAGGTATACATGATCTCTCCAGAGAATTGAGCATTTATAAATTTTAGTGTATCTTCTAGCACACGACTCATTCAACAGGCATCTGTGTCACAAACACTGAAAACACCTACAGTGTGTCCCACTTAAGCCAGGCTAAATCAAGACTAGTTAAAATACACTTCACTCCCTGTTCTATTCTAGATACACAAGCTCAGAGCCCTTGGCTCTCTTGCTGTTGAGGAGTATGGATCTGGGTGAATCCAATTCAGGATGTAATTTGCTCTAGAGCTGTTCCAGAAACTCCGGAAATGATTCTACTTTGCCTTTCCAACCATTCATTTATTTATTTTTGAAAAAAAAAAAAAAAAAAAAAAAAAGCCCTGTCAGAAAATGGATCTGTTTCCATTATGTCACTTGAAGTGTAAATTCCAATGTCTTTTTAAATGAGGAATGGATAAAATCCATGAGCCCTGTTACGAAATAATCTTATTGCTCAGTGGATGGGATTTCTGAATAATTTGTGGGAATTTAATTCAATACCGAATGCTACACACCTCAGGTCAAGATCTGGCCTTATGACAAGTTATACTCATGTTTTTCATCTCTCTCTCTCTCTCTCTTTTTTTTTTTCCTTTAAATTATAGCATTATTTTTTTTCCTTTTTACCATTTTATTTTTTCAGCGTAACAGTATTCATTGTTTTTGCACAACACCCAGTGCTCCATACAAAACGTGCCCTCCCTATTACCCACCACCTGTTCCCCCAACCTCCCACCCCTGACCCTTCAAAACCCTCAGGTTGTTTTTCAGAGTCCATAGTCTCTTATGGTTCTCCTCCTCTTCCAAATTTTTTTTTTTAATAAACATATAATGTATTTTTATCCCAGGGGTACAGGTCTGTGAATCGCCAGGTTTACACACTTCACAGCACTCACGATAGCACATACCCTCCCCAATGTCCATAACCCCCTCCCCCTCTCCCAATCCCACCTCCCCCCAGCAACCCCCAGTTTGTTTTGTGAGATTAAGAGTCATTTATGGTTTGTCTCCCTCCCAATCCCATCTTGTTTCATTTATTCTTCTCCTATCCCCCTAACCCCCCATGTTGCTTCTCCATGTCCTCATATCAGGGAGATCATATGATAGTTGTCTTTCTCTGATTGACTTATTTCACTAAGCATGATACCCTCTAGTTCCATCCACGTCATCGCAAATGGCAAGATTTCATTTCTTTTGATGGCTGCATAGTATGCCATTGTGTATATATACCACATCTTCTTTATCCATTCATCTGTTGATGGACATCTAGGTTCTTTCCATAGTTTGGCTATTGTAGACATTGCTGCTATAAACATTCGGGTGCACATACCCCTTTGGATCACTACATTTGTATCTTTAGGGTAAATACCCAGTAGTGCAATTGCTGGGTCATAGGGTAGTTCTATTTTCAACATTTTGAGGAACCTCCATGCTGTTTTCCAGAGTGGTTGCACCAGCTTGCATTCCCACCAACAGTGTAGGAGCGTTCCCCTTTCTCTGCATCCTCGCCAGCATCTGTCATTTCCTGACTTATTAATTTTAGTCATTCTGACTGGTGTGAGGTGATATCTCAGTGTGGTTTGATTTGTATTTCCCTGATGCCGAGTGATGTGGAGCACTTTTTCATGTGTCTGTTGGCCATCTGGATGTCTTCTTTGCAGAAATGTCTGTTCATGTCCTCTGCCCATTAAAAGATGGTTTTCTTAAACAGTCCATACATGGCTTTTTTTCTTTCTTTCTTAGTACCAGAAAGCTGGGCTAGCGAGTGCCCCCTTACAAACAACATGCTACTCATAGCAACACACTGATGGCCTTGTATTGCTTTAATGTTTTCACACCCATTACATCATGTTGGTCCTTATCACCACACTGCAAGTTACTGGGACCAGTGTTCATAAATATATTTTTAACAGATAAAGAAACTGAGACTCAGATTTTAGGGGACTTGTCCTCTAAGCTAGGAAATAGCTGATCCAGGACTCACACCCAAATCATCTGAGTCTTCAGTCACTGACTTCTTTGCTGAACCATACTCCCTTTCCAATTAGAGGTTCTTTGTAAGAACTAAAGAAAATTGGTTGTTAAGACAAAAATGTACTTCTAAACATTGATTTTGGAAGAGGCATGAAGTATTAAGCATGTGAGTAATTCCTGTGCCAATGATTATGATGTCCAGAGAAGCCCATATTTTGATTATTTTTATCTGACTTTTTAATATGGTTGTCTTGCCAGAAAGTTCCAAACATTCTCATTCAAGCCATCCAAGGATGACTTTTCTCTTTGGAAATTTGAGTAAAATCCTGTTAGTATTGAAGTTTGGGAAGGACAGCAAATATTTCCAAGAAAACAGTCCTACTTCTGCTAAAGAAAAAGAGAGCCAGAATTTTAAGCTTCTTTCTCATTTCTTTCTCTTCTTTCTCAAAGAGAATGTGCTCTTCTCTAAAGGGCCATCAAGTCAAAATTTCTAGTAAAACTGGCATGTTGAAAGTTTTCAGCGGCCAGTTCCTGTGTACACACAATGAAGTGCTTTCTATTTGTCTTGCGAAGGTAACGCAATTAAAGTTTCATTATAATCGTAATAGCAACATGTGAAAGAAATATCTTGTTAGTATTGCCGAATATACCATTTTGTTCATTCAAATGTAAATTAAATATTAACACTGAATCATATAAAAATAATGAGCAAGAATAATTTCTTATAAGGAGCTAAGAAAACCACACTTAGGCTCTCTGCTGGAAAAAAAAAAGACCAACTATATACTGTTTCATCTTGCTTAATATTAATCATTCTAACAACTGAATTCTGTAGTAAATAAATGTAATTTACAAAATTTAACAAATTGGTAAAAGGGATGTTAGTCTCAATTTTAAAAAAAGCTCTGATTTTGGGGCACCTGGGTGGCTCAGTGGGTTAAAGCCTCTGCCTTCGGCTCAGGTCATGATCCCAGGGTCCTGGGATCAGGCCCCACATCAGGCTCACTGCTCAGCAGGGAGCCAACTCCCCCCCCCCACCCCCCTGCCTGCCTCTCTGCCTACTTGTGATCTCTGTCAAATAAATAAAAAAATCTTTTAAAAAAAATCTCTGATTTTGATAGCAATTACACAGAAAAGGTTTTTAAAATCTGAAAGTGCAAAGAAAGCAGATTTTAAAATATTAGAGTTCTTATAGGAAATGTATTCAGAAAAATGAGTCTGATGTCCAAAGTGCCCACCATATTTCAGAACCAATCGAATAAATGAGATTCTCATTAGCAGAGCATGGTTGTGCTGTTATTAATTAGAATTGGTGTGGGTCTGCAAGAGACCCAGCTCACTCGTGACTGCCCGGAAGAAGGGCTCATGTGGATTACTCATTTTATAGCCAAAGCAATCATTTTCACTAGATGACCCCAACATGGAGCCTAGAGTTAACCACTATAAACAAATTAACACCTCCAGTTATCTCAGCATACATTACACAACCCTGTTTATCTTGGAGCCTTCCCGGAGACAGGCTTACTTACACTTGTAAAGGTTAAAGTTGCTGGGGGTGCCTCATTGTGAATTTTTTGAGGTTTTTCTATATTTATCCGTGATTTAGAGTGAGTTACAACTTGCCTCCTGAACACAGGTATCTTGGTTTTCTTCCATGGGGAAGTGAAGAAGACTTCTCCTCAGGCGCTCTCTTTGGGAGTTTGTCAACACTTCTGAGAGGATGTTGGCCAGACCCGGTGCTGATGATTATTTCAGCCTGTGGTTCTGTACTTAGGGCTAATGGGGAGGACGAGCTGCACTCCAGATGCTTACCATGGGGTAAAGAATCTCATGCTTACTGCTGTGCAGTACGTAAGCAAAGGACGACTGAGAGAAATATTTAGGTTGCCTGAAGGACAGTCCAACAAATTAAGATCACTTTAGAACTCAATACTGCAGAATGCCTTTGTTGATTTATGAAGTCGCTCGTCTACACTGAAAACCCCTGTGCATCTCATCGCAGAATTTATGTGATAGTTGTTGAGATGATTGTGCCCTACATTTCAGTGCTTCATGATTGCCCAGAGGAAAAATTACTTTCTAGTCTCTGTGCCAGAAATGCTGTGTTTATCCTGAGCAATTTTAAAAAAAAATCTCATAGACACTATGAATCATAAGCTGATCCCCTCACTCCCCATCTGCACTGGCTGCTAGGAAGCCTAGACCCAAAATTGTAGCCCTTCTCCAAAAAAATTAATACACAGGGCATCAAGGTAAATATTTTGCTAAATTCTGACTTAAATGAAATATTCTAATTTTTCACTTAACCAAATGGGCTTGTCAAAGTTTTCTCCCTACATAGTGCATATACATCACCCAGACAGGATCTAGGACACACGCAGAACCATAAGAATTGCGGACCTTAAATTCCTAGTAAGAACTATAATTCAATTGGCTGAGCTATGTCAGGATGAAATTATTTCAGTAATCAGAATGCAGGATAACTACTTTGATAAGATAGAAGAGAAAACCAGGTCAGGGCTTCCTTATATACCTCAGTATACTTGGTTTAATTCTGGATATACACTTGATGCTCAATTCAAGTTTTTAATTTGGTGACTGGACTGAAATTAGGCTGTTTATATCTTCTAGTTTATATCTTCTAGAAGATACATAGAAAGCAATTCTTGGAATAATTTATTGATGATAATGGCCAATATATAGCCTGAAAGAGGCCTTCAGTAATTAAGCAAGGAATCTGAAACTCTGTTTAATTTCTTTGAAAAAACTCAGCAAAACAAAAGGAAGTAGAGGTGGAAGTGATTGGGGTACAGAAAATTTAAATTATTTGTGTTGCTTGGCTGAAGTGTAGAAATATTAATTGTAAACTGATGGAAATCAAATATAGGTGCTAACATTTAATGTTATGCAACAAAAAAGAGACAGAATATTTAACTTCCAAACTAGTTGTGTGTGTGGGGGGGAGAATAATGAAAATATAGAAAAAGAAAATACTAGATAGGAAGAAAAAAAGAACAAACAGTAAAGTCTGTTCAATATAAAACTATAAGGCTCAAATTAAGAATGTATAAATACATACATCATAATAAAAATAAATGGAGAGACAATTATTAAATAGATGAAAATTATTAAATTAAATATAGTAAAATATCAGTATATGTTCATAAGAAACATGTGTGAAACTCAGGAGCATAAAAAGGTTGAAAGTATAGAGATGAAAAACTAGTTGGCAAAGACTATTCAGAATAAAACAGGCCTATTTATGTTAAATATTAGATAGGTTAAACTTAAAGCAAAGAGGACTAATGGGCATGAAGAAAATCATTGTATATGAAAAAAAAGGTACAAGTCCTTCAGAAAACTACCACAATTCTGAATGTTTAGAATGTTATAATACACATTCAAAATCCATAAAGCCAAAAATTCCCAGAATTAGAAGAAAAATTCTAAAAAATTGGATAATTTTAAAAAACATGGCTGTAGGTAGACCAAACAAAAATACAGAAGAGAGAAAATGGGAAAAAACAATTCATACCCCTGCACCCACCTGCTAGACTTTGAATAAGTATTTTCAAATCTGCATTAAATAGTCACAAAGATGACCATGGAGTAAGACTCAAAAAACAAACAAACAAAACCCTAAGAAATCATTGTTATATAATGTTCTCTGGCCATAATGCAATCAAATTTGAAATCAATAATAAAAAGACAATATAAAACACATATGATGTATAAACAACAATATATTGAAAATAAGTTGAATGCTTATCAAGGGGAGAATTGATACATCATTAATGTATATTCATACATCAGAATATTATACTGTAATGAAAATACATAGACTAGAAGTACCTGTGTCAACATGGAAAAATCTCAAAAATATGATTTTTAAGAGAAAAAAGCAAGTTGTGAATGTTATATACTAAGTGAAACCATTTAAATAAAATTTAAATTACGTAATACTATATATGATATATAGATGCCTATATGTTGGGTAATAATTTAGAAGTAATGCATGAGAATGATCAATACATGATAGCCCCCAGGTGAGGAAGGAAGGGGAACAAGGTTGAAAAAGTCTGTACAACCAATTTCAATGACATCATTGCTATGTATCTTTTAAAATGTGTGTCCAATAAATAAGTGAAACAGTAAATTGGAAGAAACTTGAAAGTAGGCACACAGGTGTGTAACCATTATATTATTCATTTATTTATATTGTTTTATCTATACATTTTATATGTTTAAAATATTTCATAACATAATCTTTTTATGCTGGATCTATCCTTACAGGGTTTCCTTTCTATATGTTACATTCAAAATAAAAAATATGTAATGTGCTCTATGCAAATACATAAAAATGGTGCCCTCCTGTAAATGTTGATTTCAGGAAATTATTTTTTCATCTACAATATTTCCTGAACATCCTTTCCACATCAATACATTTATGACTTCCACATCATTTCTAAGAATTTGGATGTATGCTGACAAAATTGCTCTTTGGACACTTTGATTTTTGCCCATGGAAGCACAGAAAATTTCAGTAACTATGCAATGGAAGGAATTTGGGGTTCAAAAGCAAGGAAAATGAATACTAAAAACATTACTTTAAAGAACTTTGACTCATCATAGTCAAGAATAAGTGAGAAAGATTGGTGAGAAGAAATGTGAAATAGTAAAGAAAGCCTGTGAAGTCAGTTTAAAGAGGCCTAAAATGTGGAAAGAAAATATAAAAGGAGATAGAATGCATGTAGAACACACTATAATTTAAAGTAAAACATCACATAGTGAAGAAGAAATGTTGAATTGGATCAGATTATGGGCTAAGCCTATAAGAAATAAAGGCAATTTTAGATAAAGTGGAAAGGAAAGGAAAGGAAAGACTAAGACATGAAGGAAGGAAGGGAGGGAGTGAGGGAGGAAGGGAGAGGAAGGAAGGAAGGAAAGAAAGAAGAGAGGGAGGAAGGAAGGGAGGAGGGAGGCAGAATGGAAGGAAGGGAGCTAGAAGGGAGGAAGGAAGGGAGAGGAAGTCCCTATTAAATCAGGAAAATGTAAAGATTCACTGAAAGGAGAAAATGTTTTTAAATTTTGCATGAGGAAGTCTGATAGCAAACTTGGAGGCACACTGCTACCTTGGAACAGAGAAATAATCTAAATCCCAGTATCCCAGGGTCTTTAATATGATATAGTCCCTAATTATGCCTGGCTCCAGTAATTACCTCACCACTAACCATCATGGTTGAGAAATCACCGAGGGCTAAAAGGCTGAACCATATCAAATCGAAGGTTCAACACTCAGCAATTTGTAATTTTGTTGCCGTTATTTTGCAATGGTAGAACCAGTGATCATTTTCTATAAACCCACAGTATATTTTCCACTTTGTTTAAAATAATATTTTCAGCACTCTTTATCAAACAACTATTTTAGACAATGAATCCTGAAAGAAGACTATTCCTACAGCAAAAAGGAAAGCAGTTTGAACCAAACTAATAATTTTTCACTGATTTTTAAATAAAATAGTAGTTAAGCGCAGATATTATGAATTAATGGCTTTCGGATACTTGTTTTATTATACATTCTTTGACTTCACTGGCATTTATGTGCTGCCATAAAATTATCATTCTAGCTTGGAATAGAGAGGATGCAGGTGGGGAAAAGCTACTTGAGAAACAAGAATGAGTAACTGACATTCTCACATCATTTAAAACAAATCCTGCCTATCAAACCAATTGCCTATAACTCCCTTCCTGCACCATGTGTTGCTAGTTTGGGACTATAAATGTGACAAGCATACAGTGAAACTTCAGCCAAATAGTGCTGGAGTAGGGAAAACCACAATTCATCATGTATCGAGAATTTAAAAATCAATTTTGTGCTTTTCAAAAAGATGGTTAAACCTTTAAGGTGGATAATTATTCTTTTCGAAGTTGAAATTAAAACTTAACATTCATTTTACAGCTAACATAACTAAAAGCTTTTGGGAATCTTATACGTAAAAGGTGTTGTAAAAAGAAGGGCTAGAAAGCTTTATTTTTATTATTACATATTGTTCAAATTAAAGGTAAATCAACATACAACACTTTTTATAAAAGCATTACAACTAATTCATAATTCAAACTAAATCGAAGGAGTAACATAAGAGTAAAGCAAAATCTTTTAAACTCAAAAGAAGTAAATTTCTCATTACTTACAGAGGAGACACTTGATTCATTTCACCATGGAATGAGTCATACCATCTTTACCCTCAACTGATATCTGGCAACACTACATCTTGGAGGCGAACGTGGGAATCTGGATAGATGATAAAGCCAGAGGCCCAGGGAATTTTGTCCAAGAAATGTAGGCAATAGGTCAATTCTGAGGAAGGATTTAGGTGGAAAATTTGTTGGGTCATATTTTCTACTGTGGGTAAAAGAGAAAAATAACTCAGTGTCTCCACAATAGCATCACTGTAATGCCTTGTCCCTGCAAATGTTGCCTGCAGCCTGTCTCCATTTGACCATGTGCTCCTAGAGGTCAAGGTTTATGTCTGTATTCTCAGTACGTTTGGCATGATAGGAGTTCAATAAATGACTACTACTGAGTAGACAAAAAAAAATTGGGAGATAAAGACCCAAAGCATAGATTTAGCAGAGGTATAGAGAGGTGGTTCTCCACAAAATGGTTTCAAGGAGTGTAGGAAGTGCAGGAAGGTGGTAGAGAAGATGAAGAGAGTGAAGAGCATATCCAGGAGAACCGCGAGCAGCATCAGGAGAACTCCGTAAGCAGAACAATGAATGGAGACTGTTTCTAGAATAAAGAAGTGGCTGAGAGTGACAATGGAGCAGAAACACTAAGATGAGGGGAAACGGGAAAAAATCATCTTACTGAGTTTGACCAGAAGGACAGCAGTGACCCAAGCAGATCAGAGGATGGCAGATGTGGTCATGAGATGTCAGGGGGTGAAGGAAAGAACATGTCCCAGTGATGGAGGAAACTCATGCCCGATGGACTTGAGGACTTTTAGGGAGTCAAATCTCTTCCCGTAAGACCTCCTGGCAAACAGTGAAAGAGATGAAGTCACAGAAGGAGAAAGGAGCCAACATCGGTTAAGTATCATCTGCCATGATCAGGTACCAAGTGTTTGGTAACATAAAGCCTTACTACTCAAAGTGTGGGCTGCCGAGCAGCAGCACCCACCTTACCTGGCAGTATGTTCGAAATGCAGAATCTGGAGTATGGCTTAGAGACCTAATCCTACTGAATCAGGAACTGCATTTAGCCCAGGTGATTCATACCCACACTGATGTTTGAGGAGCACCATTGCAAATTTGCATTGAAAGATATTTAGCCCTGTGGGAACACAGTTTTCTATGCTGGTCCATACTTGAACTCAGCCTCATCACAAGCTTCCATGAGAACAATGACTACTTTACACGGCTGACTTCTGGTTGAGACATCATTCTGTTGAAAACTGTCTTTCTGGGGCAAGTATTTCATTAACTCAAGATTCAACCTTAGTCCCATGGGACAATCAGGGCAGTTACACTGTCTCAGAAATCTCCTATCTATTATGTATGGCGCACTATCAAATGATTCTGACACTCAGTGAGTTAAAAATAGCTACCACTTTCTACAGCTTTCTGATAATTTTCTGGCTCAGCCAGGCAGTTCTGGCTGAGGCTGACTTGACTGATCAGCTGATGGCTACAAGGTCAAAAAATATTTCTCTCTCCTGGGCCTAGCTATTGCAAAGAAAACTCAGAATTTCAATATGTAGTCAAACATGTAGTCAATGTAGAAAATGTAGTCAACGTAGAAAAAGATCCACAGTTCTGTCCTCTCCTCAGCCCTCCCTAGCACCCTCTAGTCAAGAGCAGTTGGTCCAGAAAGTTCCCTGATGAGTGAGGGAGAGAAAATGGACAAAAAAGTATGGAAGAATAGCAACATTTTAAATATTTAAATATATCCATTGCATTTATAACTTAACAGAAGTTACTTAAGGCTCTCACACACAGAAAAACTCCACAATGCAGCAATATAGGTATAAACAGGTGAAGAAATCTAATCTCTGTATTTAACTATCTTCCCATAGGGATAGTATGTACATGGTGGGCCCAGATATAGAATCTTCTGGAATCTTCTTACCTCTTTAAGGAGATGTGTAAGAATAGGGCACAGTATTATTATTCCATATTACCCACAGCTATGCTCTATTCCCTGATAGGCTATTTCCAGGACAGATCAACTGCAGTTTTCACATCTCCTTCTGTGTATTTGCCATCCTTTTATTTGGCATCAGACCGTCCTCTGGAAATCCATCCTAAAGAGACAGTCAACCAAGCAGAGCTGTGTTACAAGGAGCATTGCTCATCAGGTGTTCAGTAGGGTTGGGAGGTAATTCCAAGGAAACTGCACGAAGTACACTGTGATGTTGTTCATAATCCAATCTCACACATATTCAGGACATATCCTGAAGCAGTGGTCTCCTTCCTGCCATTAACATATCCCTAAACAGGCTCTGGTTTTTATGACTCCTTTGTTTCTTTGGAGATACTGATATTTCTTTCCTTTCCTTACTGTAAGATTCCATGTGACTGTAGAGGTTCTCCAAAACAAACACTCCTCCTACTCTTCCCAATCTAGAGCAGCTCTTGCTATTAAAAAAAGGGGGGGGGGGAAGTCCTCTCACCACAGTTGAAAGGGAAAGTAGCTAAATTTAGACATGGGCTTTGGAGTCCTCTCTCCCACCAGGATTCTGGCAAAATTAAACTTTCCAAGCAATTCTGAATTAGAAAGTCATATGTGAGAAGACCAAGATATGTGGCAAGATGTTTAGCAATCGGTAAGGTGAGCATCACTGGAGTTAAAAACAGGAAGGGATCTTCTTCAAGAGCTTTTTAAAGACAACAGATCCCTGCATCTGAGCTCGAAAACACATGCATAATCATGGAAAGGTCTCTGTTTTAATAGCCAGTCACTTTCCAAGCCATTTTGCTAGGAAGAGCAACAACTACCTGCCACATGTCCAATTTCTCTAGTGGCAGTCTGGGACTCTACGGAGTCATTGCATGAATCTGGGTTATCACCTTCGTATGCCAATAGTCACTGAAAAAGCAGAAACCCTCAGGAAGGAGCCCAGATAGAGTACAGGAAAAATATTTCATTGAGATTTCTAGAAACAGTATTTTACAGGCTATGGAAGGGGAAAAGGAAACAACTAAAACCACTACCTTTTAAATAAAAGGTGCAAACATTGATTTTTTTTTTCTTTCATCCTTCGGCTGTCTTTAAAATGATCCTTACTGATTATGGTAAAATACTTCACCAGGAGAATGGGAAGAGAGTCAAAATCCAATTCTCTCCTCTCCTGCTCCAAAGCAGCTCTCAGTGATATACAATTTTTAAAATGGGCTCAGTTTCTTTCCCTTCTTCCTTACAGAGCCAATGACACCATAGCCTCTCTTCAAGTATAAATTCCAGATTTCTGCACACACCTCATTAAAGGAAACTTCTCATTTTCTGTGAACATGAAGAGCATTCTTTCTTCAGCCTGGTCCTCCCACTATTACCAGACAGCGTGAAGTGGAGGAACCAGAATGCCCTGGATTCAAATATGGCTCCACTCCAAATAGGCATGTGACCTTAGGCAAGAATATGAACTTTTCCAAGTTCCAGCTTCATAATTTATAAAATGGGGCTGAGACAACTGAACATAAAATATCCAAAACAGGACCTGGCACAAGGCAAGTACTAAATAATTGGTAGCTGTTATTAATACTGCTATTGTACCTTAAAAAAAACAAACAGTTTGCTAAGTTCCTTATAGATTTTGGATACTAGCCCTTTATCTGATATGTCGTTTGCAAATATCTTCTCCCATTCTGTCAGTTGTCTTTTGGTTTTGTGAACTGTCAACAGATGAATGGATCAAGAAGATGTGGTATATATACACAATGGAATACTATGCAGCCATCAAAAGAAATGAAATCATGCCATTTGCGACGACGTGGATGGAACTAGAGCGTATCATGCTTAGTGAAATAAGTCAATCAGAGAAAGACAACTATCATATGATCTCCCTGATATGAGGACATGGAGAAGCAACATGGGGGGGTAGGGGGATAGGAGAAGAATAAATGAAACAAGATGGGATTGGGAGGGAGACAAACCATAAATGACTCTTAATCTCACAAAACAAACTGGGGGTTGCTGGGGGGAGGTGGGATTGGGAGAGGGGGAGCGGGCTATGGACATTGGGGAGGGGAGGCGAACCATAAGAGACTATGGACTCTGAAAAACAACCTGAGGGTTTTGAAGGGTCAGGGATGGGAGGTTGGGGCAACCTGAGGGTTTTGAAGGGTCAGGGGTGGGAGGTTGGGGGAACAGGTGGTGGGTAATGGGGAGGGCACGTTTTGCATGGAGCACTGGGTGTTGTGCAAAAAGACTGAATACTGTTACACTGAAAAAATAAATAAAATGAAAAAAAAATAAAAATAATAATAATAATAATAAAAAAACAAACAGATACAAAGACCTATTGATTTTTCACAACAGGAACAAAATAAATCTATAAACTTGAGGGCAAAGATGAGTGGACAAACCAAAATAAAAATTTGTTAGTTAGCCTAAATGTCTTCTCCATCCTTTTTACCTATTCAAACCACTGATGTGAAGGAGGTCTAGTTTGCCTTGTGTCAGCTGCTGGCCTGTAGGCCAAGCCCAAGAGAGACTCTCCGCGTTAAACTCCGCATAAGCCTTCATTATTTGAGCCCAACGTAAGAGCATTATCATTTCACTCAAATTATTTCCACCCATTCAAATGCATTCCAGTTGCATGATTTCAGTCAGGAGGAGAACTGAGCGATCTAGAGAAAACAGGAGAAATCCAAATAAATACTTAAATATGCTAGCACACCTTGCAGCATAAAGGCGCTGCACTAGCAGGAACACATGCTATCCACATGAGTTTCCCATCAAGTCCGATGGGGATGTTTCTGGCCGTTTCAGAACAAAGGGTTCTCCTTGGTGGAAACGGGCAACCCCTCTCACTCCATTTTGTAAGGGCTCATATGCTGCATTTGTTTGTGGTATGTATTTACCTGAAGCAGTGTATTAAGTGAGGAAAATAGGATGGATAAAAATGGAGGTGAATTCAGCCTTAATGAGAAAAACACGAGAATTCTTTTTTTTAAAAAATGGAACGCTAATATATAAAATGTGAACTCTCCAGATTGACTGAGTCATTTGGAATTTTATTCATGAAAATGTGCACTTTCTTCCTTCCCCAGGTTTTTCATTAAACTGCTCTTTGCCTAATGCAAAAAGTAGCAAGTTTTTATGCTCTTTTCCCAGAAGGGATGATCAGAAGAGTAAAGTCAACAGGCAAAAAATTATTTATATCTCAAAAATAACTCTTAGGCTGTTGGTGGGGAATGGAGGGAAGACATACAAAACCTAAATTTGCTTCATATTATCTATTTAAACTACGCATATTCCTTAATTTTCTCATTCTGTTATTTCCTCAATATTTTTATTTCTACTTTTATCTCATTTCTTCTATTTATTCTGCTTCTCTCCCAATTATTATGCACTCACTGTTTTATAAATTGTGCATTCACTCTAAAACTTTCAATTTCTCACAATTTTCTGTCTTTTTAATCCTTCTCGATATTCTTCTTTCTGAATTCCTATACTAACAAATCCAAGTAAAAAGGGAAGCTCAGGGAATGGATAAATGGAGGAAAGGCTGTTACAGAAATAAATAGTGAGAAATCTTAAAACAGATTCAATGGATAAAGAAAGAAAAACATACAAGGGAAAGGAGACAGCAAAGATTAAAATATAGAATGAGAAAATGAGAAAGTAAAGCCATAGTCACTATTTCTTAACAGCCCCTGGGTACCTTCCAACTTAGCTGTCCCATTCAGTATGTACTTGATTTCTTTTTCCCAGTGGCATGGAAAAACAGGAAGGGGGATGTTAATGAAAGCATGTAATCCCCAGTGGGATGATGGAGTAAAGGAAATGGCCCAAGAACACAAATATGGGCAATGCTGCTCATTTCCTAATTTTCTCATTCACATTTACACTGCCTTATAGTAATCACGCCTTTTCTTTGTTGTTCCATGACATAGTTTATTTCTTTTCTTGCCTTTGTCCCATATCAATCATTTTTAAAATGTTATCTTCTCATCCCTCATAAAAAAATCAATTTTTCTCTTTCCTTGTTCTTGAACTTTTGAGGTAGCCCATGGTTTCTTCAGCAGCCCTATCAGCTTCCCCTCCCATGCTACCCAGGGCTGTCCTGTTACTTCATCTCCTCGCCACCTAGCCCCGCACCCTGGTGACCGCCATCCTTACTCCTAGAAGATGACTGTTCCTTTCTTCACAGGAAAAACTAGAAGCATTTGTCAGGAGCTCCCACAAGGTCTTGACCCTCTCATGACCATCTTCCACCCCACTTACTTTCTGCTTCTCTCTAGTGTTAGAGGAATCAAGTGTTCTGTCACCCAAAGCTTGTTCCTTCACGTGGACTCTCAGTCCCACTCCTCCCCAGGACCCTGCTACATGAATTATTTTTAACTCCACCCTTGTCTTGATCCTACTAAAAAAAAAAACGTTGGATATGGGGATTGGTTAGAGGATGACCTCACCAGAGAGAAAGAGGAAGGAAAGACTTAATGAATAAGAGAGAAAGGTAATGTATGTCATAAAGAACTAGGAGAGAAGAAAGAGGGAGGAAAAGTCTTAAGAGGGAAGGTAAAGTAGGAGAGGGACTCTTGTGAAGAGGCTGGGGATTAAGAAATGAGGTGGTGCTTTGGGGTTGATTTAATGTGTTTTAGCATTGGAAAAGAGTCAATAAAGATACATTTTTCTGTTTGGGTGTGTTTCTTTGACTGTCACACAAAACAAGGAAATTGTCAGTTGTGAGGTGTGACTTCAATCAAGTTAGATCTTCCCAGTTTTAAAATAAAAGCAAAAACTAACAAGTAAAATTTTAAAATCTCCCTCAATCCTACATCCCTCTCTGCCTCTACTGCCAAGATTCTTGAAAGATTTCTTTATTCAAGGTCTCTACGTGCTCACTCTCATTATATTTTTGAAAAAAAAAAAAAAAAAACCAGCTCAAAATAGTTACCATTTATTGAGTGTTTACTATGTGCCAGACACCTGAGCTTCATACACAGTATTTCCTTCAGTCCTCAAATAACAGTCCTTGCATTTTAATTTGGTTAAAGACTTCTTCTCTAGGCCAAAGGCAGAACTGAAAGCAGCTCCCTTCCCCTTTAATTTCTGGTCTTACACAGATACTGCAGAGCCAGCAGGTACGAGTAAACAAAAGCAACCTTACCTCCTGCCTCCACCTCTCTTAGAGAGAGGGAAGAAAGAAGGTGCTTTACCTCAAGGAAGAATCATGCTCTAGCTAGTCGAGGGGCTCATTATAGATTTGGCGCCATGATTCCCACCGTTGGGACCCCTTACAGCCTTCAGGATGCTGAGAAATATCTTGCCCACCTCATTTCATGAGCTCAGGGATGGAATTCATGTCTAGGGTGTCCTTGCACACCTTGGTATGGTATGGAGTTGGGAGGAGCGCTGGATTTAGACTTCCAGACTCTACCTTGATTCTACATGCTTTCCCATTGGCAAAGCTGAGGTGACTAATGGAAGATTATTACAGAGACAACAGGAGCTCAAGAACCAGCTGACAGATTTCTGACTCTTCTTCTTGCCCCCCAACAAAGGCAGATCTAAACCACCCTGAATGTAGATATTATTTTGAGAAGAAAAGGAGAGAAAACCTGAAAGGACTGTTGTAAGCTGAAAGGATATTAGGTTGGGATATTATATATAAAGGTTGGGACATTATAAGGCAAATACAAGTTTCTCCACTATCTGTCCAGTAGTGAGGGACTTTTTATCAAGACGAAATCATTTTCTAAACTAATACTAATACTACGTATACTTTGCATGTATTAGGTTGAGTTCCAGAACCCACAAAAATGAAAAGTTCTTTGGCTGGTGTTTAGCCAAGAATAAATTCTCAATAAATGGCAGCTGAGACAGTTAATTCAGAAGTCTTCTTGTGACATAATGATTAATGATCATAATTCTGGGGACTGGGTGGCTCAACTCAGAGTAATGGGATCCTTGTGTTAGATGGGAAGGGACTGTAGAAATAATCCACTATAATCCTATAATTTTAGAAGTCACAGCAGCAAGTTCCAGAAGACAAAGGATCCCCAAGATCCTGGGAATAGCCTTCTTCAGGCCTTTCCTGACTTCCAGGTCCACTGTCTCCTGAGAAGTTCCAACATGCCCAGGGCAGAATCCCATTTATGATGTGCCCCTGGCCTGAGCACGTGAATAAGTAAGTGAGATGGTTTTAGTTTGTTGCTTTGTCCCATTTTGTTATTTTTTTTCTATGGTTATGATTTTATTGTGATTTGTCCCATATTTCAATCTGGAATCAGGAAGTGGTTGTGTGTAGAGAAAGCATATATTTTAGAGAGCCCCACATGTAACCCAACCCTTCAATACTGTATTATATCTATAATAGATGGGAGCAAGCCTTCAGTTAAGAGCCAAACCGAAAGACCTTGATGATAGAGCTTAGAATGTTTTTTTATAGTGTTGGTGAACACACATTAAATATAGGAAAATGAGACTTGTGAAATCTGGAAATTCAATGTATGGTAGGGAAGGGGTCCTGAACTTGGGGTCTGAAGACCTCCATTCAAGCCTACTACTAAGACCCTGAGCCAGCTGGTATTCTCTCTCTCTGTCTCAGCTTTTTCTCAGCAATAAAATGTAGATTATTCCTGCCCTACTTCTCATTAGATGATCATGGAAATCACATGAGATATTTCCTTGAAGGGTTTTGTAAGTTGCCACAGCCATTCGCATATGCAATGTTATTAGTCCAAAAGAGCACACACCATGGCATGCAACTTAGCCCTCTAATTACCCATTTGTATCCTTCCCTGTGTCTCTTCTCTCTTCTTCTAAACTTTGGTGATTACAGGTAGTGATTTTCTTGCTGGCACTACTTAGTCCTGAGAGCTGCCATCTCTAAGTCAGTTTCCAGATTATTTGATTGCTTTAGATGCTGCATTGAAAACAAATCTTATTGAGCTACTTCCACGAACCCAGCTTTAGCTAAGTCAGTCCCTGGGGAAGTACAGTTAAAGGATTCCCTAGCGACCTTTAAGTTGCTCTCTTGTCCAGGCCTCTTCTTGCATTGATACAAATTCCCTTTGTTGATAGTGTATAAACAATTTGTCTATGTTACAATTACCTGGAAACTCACCCCCATTGTGGTCCTTAATGGTGGGAATGGATCATGTACATTCAGAGGTCTAGTATCAGAGCTGCGCCCAGAGCCCTTATAGGGAAGGAACTTAGCTTTCTTTATACAACGTATCTACTCTTCAAGTTCTGGGTTTCATCAAAACTGCATCTGGTTCCAGAGAGAGATTTTAAACTAGAGTAAGATTCGCTCCCCCCCTTCTAATGCTCACATTTATTTGTAATGGTGAAATTTTCTAAAATTCAGAACCTCATATAAAAAATGTTGATAAATTTTATAGTGTCATGTATTTCATGATTCTAAAACCTTGTTTAATATAATTTTACTCTCCTTTCATATATAACAATATATGTTCAAAGAACTACAAAAACCTATCAGGACAATAAAACTGTTACAATTTAGCAAACATGTATTTATAAGGCAAATAAAAATACCCAGTAAACCTAAGAGTAACAACTCAGATAATATCAGATTCCATTAAAAAGAAAAACCTCCCTCTTGTGCCTAATGTGTTTTTAAGGTTTGGCAATATATACAGTTTGCAACGTGATATAAGTTTCAGATGCACTCCAACCTTATTAAAATACCAACTGTTGGAGAAAGACATTTGGTGTATAATCATAAAGTATTATTCTAATGATGGAATGCATGATAGCTCTGCTGAGTTTAATATCAAAAAGCAAACCTAAATTGAGATCTTTGAACAAGGTCAGAATGTATAATGCACATACACAGAAAGCATAAGAACATGACTCAAAATTCTGTGAGAACTGCAAAGTCAAGGACCTTATTCTGAGACACATATTACTTAAAGCAAGGAATTAGTTTCTAAATTCTGATAGGTTGTTACCCAGGTATAGCAAATAAAAAAAGAATCAGACATAAAAATCAATAGAAAATTCCTACAAAAAGCATTTAGTGTCTTAAGCAATGTTTGTAGCATTTTGTACCAAATACAACATATACCAACATCTATTAAAATGGTTCTATCTAGAGGTGTGTGGGTGGCTCAGTTGTTAAGCGTCTGCGTTTGGCTCAGGTCATGATCCCAGTGTCCTGGGATCCAGCCCCACTTCCGGCTCCCTGCTCAGCGGGAAGCCTGCTTCTCCCTCTCTCACTCCCCCTGCTTGTGTTCCCTCTCTCTCATTGTGTCTCTGTCAAATAAATAAAATCTTCAAAAAATAAAAAATAAAAAAATTAAAATGGCCCTATCTAGAATATATACATTCTAAAAATCTCCCTGAACCCATATGCTAATTTTCCGACTTGACATAATCACTTGAGATTACTATACCTCAATTTCTCCACCATCAAAAAAAAAAAAAAAAAGAAAGAGGAATATCCAAAAAGACAAGAGCAATATCCTTTGCCTCCATCTACATCCAGTTAGTTAGGAAACTGCGCCCGGCTCATACCGGCATTGCTGAATTCAGTGTGAAAGTGCTGTGCTTTCATTAAAATAAAGATGTTACACACAACCAGTAAATTGTTGAACACTAAAAAAATTAATTAAAAAAATAAAGATGTTCTATAAACATGTGTATGTAGGAAATACACATACATAGTAGAGGAAATAGAGGAAAATATCATTTTCCAATAGAGGAAAATATCACTTGGATACATAGGAATGCTAAATAAATGAAGACTATAGCAATTTCCATTATTAATGTGAATATGAACTGCTATTATTTACTGAGTTCTCAGCATGTATGAGGCACCATGCAAAGTGCTTCATATGCGCTATATCATTTACTACAACAACCCTATGACATAGATAATATTTTTTTAAGATTTTATTTATTTGTTTGACAGAGACATCACAAGTAGGCAGAGGCAGGTGGGGGGGTGGGGGATGGGGAGCAGGCTCTCTGCTAAGCATAGAGCCTGATGAGAGGCTCAATCCCAGGACCCTGAGACCATGACCTGAGCCGAAGGCAGAGCCTTTAACCCACTGAGCCACCCAGGCACCCCTGACATAGATACTATTACTATATTCATTTTACAGATGAGAAAATTAAGTTTAATGACTTTGCTCAAGATCTCATGAATAATAATAGAGTTGAGAGTTCAACCACAGCAGTCCAGTTCAAGAGCCCAAGCTAACTACCTAGTGAATAGAATATGAACTTTTCCTAAAATGTGAACTCTCCCTTAAAAAAATGCTAAATTTAGCAAATTCCTGTTTCTACAGAAACATTAAGGTTAATCAATCAGTTTCTAAATTACTCTATAACATTACAGTTCCATACCTCCTCATTGTCATACTTAGATAATTTTTCCAACGGAAGAACAGACTCTAGAATGAGATTTTTTTGGAGTGATATAAACAAAGTTAATCAAGAGCAAAGTACAAGGAAGACATAACAGTTTGAACCATTAGTGAAATATTGCTTTGTGCTTTCTCTGCAAAATCTTGGACCAAAGAGTAATACCCTAAGGTCTCAGTAGTAGTAATTTTTTCATCCTGTTCAAAGTCCATGATTTTATTATAACTGTACTAAGTTTTATTATATCTGTGGCTGCAATGATCACAGCATGGGCTTATACACTGATCTCTAATTGAATCAAACACATATATCATCCAGAATTTATCATGGTATCCACAGACCTGACCCACTGCAGAAGGCAGCACACAGATGGGCATAGCGTACAAACCAATTTTGGAGGTAATCAGTTCTGTACCCCAACCAATCCTGTCTCTGCCACCTTAAGAATTGTGAGACACTGGGCAAATCTCTTAGCCTTTCTGGGTCTCAATCTCCTCTTGCATAAAATGGTGATGATAAAATCTGCCTAAATAAAACTTGGAGAAAGATCGTTCCACTGCCAGATACATTGTGCTCATGGAACAGATATGAGTTCCATGGACCTTTCCCCTTGTCATGGACTGCAGCTGCCTCCATAAGGACATACTCCATACCATGGCAGACAGCATGGGACCAGGAGGCCCTTCCCATTTTACTACTCCTGAGAGCATCACTATGATCCAACATCGTGTAAGGAGCATGCTCATGATGAAAGTCCTGTCAATGAAAGATTAACTGACGTTTCATCTCTCTGAGGCAGAAATGCATGTAACTCATACCTATGCCCACTTTTCTGCCGATCCATCCATCCATCTATCCATCCATCCGTCCATTGCCTGATTTCAAAACATGGCTTTGACACTAAATGTGCAGCTTTGCGTTTACGAATGTTATGTACTCTCTTTGTGCCTCAATTTCTGCCTCTGTTCAAGCTGGGGGTAATAATATAATTCTTAGAGTAATGTTGAGGATTAAGAATTAATATATGTGAAGTATCCAGAACATCCGTGATGGCTACCTTGTTCATTAAATTGTTAGTTTTATAGTTAATGGTAATGTTTTAAAATAACATTAATTACTAGAGATTTAGAAATAGACTCAGCTATTACAGCTTTCCCGGAGTTTCACAGCTAGTAAATGACAACCCTACGGCTTTAACCCAGGTAGGTTTTTTTCATGCCAAATTCCATCTCTTTCCATTGTGTAATGTCATTTCTCTGAAAAAAGAAAAAAAAAAGACCTATCTGCTACTATCTGAAAAATTCACTTTTCCCAAAATACTTTCATTCCAATAAGTAAATCATTACAGTTTATTATAAATGAATAAGCTTGAACTTCATGCATTCCTGGAGACTCTGTATTTAGATCTATCTTTTTAAACAAAATCCTATATTCAACTCAACTATGATATATCACTTTTTTTTCCTATTTTTGGCTGTTACCTTTCTCAGTTTGGACATTGGTAGAAACCTTTAAATAAGCACATTACATCAATAGGTGAAAAGATAAAGATTTTCCAAGTAGAATAAACAGAGGGTTAAAGGGGAAAATGCCAAAAAACAAGGACTGCTTACATGAAGAAAGGGATAATTTTAATACTCAGTGAATACTAGGGAAGGGGACATGTATTTGTCTGTACTTGAATCAGACAAAGGGAAAAGAGTTAATTATTGATTTTCTTATTTGAAAAAAATCTAATTATTGATTTTCTTATTTTCTAAATGGTTGTCAGTTGAAGAGACATCATCAATTTAAAAACACATTTTCTGGAGGTTTTTTTAGAGGAGAAAATACTATACCACAACTAAAATGTGTGTTAACTGTACAATGCCACCAACTTTCTGAAGTTATGTGAAAAACCTGTGTGTCTCTGAAAGAGGAAATAGTACATCTTAATACTCAGAAAATACATAAAAATGAGACTTTAGTGCATAGGAGTAATGAGGAAACATAATAGAAATGGATTAAAGAAAAAAGAACATGATAAAGTGGGGTAGCATAGTGACGGCCAGTCACATACATATATGTAACTCACGGGGGTTCAATTTTTTTTCTACCGAAATACCTATTCAAACAAAGACAACGAAGGAAGGCTATAATCTATACAGTTTTGAACTATCTTATTTCTTGATTGGTTGCACTCAAGGAAACTTCACTCTGGCATCCAAAATTAAATAAAAAGTAGATTACATTATTATTACTATCTCTCAAGAAAATGCCATAGAGAAATTATACTCGAAATGCATAGCAATACTCAAAACCAACCTGGAGGGGCGCCTGGGTGGCTCAGTGGTTTAAGCCTCTGCCTTCGGCTCAGGTCATGATCTCAGGGTCCTGGGATCGAGCCCCGCATTGGGCTCTCGGCTCAGTGAGGAGCCTGTTTCTCCCTCTCTCTCTGCCTGCCTCTCTGCCTACTTGTGACCTCTCTCTCTGTCAAATAAATAAATAAAATATTAAAAAAAAAACCCAACTTAGATTCTCTCTTTTATTCACTTCCCACTTTAAGACTCTCAAATTCTTCCTCTAACTCAGCCTAAGTCTTGTTTCTCTTGCCTCTTCTAATTGCTATTGCATTTGCTTATTATTGTGAAATTACCATGCATCCAAAGAATGTATACCATGATTTGATGGTATAGATGGGCATAGATGATTTGAATATGGTTTAAATATTGAGCACCTCTCTGCCTCCACTCAGGCTTATAGACTTCTCCAAGATTCTCTTCCACTACACTAAATTTTGTGTTGATCCGTTGTTTTGTTTTTTCTTCTTTTTTCGTAAATAAATGTATGAATGCATTCTTAAATAATGTTCTGCTTTTGAAATTTATATTAATAAGACACACTTGATAAAGTTTTCTATGATTTGCTTTTTGCCTCCATATATTTGAGATATAACCTTGTTGATAAGCATAACTGTAATTCATTAATTTTTAGGAGCTCTGATTATAAGTATTTCATTGAGTAAATATATCACACTTCACTTGTTTAGTCTATTGTTGATGGAAAAGTTAGGTTAATTCCAGTTTGGAGATAGTAAGAAAATTGCTTCTATTAATATCTTTTTACATATATCCTGGGGTATATGCCAGTGCCAATCTGAAATATATCTGGGTCATGGAATATGGGCATGTTATTCCATATAATTTCAATCCCTGTAGGCTTTGAGGGTCTGTTTTTATAGTTCATTGTTTTTGCTTATTGTACTTCATGAAGACTATCTGGACCTAGTGAGCTTTGACTGTAAACTCACACTCCTTGGAATTTTCTCTCTGGGAATTTTTTAAGGTCAGAGATTAAACTTTATTGATTGAGAGAGTTTAGGCTTGTTTCCATTCCTGGGGCATTATCAGCATGGACCTACCTTAACCCAGATTGTTACCTGAGCCTTATTTGGGGCCATCTCATTCTCTCTCTCTCTCTCTCTCTCACACACACACACCCACACACTAGAAATAATTCATTTTCCCCATTCTATTCAGAGTCAAGGTAAAGACAAGAAGAATTAAAGTATTCCTCTGCCAAGTGAATTTTCCTACTGAAGGTACTGCCACTTAGGCGGGTGGGGGTTTCCTGGATTTGTGTCAGTCTCTACCCCAACCCCCCACTCTTCTCTGGCTTTGTCTCTTGTCCCAGTAAATATATGACCACCAGGACTTGGCAGATGGCTCCACTCCATGCTTTCCTCTCTGTTTTCACACTTTCTCTTCAGTTTTAGCCTTTAAGAATGTCTTTACATTCCAGCTCAGATATGTTTTAAAAAAAAAAAAAAAACCCTGATTTTAATATTTTAGAATGTTCAAGTGTTCTGTAGCTAGGATGCCTAGACCACAGTGTTGCTAGAAAGTGCAATTCTTCTTCTATTTTCAGTGGTTTTGTTTCTCCAGAGGACATGTCTGTACTACCTTTATTTCGTATTTTAAATTTCTTCACTTACTCCTTATTTAATTTCACTTTCTCATTTGCCCTTGAACCAAGGGGGCTAGGTATTACCGGAGGTGTAACATGTTAGAAAGGAGGAGCTGTCAGCCCTGATTTCCTCCTTCTTCAAGCACTGATCAGAATGACTTTGTTACAGTTTGCCTTACCTATCACACAGATTCACCACAAGTACCATAGCAAGATTCTAAAAAGATCATCCATGGTAATTGCAGCTGTGTGCCAGAGTTCTATGTTAAGTAGTTCAGAAGCATTTCTTACTAAAAACATGAGGAATTACCTATTCTTATTTTATAAATGAATACACCAAACCACAAACACTTAGGTAATTCAAAATCATGCAGCTTGAGAGAGGCAAATCAAAACTGAATGTCAGTCTGATTTCTAAGATTAAGTTCTTTCTATACTGTCTCCCCAAGAATTAATTAATTCCTGTATATGTTGGTCGGCTTATAACAGGCTAATAAGAAATTGGATTGCCCGCACAACTCAGTTTTATGATCGTTTATTTAGGAGAGACCTCAGAAGAATCAGAGTAGCTATTGCCAACAATTTGTGGCAGGATGCCTGACAAGTAAGTTGGTGGGAGTGGTTTCTGTCCCTCAGTCAACACCTCATTGAGACAGGAAGGGTGCTGACTTTCCTGAGAAAGATGGCTAGAGCTCCCACTCCGTCAAGTGCCTTGGGATATTCTTGATGGGATATTCCCATCACCATTAGCTTTGTGTCCAATAACACTTTCAGGTGTGAGACTGGAGAGGAAGTTCTGTTATCAACCTATCTACCCCTGGCTAGCTTGAGTCTTTTTGTTCTTAAAGAAAGACAATGTGTTTAGAACCCATGGTAGAGTAAGAGCTGAAAGGTTAACATCTATGCTCATTTGGGTTATTTTTCTCTGCCTACCTGGCTGGATATCTTTGCTCATAGTAATCAATAGTTTGTTGCATTTCATTATTTAAGTTTTAATTATTGATAATGCCATAAGCCGGGGGTTCTTTAAGGTTATGTCCAACTACCAACAAACTCTAGGTCAGGTATTTTGGTTACTTCAGCCACAGATGATATGATTCAGAGAAGGAAGTATCAGTTGATCAATAGCACAAGTCCCAAGCCTAGCTTTCCTTACCTTGCCACCCAGACCTAACTAATGATGGACTCTCACAGCCAAATCTCTGATTATGGATTATGTTTATTTGTTCAAGAATCTAATTATTTAGTCTTATACTTAGTGAACTTGCCTGTAAAATGCCAACTCCTTAAGAATAAGAACACAAAGCAAGGAACATTTTGCTGTTCAGACCTAACTAATGATGGACTCTCACAGCTCAATCTCTGATTACGGATTATGATTATTTGTTCAAGAATCTAATTATTTAGTCTTATACTTAGTGAACTTGCCTGTAAAATGCCAACTCCTTAAGAACAAGAACACAAAGCAAGGAACATTTTGCTGTTCAGCATACTTCTCTCCAAATAATTACAACAAATCCAAGTTGGATATATGGAATGTAAGAGAAATGGACCTCTTTTTTCTATGGAAAGAAAATTTAATTGCTTGAATTTTCATTTCCTGAGTTGGCCTATGTTCAATCAAACAATTATTGTGCGTTACTGCAATACTAAAAATATTTGAGATTTCTAGAGATTCATAATATATCTGTTCCAACTTATTAGGCACCTCATCAAATCTGTGAATTTTTTTCCCAGCTACCTTCTAAACTGATTTTGCATCCTTCCCTATATTCCTGCATTAGGCAAGTTGAAAAATTGCATGAATCTTAATTCACCTGTGCCAATTATAGCTTAGAAACAATCAGTGCCCATCAGTGTTGGAATTATCAAAATCTTCTGTTTGAATAAAAGACTTTTAGAGTGAGGAATTTCAAAGGGGTAAACACAGTTGACCTCTAATACCCACTTATTCCTAGATTCTTTGTGCTTGACAATACTTCTACCCCATCTCTTTCTATATGTAACATCGCCTTGACCCAAGAGAATTGCTCCCCCTAGGCACCAGTATTTTTTTCTTCCCTTCAGCCCCAAACAGAGGGCCTCTCCTAAGCAGGGATAGGAAATTGTGCCAAATTGCACATAATTGTGCATAGTGAATTTGTAATGCAAGCTAAAACTTGCTGGAAATGCAGCTAAGACCACCAAAATCATCTAGTTGGGTTTGGTTGGAGGCCAATGCTT